>NC_073384.1:69990764-70360764 GCF_028641065.1 Leucoraja erinaceus | reverse complement strand
GTCACGTAGACGCAACCGACGCCGGGGTTGGGGAACGACGGGTTCACCACCTGGGGGGAGGGGAGAGAGGGAGAGGGAGAGGGAGGGAGAGGGGGTGAAGAGAGAGGGCGAGGGGAGAGGGAGAGGGGGAGGGAGAGGGGAAAATGGGGAGAGGGGGGAGAGAGGGGGAAAGGTAAGGAGGGGAAAGAAGGGGGGTAGGAGGGGAGGGTAAGGGGAGAGGGAGAGGGAGGGGAGGGCGGGAGGGAGAAGGAGGGGGGGGTGGGAGGAAGAAATGAAGAGGGGAGGGGGGGAAGAGGGAGAGGGAGGGGGGGAAGGGTGTGGCAGAGGGAGGGGGAGATGGAGGAGGGTGAGAGGGAGAGAGACAGAGAGGAGGAGAGGGAGAGTGAGAGAGAGGAAGAGGGAGAGGAGAGGCATCTTGCTGTTCTAGGGTGCAGATAGTACAGGAGACATTGAGGTGGGGGTAAATGAGGAGGGGCGGGGGGGTTCCATCATTGATGAAGCAGGATGTCACGCTGTAGTGTGAGATGATGTTACTGGTGGTTTGTCCAGTGAGGCTGTATGGGTGGAGGTGAGAAATAAATAGGGGGTGATCACCTTGTTGGGGGTGCACTACACACCCCCATATAGTCACTGGGTTGCAGGAAGCTGCTGGACTGGTGAGACTGGCACAGTCGGGGACTTTCACTTCCCCAATGGAGACGGGGACTGAGCAGGAAGGGGCCACCAGATACAATTGTGAGTTGAGGCAAGGTCAACATTGATGGTATTGGGACAGGAACTCGCTCAGGTAGATTGTTGTCAAAGGAGCATTTGAGAGTGGGATGCTTTAAAAGGTGTGAGGACAGGTCGGAGTTCAGGACAGGCATGTATGTACCTGTTAGAGCGATGGGCAAGGCAGGTGGGAGTCAGGAAGCTGAGATGACCAGAGACATTGAGGAAGAAGGAGGCATGAGACAGGTCAGGCCTGGGCAGTCACGGTGGCGCGTACAGCGGTAGAGTTGCTGCCTTTCAGCCGATACGGCGCCAGAGACCCTGGTTCGATCCCGACTACGAGTGCTGTCTGTACGGAGTTTGTACGTTCTCCCCGTGACCTGCGTGGGTTTTCTCCGAGGTCTTCCCACACTCCAAAGACGTACAGGTTTGTAGGTTAATTGGCTTGGTGTAAATGTAAAATTGTCCCTAATGGGTGTGGGATAGTGTTAATGTGCGGGGATCGCTGGTCGGCGCGGACACGGTGGGCCTGTTTCCCCACTGTATCTCTAAACTAAATGAAAGGTACAGACAACGGGGTACAGGTGTATCCCTGGGGGAGGTTTGGGAACTGACGAGCAGTCTTAAGAAGGAAGTATCGAGGGTGAACAGGGGGCAGGAGGTAGCTCTGGCAGATACTATTAAGGGATTCAATGTACATTCAGGGATAGAGGGTAATTAGAGAGGGAGGGAGTGTGGGGCCTCTTAGATAGACAATGTGGTCATCTCTGTGACCAGGTCCAACGCACACTGACCCACACACACACTGACCCACACACACACTGACCCACACACACACTGACCCACACACACTGACCCACACACACTGACCCACACACACACTGACCCACACACACACAGACCCACACACTGACCCCACACACACTGACCCACACACACGGACACACACACACTGACCCACACACACACTGACCACACAGGCCCACGCGCACGCACACACACACACTGACCCACACATACACACTGACACACACACACTGACACACACATACACTGACACACACACACACACCCACACACTGACACCCACACACACACTGACACACACACACTGACACACACATTTAGACAAAATGCAGGCAGGTGGGACCAGTGCAGATCCGGCATGTTGACCGGTGTGGGCAGGTTGGACCCACACACACACACTCACCCACACACACTGACACACACACACACACCAACTCATACACAGACCGGCACACACACTGACCCACACACACACACACACACACACCGACCACACACACACTGACCCACACATTGACACACACACTGACCCACACACACACACACACACTGACCCACACACACACTGACACACACACACACACTGACCCACACACACACACACACACACACACACACTGACCCACACACACACTGACCCACACACACTGACCCACACACACACTGACCACTGACACACACACACTGACCCACACACACTGACCCACACACACACTGACCCACACACACTGATCCACACACACACTGATCCACACACACACTGACCCACACAAACATTGACCCTCACAAACATTGACCCTCACAAAGTTACAGCCCCTCACACACACAGCCCCGCACACACACTGACCCACACACACACTGACCCCACACACACACATGACCCACACACCACTGACACACACACACTGACCCACACACACTGACCCACACACACTGACCCACACACACACTGACCCACACACACACTGACCCACACACACACTGACCCCACACACACACTGACCCACACACACACTGACCCACACACACACTGACCCACACACACACTGACCCACACACACACACACACACACACACACTGACTGACCTGTGTGTCGAGCCCATCGGCAGCCGCAGGGTGAACACTGCCCTCACCATCACTGGTGTTGATCAACGGGGGCGACCGGCCATTGGACGATGATAGCGAGAGTCTCTGATGGAGAGAAGGCTGGTGGGTTACTCTGGACAGGGAAGAGAGAGAGGGGGGGCGAGGGTGTGAGAGGGGGGGTGAGAGGAATGGAGAGTGGGGGGTGAGAGGGGGGGGGGAGAGGAATGGAGAGTGGGGGGAGATTGGAAAGTGGGGGAGAGAGGAAGGGAGAGAGAAGGGGTGAGGGAGAGGGGGGATTGGGGAAGAAGGGGGCAGGGTGAGGGGACACACCACTCCATTGATGCCATCTCAGGCTATCACCAGGGGGAAGGGGGTAAGGGTGGATGGGCAGGGGAGAATGGGGGGGGAAGTAGGGCAGTGGGGTGCAGGGGGGGGAGGGGCAGGGGTGTGGGGGAGACGGGTGCGGGGGGGGGTGTAGGGGAGAGTGGAGGGGGATGTAGGGGAGTGGGGTGTGTGGGGGGGGGAGTTGCAGGGGAGGGGGTGGGGGGATAGGGGTGCAGGGAGGCGAGGGGTAGGGGAGTGTAGAGGAGGGGGTGTTGGGGAGTGGGGTGCAGAGGGGGAGGGGCAGGGGAGGGGGTGGGGGATAGGGGTGCAGGGGGGAGGGGCAGGGGAGTGTAGAGGAGGGGGTGTAGGGGAGTGGGGTGCGGGGGGGAGGGGGTGGGTTGGTGTGTGGGGATAGGGGTGCAGGGGGGAGGGGCAGGGGAGGGGGGGTGGGGAGTGTAGAGGGGGTGTAGGGGAGTGGGGTGCGGGGGGGGAGGGGGTAGGGTGTGTGTGGGGATAGGGGTGCAGGGGGGAGGGGCAGGGGAGTGTAGAGGGGGGGTGTAGGGGAGTGGGGTGCGGGGGGAGGGGGTGGGGGGTGTGTAGGGGAGTGGGGTGCGGGGGGGGGGTGGGGGTGGGGGATAGGGGTGCAGGGGGGAGGGGCAGGGGAGTGTAGAGGGGGGTGTGTAGGGGAGTGGGGTGCGGGGGGGGGGGGGGGGGTACTAACCACACCGTTGATGCCCCCTGGAAGCGGCCTGTCTTTGGGCACCACCACCAGGTAGGTCTGGATGCCCTTGTCCCTGAGCAAGTCGTTCCTCTGCCCCCCCTCTCCTGGCTCCAGCTCAAACTCCCCGTGCAGGCAGTCTCGTGTGCTTTGGGAGATGTGGACCCGGCTGGGGGAGGGGGGAAGAGAACACAGGGTCAGACAGCCAGGGTGAGAGAACACCAACACGCTCGCCCCCCCACCCTGGGGAGAGAATACCTGCGTGTACACTGGAGGACCAGTTGGTGCGCTGGGACGGATAGCATGGATGGCTGGGCTGAAGGGCCGTACCCGTGGTCTCACTGGAGAGGGGATAGCACAGACGTATGGGATGAAGGGCCGTACCCGTGGTCTCACCGGTGAGGGGATAGCACAGACGTATGGGCTGAAGGGCCGAACACGTGGTCTCACCGGAGAGGGGATAGCATAGACAGATGGGCTGGTACCCTGGTTCAGGACATCTCGTTTGACCAGCAGAGGAACGTGGAGTGGGAGAGGAAAGATCGGGTTGCGGTGGTCCACGTGGGTACCAATGAGGTCCAGTCAGTCGGTAGAACGAGGGAAGAGGTTCTGCGAAAGGAATTTGAGCAGCTCGGCACCAAATGATAAGCAGAACCCAGAAGGTAATAATCTCTGGATTGCTAGCTGAGCCGTGTGCAAATTGGCGAAGGGTTGAGAGGGTTAGAGCGTTGAGCATGTGGCTCAAAGACTGGTGTGGGAGAAGTGGGGTTGAGCTTGTGGGACATCGGCACCAGTGTTAGGGAAGGAGAGAACTGTTCTGATGGGACGGACTCCACTTGAAGCCGACTGGGACCAGACTCCTGGCAAAGCCTATAACCAGGGCCGTAGATAGAGCTTGAAACTAAACAGTGGGGGCTGGGGCAACATATTGGAAGTGTAACGGTGGAGTAAAAGGGAAAGAGAGTACAGGAAGTATGACTCCACAATTAATGGGCAGGAAGTTTAAGAAGAGGTGAGAGAGTGAAGTCGGGTAAAATCAGGGCAGGAGTGAGAGGGGAGGTGAATACCAAATTAAAGGTGTTGTATTTGAATGCACGCTGTATAAGGAACATGGTGGATGAGCTTGTGGCACAGTTAGACATTGGTAGGTGTGATGTTGTGGGAATTACAGAGACGTGGCTGCAAGAGGATCAGAGCTGGGAGCTGAATCTTCAAGGTTATACGTCCTATTGGAAAGACAGAGGTGGGCAGAGGGGGTGGGGTAGCTCTGTTAGTAAGGAATTAAATTTAGTCCTTAGTGAGGGGTGACATGGGATCAGAAGTTGAAGAGTCATTGTGGATAGAGCTGAGAAATTTATACGGGGAATAATACCCTAATGGGAGTTATTTACTGGCCCCCAAACAGTAGCCAGGATATAGGATTCAAGTTACATCAGCGTGTAAGAAAGGCAAGGCTACGGTGGTCATGGGAGATTTCAATATGTAGGTAGACTGGGTAAATCAGGTTGGAACTGGACACCAAGAGATGGAATTATAGGCAGCATGAAGTAAATGAAGTGCTTGAGGAGTATAAAGAATGTAAAAAGAATCTTAAGAAAGAAATTAGAAAAGCTAAAAGAAGATACGAGGTTGCTTTGGCAAGTAAGGTGAAAGTAAATCCAAAGGGTTTCTACAGTTATATTAATAGCAAAAGGATAACGAGGGATAAAATTGGTCCATTAGAGAGTCAGAGTGGACAGCTATCTGCAGAGCCAAAAGAGATGGGGGAGATATTGAATAATTTATTTTCTTCGGTATTCACCAAGAAGAAGGATATTGAATTATGTGAGGCAAGGGAAACAAGTAGAGTAGCTATGGAAACTATGAGATTCAAAGAAGAGGAAGTGCTGACACTTTTGAGAAATATAAAAGTGGATAAGTCTCCAGGTCCTGACAGGATATTCCCTAGGACATTGAGGGAAGTTAGCTTAGAAATAGCAGGGGCTATAACAGAAATATTTCAAATGTCATTAGAAACGGGAATGGTGCCGGTGGATTGGCGTACTGCGCATGTTGTTCCATTGTTTAAAAAGGGTTCTAAGAGTAAACCTAGCAATTATAGACCTGTTAGTTTGACTTCAGTGGTGGGCAAATTAATGGAAAGGATACTTAGAGATAATATATATAAGCATCTGGATAAACAGGGTCTGATTAGGAACAGTCAACATGGATTTATGCCTGGAAGGTCATGTTTGACTAATCTTCTTGAATTTTTTGAAGAGGTTACTAAGGAAATTGATGAGGGTAAAGCAGTGGATGGTGTCTATATGGACTTCAGTAAGGCCTTTGACAAGGTCCCTCATGGAAGGTTGGTTAAGAAGGTTCAATTGTTGGGTATTAATGGTGGAGTAGCAAGATGGATTCAACAGTGGCTGAATGGGAGATGCCAGAGAGTAATGGTGGATGGTTGTTTGTCAGGTTGGAGGCCGGTGACTAGTGGGGTGCCATAGGGATCTGTGTTGGGTCCACTGTTGTTTGTCATGTACATCAATGATCTGGATGAAGGTGTGGTAAATTGGATTAGTAAGTATGCAGATGATACTGAGATAGGTGGTGTTGTGGATAATGAAGTAGATTTTCAAAGTCTACAGAGAGATTTAGGCCATTTGGAAGAGTGGGCTGAAAGATGGCAGATGGAGTTTAATGCTGATAAGTGTGAGGTGCTACATCTTGGCAGCACAAATCAAAATAGGATAGTACATGGTAAATGGTAGTGAGTTGAGGAATGCAGTTGAACAGAGGGATCTAGGAATAACTGTGCACAGTTCCCTGAAGGTGGAATCTCATGTAGATAGAGTGGTAAAGAAAGCTTTTGGTGTGCTAGCCATTATAAATCAGAGCATTGAATATAGAAGTTGAGATGTAATGTTAAAATTGTACAAGGCCTTGGTGAGGCGAATTCTGGAGTATGGTGTACAATTTTGGTCGCCTAATTATAGGAAAGATGTCAACAAAATAGAGAGAGTACAGAGGAGATTTACTAGAATGTTGCCTGGGTTTCAGCACCTAAGTTACAGCGAAAGGTTGAACAAGTTAGGTCTTTATTCTTTGGAGCGCAGAAGGTTAAGGGGGGACTTGATAGAGGTCTTTAAAATGATGAGAGGGATAGACAGAGTTGACGTGGATAAGCTTTTTCCATTGAGAGTAGGGAAGATTCAAACAAGAGGACATGATTTGAGAATTAAGGGACAAAAGTTTAGGGGTAACATGAGGGGGAACTTCTTTACTCAGAGAGTGGTGGCTGTGTGGGATGAACTTCCGGTGGAAGTGGTGGAGGCAGGTTCGGTTTTATCATTTAAAAATAAATTGGATAGGTATACGGACGGGAAAGGAATGGAGGGTTATGGTCTGAGTGCAGGTAGATGGGACTAGGGGAGAATAAGTGTTCGGCATGGACTAGAAGGGCTGAGATGGCCTGTTTCCGTGCTGTAATTGTTATATGGTTATATGATGAGGGAACTCAAGGTATAGGAGCCATTAGGAGGTAACGACCACAATATGATCAGTTTTAATCTGCAATTTGAGAGGGAGAAGGTGATATCGGATGTGTCGGTATTACAGCTGAGCAAAGGGGACGACAGAAGCATGAGGGAGGAGTTGGCCAAAGTTGACTGGAAAGGCACCCTAGCAGGGATGAGGGTGGAACAGCAATGGCAGGAATTTCTGGGAATAATCCAGAAGATGCAGGATCTTTTCAGTCCAAAAACGAAGAAAGATTCTAGGGGGGAGGAAGAGGGAACCATGGCTGACAAGGGAAGTCAAGGACAGTATAAAACTAAAAGAGAAGACATATAACATAGCAGATTAGTGGGAAGCCAGAGGATTGGGAAACTTTTAAAGAACAACAGAAGGTAACTAAAAAGGCAATACAGGGAGAAAAGATGAAATATGAAAGTAAACCAGCCAATAATATAAAAGAGGATAGCAAGAGTTTCTTCAGTTATATAAAGAGCAAGAAAGAGGCAAGAGTGGACGTTGGGCCGCTGGAGAATGATGCAGGAGAAGTGATAATGGGGAATAAAGAAATGGCAGAGGAGTTGAATAACTTTTTAGCATCAGTCTTCACAGTGGAAGACACCAGCAACGTGCCTGAAATTCAAGAGAGTCAGGGGGTGGACGTTAGTGGAGTGGCTATTACTAGGGAGAAGGTGCTTGGGAAGCTGAAAGGGCTGAAGGTGGATAAGTCACCTGGACCAGATGGACTGCACCCTAGGGTTCTGAAAGAGGTGGCTTTAGAGATTGTGGACGCATTGATAGTGATATTTCAAGAATCACTAGAGACAGGAGTGGTTCCAGACCATTGGAAAATTGCCAATATTACCCCGCTGCACAAGAAGGGAGCAAAGCAGAATAGTGGGAACTATAGGCCGGTTAGTCTGACTTCAGTGGTTGGTAACATTTTAGAGTCCATTATAAAGAATGAGGTTACGGAGTACATCGAAGTTCATGATAAAATAGGCTGAAGTCAGCATGGCTTTGTGAAGGGGAGATCTTGCCTGACAAATTTGCTGGAATTCTTTGAAGTAAATAGCAGGACAGACAAAGGAGAGTCAGTAGATGTTGTATATCTAGATTTTCAGAAGGCCTTTGATAAGGTGCCACAAGTGAGGCTGCTAAGGAAGATGAGAGCCCACGGTATCAAAGGGCAGGTACTAGCATGGATAGCAGGTTTTCTGGATGGCTGAAGGAAAGAGTGGCAATAAAGGGGGCTTTTTCAGGTTGGCTGCCAGTGACTAGCGGAGTTCCGCAGGGCTCGGTGCTGGGGCCACTACTCTTCACGTTGTATATTAATGATTTGGACGAGGGGATTGAAGGCTTTGTGGCCAAGTTTGCGGATGATACGAAAATAGGTGGAGGGGCAAGTAGTGTAGAGAAAGCAGGGACTCTGCAGAAGGACTTGGACAGGTTGGGAGAGTGAGCAGAGAAGTGGCAGATGGAATATAGTGTAGCAAAGTGTGGAGTCATGCATTTTGGTAGTAGGAATAAAGGCGTAGATTATTTTCTAAATGGGAGAGAATCCAAGAATCGGAGGTGCAAAGAGACTTGGGATTGCTGGTGCAGGATTCCCCAAAAGTTAATTTACAAAACAAATTGGTAGTAAAGAAAGCAAACTCAATGCTAGCATTTATTTCAAGAGGGCTTGTATACAAAAACAGGGATGTAATGTTGAGGCGCTATAAGGAGCTGGGCAGGCCACATTTGGAATATTGTGAGCAATTTTGGGCACCATATCTGAGGAAGGATGTGCTGGCTCTGGAGAGGGTCCAGAGGAGGTTTACAAGAATGATCCCAGGAATGTGTAGGTTAGCACATGATGAGCGTTTGATGGCACTGGGCCTGTACTCACTGGAGTTTAGAAAAATGAGGGGGGGCCTCATTGAAACATACAGAATAGTGAAAGGCCTGGATAGAGTGGATGTGGAGAGGATGTTTCCACTAGTGGGAGAGTCTAGGACTACAGGTCAGAGCCTCAGAATTAAAGGACTATCCTTTAGGAAGGAGATGAGGAGGAATTTCTTTAGTCAGAGGGTGGTGAATCTGTGGAATTCTATGCCACAAAAGGTTGTGGAGGCCAAGTCAGTGGATATTTTTAAGGCAGAGATTCTTGATTAGTACGGGTGTCGGGGGTTATGATAAGAAACATAGAAAATAGGTGCAGGAGGAGGCCATTCGGCCCTACGAGCCAGCACCGCCATTCATTGTGATCATGGCTGATCGGCCCCAATCAATAACCCGTGCCTGCCTTCTCCCCATATCCCTTGACTCCATTAGCCCCTAGAGCTCTATCTAACTCTCTTAAATCCATCCAGTGACTTGGCCTCCACTGGCCTCTGTGAATTCCACAAATTCACAACTCTCTGGGTGAAAAAGTTTTTTCTCACCTCAGTCATAAATGGCCTCCCCTTTATTCTAAGACTGTGGCCCCTGGTTCTGGACTCACCCAACATTGGGAACATTTTTCCTGCATCTAGCTTGTCCAGTCCTTTTATAATTTTATATGTTTTTATAAGATCCACCCCTCATCCTTCTAAACTCCAGTGAATACAAGCCTAGTCTTTTCAATCTTTCCTCATATGACAGTCCCGCCATCCCAGGGATCAATCTCGTGAACCTACGCTGCACAGCCTCAATCACAAGGATGTCCTTCCACAAATTAGGAGACCAAAACTGTACACAGTACTCCAGATGTGGTCTCACCAGAGCCCTGTACAACTGCAGAAGGACCTCAGGAGGCAGGAGAATGGGGTTAGGAGGGAGAAATAGATCAGCCACGATTGAATGGTGGAGTAAACATAGAAACATAGAAATTAGGTGCAGGAGTAGGCCATTCAGCCCTTCGAGCCTGCACCGCCATTCAATATGATCATGGCTGATCATCCAACTCAGTAGACTTGATGGGCCGAATGGCCTTGTTCTACTATTCCTTATGTCCTTAAGTGCCGTACACGGGGTCGTGCTGGAAGGGGATAGCACGGACGACAGGGCAGAAGTGGCGCACCCTGGTATGCTGAAGAGGGAGGGATAGCATGCACGGCTGGGCTGAAGGGCCTACCCCGGGATGCCGCCGGCCTCCAGCTGGTTGGCCAGGGTGACGTCGGTGGACCAGACGTCGTACTGCCAGTTACGCTGCCCCAGCACCCCGCCCAGCACTGTGCCACTGTGGATGCCCACACGCATGGACACCTCCGTACAGGTCTTCTCACGCACCACCCTGGGGATACACACACACACACACACAGTGAGAGAGGGGGAGAGAGGGAGGGGGAGGGGGGGGGGGGGGAGGGGGGGAGGGGAGGGGGGGGGGGGGGGGGGGGGGGGGGGGGGGGGGGGGGGGGGGGGGGGGGGGGGGGGGGGGGGGGGGGGGGGGGGGGGGGGGGGGGGGGGGGGGGGGGGGGGGGTGGGAGGGGGGGGGGGCGGGTGGGTGGTGGGTGGGGGGGGGGTGTGGGGGGTGCAGGGTGTGGGGGGTGCAGGGTGTGGGGGTGGGTGCAGGGTGTGGGGTGTGGGGGGTGTGGGGGTGCAGTGTGTGTGTGGTGGTGCAGGGTGTGGGGGTGTGGGGGTGCAGGGTGTGGGGGTGCAGGGTGTGGGGGTGCAGGGTGTGGGGTGCAGGGTGTGGGGGTGCAGGGTGTGGGGGTGCAGGGGGGTGCAGGCAGTGTGGGGGGGTGCAGGGTGTGGGGGTGTGGGGGTGCAGGGGTGTGGGGGTGCAGGGTGTGGGGGTGCAGGGTGTGGGGGGTGTGGGGGTGCAGGGTGTGGGGGTGTGGGGTGTGGGGGTGGTGTGGGGTGGGGGTGTGGGGGTGTGGGGGTGGGTGGGGGGTGTGGGGGTGCAGGGTGTGGGGGTGCAGGGTGTGGGGGTGCAGGGTGTGGGTGTGGGGGTGCAGGGTGTGGGGGTGCAGGGTGTGGGGGGTGTGGGGGTGCAGGGTGTGGGGGTGCAGGGTGTGGGGGTGGGGGTGCAGGGTGGGTGGGGGGTGTGGGGGTGCAGGGTGTGGGGGGTGTGGGGTGCAGGGGGTGTGGGGGTGTGGGGGTGCAGGGTGTGGGGGTGCAGGGTGGGGGGTGCAGGGTGTGGGGGGGGTGTGGGGGTGCAGGGTGTAGGGGTACAGGGGGGGGGGGGGGGGTTGTGTACTCACGAGATGGCCTCTACCATGGCCAGCCCCATGTGTATGGAGCAGACAGCATGATCATCCCTGGTGTCGGGCAGCCCACAGATACAGTAGTAACAGTCGCCCAGGATCTTGATACGTAGCTGGTGGTACAGCTGTCAACACAGACCTCCACACGTCACGCCTGCACACACCACGTCACGCGTCCACACGCATCTATATGTCACGCCTTGCCACGTCATGCCTCGACACGTCACGCAACACCATACCCCACATGCCTCGCCAAGCCAAGCCACACTCCATCATGTCAGGGATCTTGGCCCCACCCCCAGTAGCAACAATCGCCCAGGATCTACTTGTGTTGCGGGTGGCACCACTAGTCAACACAGGCACGACACACCACAACACAACACCCATCGTCCATGTGCCATCCCTCCCCCTCCCCATAGATCTCCGCCCCCCCCCCCCCCCCGCCCTGCCCCCCCCTCTCACTCACGTCTGCCAGTCTGTCGAAGCCGGGCGAAGAGCTGGTTGAGCAGTTTGACCAGTTGCTGGGGCCCGAGCAGCTGGACGACAGCTGAGTGAAGCCCACGATGTCCGCAAACAGGATGCTGGCGGTGGGGGGACAGGGTCAACCCGTGGAAATACAACACCCTCACCCACCCCCCACACACCCACCCATCACACCACCCATCACCCACCCATCACCCACCCCCCTCACCCCCCCATCACCCCCCCACACCCACCCATCCCCCTCCACCCCCCTCCCCCCTCACCCCCCCCCCTCACACCCACCCACCACCCCTCCCCTCACAACCACCCATCACCCCCCACACACACACCCACCCATCACCCCTCCCCTCACCCCTCACCCCCCACCCCATCACCCCCAC
Source organism: Leucoraja erinaceus (assembly GCF_028641065.1). Taxonomy (NCBI): domain Eukaryota; kingdom Metazoa; phylum Chordata; class Chondrichthyes; order Rajiformes; family Rajidae; genus Leucoraja; species Leucoraja erinaceus. The sequence goes on along the minus strand of NC_073384.1, from coordinate 70,348,590 downwards.
ACACACCCACCCATCACACCCCCCCTCACACACCCACCCATCACCCCCCCCACACCCCCCTCACTCACCCATCACCCCCCCCCCTCCCCACACCTACCCATCACCCCCCCCACACACACCCACCCCCCCTCACACCCACAACCACCCATCACCCCCCCTCCCCACACCCACCCATCACTCCGACAAGGGTCAGCAACCTATGGTCCACGGGCCGGATCCGGCCCCCACCCCCCAAATCATCCAGCCGCGGGCGTATATGTTTTGCAGTTAGTTTTCGCGAGCTGGGCACTAGAGACAGCCCCGGGGCACGCGGGCGACCTGGTCTCACCCCACCCTCCCCACCCTGGCAGTGCCCACCTGACCCGCTCGTGTCTGTACATGTACATAGTGTTGAACTGCTGCAGCTCCTTCGATTCCTTGTCCTTCTTCATGTCGTTCAACATCTCATCCGCTATGTGCCTCGGCAAGATGGACAGCAGCAGCCGCTCCTGCACACGGAGAGGGAGAGAGAGAGGGAGAGAGGGAGTGTGTGACAGGGGGAGAGAGAGAGGGAGTGTGCTGAGGGGGAGAGAGATGAGGGGTCCATGTCTCAACCCAGTGCCCAGTGTCTGAGCCAGTGTCGTGTCCGAGCCTGTGTCCAGTGATGAGCCAGTATCCAGTGCCTGTGCCTGTGATGAGCCAGCATCCAGTGGCTGTGACGAGCCAGTGTTCAGGGTCTGAGCCTGTGCCAGTGTCTGAGACTGAGCCAGTGTCTAGTGCCTGTGCCTGTGATGAGCCAATGTCCAGTGTCTGAGACTGAGCCAGTGTCCAATGCCTGTGCCTGTGATGAGCCAGTGTCCAGTGTCTGAGCCAGTGTCCAGTGTCTGAGACTGAGCCAGTGTCTGTGATGAGCCAGTGACCAGCGCCTGTGATGAGCCAGTGTCCAGTGTCTGAGACTGTGCCAGTGTCTGAGCCAGTGTCAGTGTCTGAGACTGAGCTAGTGTCCAGTGCTTGTGCCTGTGATGAGCCAGTGTCCAGTGTCTGAGCCAGTGTCCAGTGCTTGTGCCTGTGATGAGCCAGTGTCCAGTGTCTGAGCCAGTGTCCAGTGCATGGCGCAGGCTGCAGGAGGTCGGGGTGTTGCGGGCGTTCCCGCCTGTGCCGAGACTACAGCTGTGGCAGCAAAACAAAGGGGCGCAGTGGGAATATTGACAGAGCAACACAATTTCACAAATCAGCCGTTAATGAGGCAGAATGGTGTCTCTGGTGTGAAGCAAGTAAATGATGTGTGAGTGGGGCCCGCGAGGCCACTCTGTCACCACAGTCATTCACTGCCGTCTGCCTCAAATCTTCCCTCAGCCACCGTTTGACGGGGCAGCGGAGAGGGAGCAGAGCGTCACTCTGTTTCGCAGAAGGTGCAAACTACACACAGACAGCACCTGAGGTCAGGGTTGCGTCCGGGTCCCTGGTGCTGTGACGCAGCAGCGGGCTGGGTGTGCATTTAATTTTAGTTGCATTTGTGACAAATAAATGCACCATTGAATATGTCCGACTGGCTGCACCACTGTGTCTCACTATACACTAGCCTGAAACAACATTTGCCAAACAGCTTTGAGGTACCGCAGCACTTGGCAAGGTACAGCAAGCGGTTAACTAGTATTGTGTAGGAAAGAACCGCTTTCAACCGAAGATCGACACTAAACGCTGCAGCATCTCTGGCCTGAAGAAATCTCTCGACCCAAAACGGCACCCGTTCCTTCTCTCCAGAGATGCTGCCCATCCCACTGAGTTACTCCAGCTTTTTGTGTCTGTCTGCCAGAGAAGGTAGTTGAGGTTGGGACTATCCCAGCGTTGAAGAAACATTTAGACAGGTACATGGATAGTCTGAAGAAGGGTTTCGGCCCGAAACGTTGCCTATTTCCTTCGCTCCATAGATGCTGCTGCACCCGCTGAGTTTCTCCAGATTTTTTGTGTAACCTTCGATTCTCCAGCATCTGCAGTTCCCTCTTAAACACATGGATAGGACAGTTTTGGAGAGATATGGAGCAAACTCAGACAGGTGGGACTGGGGTAGATGGGACATTGTTGGGCGGTGTGGGCAAGTTGTGCTGAAGGGCCTGTTTCCACGCTGTATCATTCCACGACTCACCGCGGGTGGGGACAGGGTCCCACGCTCCCCCCACCCCTCACCCCTCACCTGCTGTTGACTCTGCTCCTCCAGGTTGAGTTTGACCTCGAGGGACTGGCGAGCTTCCAGGAAGGCTTTGCGATGCTTGCGGTCAGCCATGTAGTGAGACATGACCCCCACGGTGATGGCGCACACATACAGGCAGATGTTGGCCAGCAGCTGCAATAGGACAACATCAAACACATGCTCACTAGGACAGGAGGGCCACAATCTCGCACCACCACTGTGACACACAGCGCTCACAATCGCACAGCACGGAAACAGGCCCTTCAGCCCATCTCCTCCATGCCAAACAAGCTGCCATTCTGGCTTAGCCCTATTTGCCTGCATACTAAGTCCTAGATTCAAGTCAAGTTTATTTGTCACATACACATACGAGATGTGCAGTGAAATGAAAAGTGGCAATGCCCGCGGACTTTGTGCAAAAAAAACCCAAACAAACTACAAACAGAATGGAACAGAATCACATATTCATTTACATATTATATATTGTGGGAGAAAGGAAAAAGGAAAAAAAAAGCATTAGAATCGTCCAGTAAAGTTAGTCCCTGGTGAGGTCAGAGTTTACAGTCCTAATGGCCTCTGGGAAGAAACTCCTTCTCAACCTCTCCGTTCTCACAGCATGGCAACGGAGGCGTCTGCCTGATCCCTTCCTAGGCACTCATTCTCTCCAAATATCCTTTGACAGGTATAATCATATTAGCATTTAGTATTCGGCATGTGCACCAGGATACGAGGCAAGGTGAAGGGAAATCCCAAGAGATTCTGCAGATATATTCGGTGTAAATGAGCAGCTAGGGAGAGAATAGGTTCTCGTGTACGTCAATACGGCTGTCTATGTTTTCTTCAGTTTAGTTTACAGATACAGCATGGAAACGGACCCTTTGACCCACCGAGTCCATGCCGACCAGCGTTCACCCGTACACTAGTTCTTATTTTATCCCAGTTTCGCATCCTGCACATTATGGGGTCATTTACAGAAGCCAATTAACCTACAAACCTGCACGTCTTTGGAATGCGGGCAGGAGCCGGAGCACCCGGAGAAAACCCACGTGGTCACAGGGAGAAGGTGCAAATCAAAGATCCTACAGCGAGCAAGATAGCCCACTCAATGAAAAAGGCATAGTAGTCATGGGCAGATTCATGGGTAATTTAACATAGAAAATAGATACAGGAGTAGGCCATTTGGCCCTTCGAGCCTGCACCGCCATTCAATATGATCATCCAACTCAGTATCCTGTACCTGCCTTCTCTCCATACCCCCTGATCCCTTTAGCCACATCTAACTCCCTCTTAAATATAGCCAATGAACTGGCCTCAACTACCTTCTGTGGCAGAGAATTCCACAGGTTCACCACTCTCTGTGTGAAAAATGTTTTTCTCATCTCTGTCCTAAAAGGTTTCCCCCTTATCCTTAAACTGTGACCCCTTGTTCTGGATCATTTACGGCCCCATTTCCGTAACCGGCTTCCGTCTCCGCACCTAAGATCCCGTAGCGAGGCAAAGATACTAGTGCGGAGACGGTAGCTGGTTACGGAAACATCCTCGTAAAAATAAAAGTTCTTTGGCAAAAATCTTCTCCTCATTTTCCTCATTTTCATTTATTAACACAAACTGTTCCCCGGCAATGTTGATTACACTGCGGGTCGGGTGAGTCGGGTCGGGTCCGGTTACTGAAATGGATGAAAAAAAGTCCCACGTTCCGTTCCGTTGCGTACTACACGTCAGCCCATTGCATTTAGCAGGAGTGGTCTATCTTGCTCCACTATAGGATCTTTGGTGCAAACTCCACACTATACAACAGACAGTCAGGAACAGGTACAAAGTTTGGCACATCATGATGCCACTGTACAAGTCCCAGCCTATCCAACCTCTCCCTGCAAGCCACAAGCCCAGCTAACATCCTGGTGTTGAATGCAAAATGCTGGAGTAACTCAGCGGGACAGAGAGGCAGCATCTCTTGAGAGAAGGAATGGGTGATGTTTCGGGTGAGACCATTCTTCAGACATCCTAGTGAATCTCCTCCGCACTCTTTCCAACTTAGTGGCATCGTCCCTGTAGCAGGGTGAACAGGGCTGCACGCGGTGTGGTGCGTGTGTGGTCTCACCGACACCGATACTGCCCAATCTCACACCATATAGCACACTTGCTGCTCCACTCTCCACACCAGAGTGGATAACTTGTCCTCCTCCACATTACACCTCACTGGCCATCCCCTCACCCACCCACTCAGCCCGTCCACACCCCCCTGAGGCCTCCTCACATCCGTCTCCCTCCCCACACATGACAAGGCCACTCAGCCCCTCCAGCCTTTCCTGCCACTCAGCGATCATGCCTCAATCTTGCACATGTTTCTCTATCACCACCTTGAATCTATCCATTGACTCAGCCTCCACCATCCTCAGGTGCAGAGTGTTACAGGTGTTCACCAATGTCAGAGAGAAGGTTCTGTTCTATTATGCTGGCAAGGCCAAGTCTCACCCCAGCCACTCCCTCTACACCTCACGCTGCCTCGGCAAGGCCAGCAGCATAACCAAGGACCAGTCTCACCCCAGTCACTCCCTCTTCTCCCCTCTCCCATCAGGCAAGTGGTACAGAAGTGTGAAAACGCACACCTCCAGGTTCTGGTGATTAAGAAGGAACTGCAGATGCTGGAGTTCTGAAGAAGGGTTTCGGCCCGAAACGTTGCCTATTTCCTTCGCCCCATGGATGCTGCCTCACCCGCTGAGTTTCTCCAGCATTTTTGTCCACCTACAGATTCAGGGACAGTTTCTTCCCAGCTGTTATCAGGCAACGGAACCATCCTATCACCAACTAAAGAGCGGTCCTGAACTACTATCTACCTCATTGGAGACCCCTGGACTCTTTAATCGTACTTTATCTTGTACTAAACATTATTCCCTTTATCCTGTATCTGTACAGCATGAATGGCCCGTTTGTGGGGGTAACCAGATCAGGCAGAGTTTGTAATCATGTGTTGTCTTTGCGCTGACAGGTAACAGAAGCTTTTCACTGTACCTCGGTACAGGTGACAAAAAACTAATGGTAACGAAACGTCGCCCATTCCTTCTCTCCGGAGATGCTGCCTCACCCACTGAGTTACTCCATCATTTTGTGTCTACCTGACAATAAACTAAACTATTCGTTTAGGAAGGAACTGCAGATGCTGGAAAATCGAAGGTAGACAAAAGTGCTGGAGAAACTAGGCGGAGGGGAGTGTCAGTGGACATAGAAACATAGAAATTAGGTGCAGGAGTAGGCCATTCGGCCCTTCGAGCCAGCACCGCCATTCAATATGATCATGGCTGATCATCCAACTCAGTATCCCGTACCTGCCTTCTCTCCATATCCCCTGATCCCCTTAGCCACAAGGGCCACATCTAACTCCCTCTTAAATATAGCCAATGAACTGTCCTCAACTACCCTCTGTGGCAGAGAGTTCCAGAGATTCACTACTCTCTCTGTGAAAAAAGTTCTTCTCATCTCGGTTTTAAAGGATTTCCCCCTTATCCTTAAGCTGTGACCCCTTGTCCTGGACTTCCCCAACATCGGGAACAATCTTCCTGCATCTAGCCTGTCCAACCCCTTAAGAATTTTGTACGTTTCTATAAGATCCCCTCTCAATCTCCTAAATTCTAGAGAGTATAAACCAAGTCTATCCAGTCTTTCTTCATAAGACAGTCCTGACATCCCAGGAAGCAGTCTGGTGAACCGTCTCTGCACTCCCTCTATGGCAATAATGTCCTTCCTCAGATTTGGAGACCAAAACTGTACGCAATACTCCAGGTGTGGTCTCACCCAGACCCTGTACAACTGCAGTAGAACCTCCCTGCTCCTATACTCAAATCCTTTTGCAATGAAAGCTAACATACCATTCGCTTTCTTTACTGCCTGCTGCACCTGCATGCCTACCTTCAATGACTGGTGTACCATGACACCCAGGTCTCGCTGCATCTCCCCTTTCCCAATCGGCCACCATTTAGATAATAGTCTGCTTTCCCGTTTTTGCCACCAAAATGGATAACCTCACATTTATCCACATTATACTGCATCTGCCAAACATTTGCCCACTCACCCAGCCTATCCAAGTCACCTTGCAGTCTCCTAGCATCCTCCTCACAGCTAACACTGCCCCCCAGCTTAGTGTCATCCGCAAACTTGGAGATATTGCCTTCAATTCCCTCATCCAGATCATTAATATATATTGTAAATAGCTGGGGTCCCAGCACTGAGCCTTGCGGTACCCCATTAGTCACTACCTGCCATTGTGAAAAGGACCCGTTTACTCCTATTCTTTGCTTCCTGTTTGCCAGCCAGTTTTCTATCCACATCAATACTGAACCCCCAGTGTGCTTTAAGTTTGTATACTAATCTCTTATGTGGGATCTTGTCGAAAGCCTTCTGGAAGTCCAGATACACCACATCCACTGGTTCTCCCCTATCCACGCTACTAGTTACATCCTCGAAAAATTCTATAAGATTCGTCAGACATGATTTACCTTTCGTAAATCCATGCTGACTTTGTCCAATGAATTCACCACTTTCCAAATGTGCTGCTATCCCATCTTTAATAACTGACTCTAGCAGTTTCCCCACTACCGATGTTAGACTAACTGGTCTGTAATTCCCCCGGGTATAAGTTGCTTCTCTGGTCGAGGAAGAACTGGAGGGCTTTGAGACCATCCTGGTGGGGGATGGAGGTGTAGAGTGACTGGACGTCCATGGTGAAGATGAGGGGGTGAGGGCCTAGAGAGTGGAATGCGCGGAGACGACGGAGAGTGTCTGAGGTGTCTTGAACATAGTTAGGGATGGATTTAACCAGGGGGGATAGGATGGAGTCAAGGTATGTGGAAATGAGTTTGGTGGGTATCCAGACCCAGGAAGCTGCAGATGCTGCAATCTGAAGCAACAAACTGAGTGCTGGAGGAACACAGGCAGCATCCGTGGAGGCAGAGGGACGGTGGGCATTTCAGGTCAAGATTCTGTACCAGGTCGGGTCATCTCACCATCAGGATGGTCAGTTTCAAATGAGCAGCCCTGCCTGATCTGGTTACCCCCACCACTCTCCCTGAGAGCACTCCTGTCAATTTTCTTGCTCCGACTTTACTCTGCGGACCAGTTCGCTCTCGGTCTGTGTCCTGCCTCTCTGTCACCTACTTCACTGGATTATATACATCTCCCCTCTCTTCCTCACCACATCACCAGCCTTCCCTCCCACCCTTCCCGACGTCCCTTGTTCACCACATGGATCCGTCTGCAATGGGCACTCATTCTCACTAGTTGGCCGTACAACTCCCAACATGTACACTGTCGTTTGGCTTCTCTCTCACCATGTTATGTTACTTCCTAAGCCAGTTGCCTAGGTTTACAAGGTTAATTCCCGGGATGGCGGGACTGTCATATGCTCGAAGGGCCGGTGCAGGCTCGAAGGGCCGAATACCCTACTCCTGCACCTATTTCTATGTTTCTATGCTGAGAGAGTGGAGCAGCTGGGCTTGTACACTCTGGAATTTAGGATGAGAGGGGATCTCATTGAAACATACAAGATTGTTAAGGGCTTGGACACGCTAGAGGCAGGAAACATATTCCCAATGTTGGGGGAGTCCAGAACCAGGGGCCATAGTTTAAGAATAAGGGGTAAGCCATTTAGAACGGAGACGAGGAAACACTTTTTCACCCAGAGAGTTGTGAGTCTGTGGAATTCTCTGCCTCAGAGGGCGGTGGAGGCGGGTTCTCTGGATGCTTTCAAGAGAGAGTTTCCGTTTAGTTTATTGTCACGTGTGCCGAGGTACAGTGAAAAGCTTTTGTTGCGTGCTAAGCAGTCAGCGGAGTGCCCATTGCAGACTATACATGATTACAATCGAGCCGTCCACAGTGTACAGATACATGATGAAGGGAATAATGTTTAGTGCAAGGTAAAGCCAGCTCACTCTTCCCTGGAGAACGGATTGGTGCGAGATCACTAATTATTCCCAGCTCATTGCAATGACGACTTTAAATGCCCTGTTCCCTGCTTGGCTCCCTGAGCTAGCCTGGTAGACAACCTGTCCTCACGACTAACTGGGAATCGGATGCCCTCAGTGAATACTTTGGTGACTGGTTTCTCGATTGAAGGTGTCGAGTACAAGGGTAATGATGTCTAATGCTAACAGAGACATAGCCTGTAAACAGTGGGCTAGCTCAGGGGCACTGATGTGCAGATAGGGTGCAAGCTCATAGCTCCCACACAGGTGGACAGGGTAGTAACGAAGGCATCCGCAGGGCGAGATATTGAGTGCAAGTGCTGGGACATCATGCTGCATCCTACAACACATTGGTTTAGTTTAGTTTAGTATAGAGATACAGCACGGAAACAGGCCCTTCGGCCCACCGGGTCCACGCCAACCAGCGATCCCCGCACAATAACACAATCCCACACCCACTGGAGACATTTTTGCATTTACACCAAGCCAATTAACCTACAAACCTGTACGTCTTTGGAGTGTGGGAGGAAACCGAAGATCTCAGAGAAAAACTCACGCAGGTCACGGGGAGAACGTGCAAACTCCGCACACGCAGCACCCGTAGTCGGGATGGATGGGAAGGCAGCGACTCTACCGCTGCGCCACCGTGACCGGTGGGTGTGACCACACACTATTGTTGAGGAGCCTGGGGTCAGTGTGAGTTCACAGTTGTGCTGTTCGACACTCAACAGGAAGCAGGAGGCAGCAAGGGAGAGAAAGCAGAAGAGATTCACCTGGAAGGTAGACACAAAATGCTGGAGTAACTCAGCGGGACAGGCAGCATCCCTGGAGAGAAGGAATGGGTGACGTTTCGGCTCGAGACCCTTCATCATCCATTCCTTCTATCCAGAGATGCTGCCTCGCCCGCTGAGTTACGCCAGGATTTTGTGTCTACCTTTGATTTCATCCAGCATCTGCAGTTCTTACACACAGATTCACCTGGACGTTGGATAAGGTCCCAGGGCACCTGACCCCAGGATACTCAACCTGCCCCCTGCTCCCCTATGGTGCCCGTTGCCCTTCCCCACCCCCTGCCCTCCACCCCCCCCCCCCCCCCGCCAGTCGTGCCCACCTACCTGTTGGGGCAGCGTGGGTCGATTGTTGGCGTGGGTCTCTTGTGCCAGGGTGATGGCCAGCACCAGGGTGTGGAGGGCACAGGTCAGGGTGCTGAGCAGCAGGATGGGTGCGAGGGGCAGGGGCAGGGTGAGGTACAGGGCAAAGGTGAAGAAGGCCAGCCAGCCAGCAGTATGGGGTGGGCGGAGGGTGCGCGGGGAGCCCAGGCCCAGAGAGGCGACCAGCTGCAGGGTGAGGAGCAGCCAGAGCAGGTAGGGCACCAGGGACTGCCACAGGTGCTGGGGCAGCAGGTGAAGGCGGTAGAGTAGCAGGAGCAGGAGCTGTGCCAGCAGCCCGCCCACTGCCACCAGCAGGCCGGGCAGCCTGGGCGATGGGTACAAAGCTGCCGACACCAGGCTGTGGGCATGGAAGAGGCCGGCAAACAGCAGCAGCACCAGCTGAGCCTCCGCCCGCTGCCGGCGCACGTACGCCTGGTACAGCAGCTCCAGGGAGGGTGGCGTGAAGGCCAGCCGCAGGCAGGGGGGCAGGCAGGGGCAGCAGCCTCCCGCACGTACCCGCAACTCCCACCGCGGCTCACCTCCCGACTCCACATCTGACGGCAGGCTCACCGAGCATTCTGCTGACACATCCGGCTCAGATACACGCCGCTGCCACGGCATGGTGCCCACGCCCACCCTCACCCCCTCACCCTCACTGGGCACGGGGGAGTGTGGGGACGGGGGGGGAGTGGGACTGGGGGGGTGGGTATGGGGGGGAGAGGGGATGTGGGGGAGAGGGGATGGGGGGGGATGTGGGGGGAGAGGGGATGGGTACAGAGTGGGGGGAGAGGGGATGTGGGGATGTGGGGGGGGGGGATGTGGGGGTGGGTAAGGGGGGGGAGAGGGGATGTGGGGGTGGGTACGGGGAGAGGGGGGATGGGTAGAGGGGGGTGGGTGGGGATGTGGGGGGAGAGGGGATGTGGGGGCGAGGGGATGGGGGGGGGAGGGGATGGGGGAGTGGGGATGGGGGAGAGGGGATGTGGGGGGGAGAGAGGGGATGGGGGAGTGTGTGGGGATGGGGGGGGAGAGGGGATGGGGGGGGAGAGGGGATGGGGGGGGGGGAGGGGATGTGGGGGAGAGGGGATGGGGAGTGGGACGAGGGGGGAGTGGAGGGGGGGAGAGGGGATGGGGGGGTGGGGGGGGGGGGGGGGGAGGGGAAGGGGGATGTGGGAGTGGAGATGGGGGGGAGTGGAGATGGGGTGGGGAGTAGGGACAGGTGGAGAGGCAGTGGGGGTGGGTAGGGGGCTGATCTGGGCACTGGGCTGGGACTGGCACCCACAGTGGTTGGGGCTCAGTAGGAGGGTGTCAGTCGGGAAGCAGCGGGGCCCAGGTGGGGTGGGCTCAGTGTGTGGAGCAGAGAGGTCAGAGGCAAGGGTTTAGAGAGGGGTGGTCGGTGAGGGGGGGGGGGGGGGGGTTAGTCAGGGGGGATTGAGTGGGGGGTGTTCTGTGGGGGGGTTGAGTGGGGGGGGGTCAGGGGGGTCTGTGGGGGGGGGTCAGGGGGTGGAGTGAGTGGGGGGTGGTCAGGGGGTGGAGTGGGGGGGGGGTCAGGGGGAGGGTGAGTGGGGGGGGGTTGGTGAGTGTGGGGGGGTGGTCAGGGGGGGGTGAGTGTGGGGGGTGGTGGTCGGGGGGGTGATCAGGGGGGGTGAGTGGGGGGGGGTGGTCAGAGGGGGGGTGGGGGGGGTCAGGGGGGGGTGAGTGGGGGGGGGTCAGGGGGGGGGGTTTGGTCAGGGGGGGGTGAGTGGGGGGGTGGTCAGGGGGGGGTCAGAGGGGGGGTCAGGGGGGGGTGAGTGGGGGGGGTGAGTGGGGGGGGTGGTCAGGGGGGGGTGAGTGGGGGGGGGGGTGAGTGGGGGGGTGAGTGGGGGGGGGGGGATAGTGGGGGGGGGTCTGTGGGGGGGGTGGTCAGGGGGGTGAGTGGGGGGGGTGGTCAGGGGGGGAGTGGGGGTGGTCAGGGGGGGTGTGAGGGGGGGGTGGTGAGGGGGGGTGGTCAGAGGGGGGTGAGTGGGGGGGGTGGTCAGAGGGGGGTGAGTGGGGGGGGGGGTGGTCAGGGGGGTGAGTGAGGGGGGGGGGGTGGTCAGGGGGGGGTGTGGGTGGGGGGGGGGGTCAGGGGGGGGGGTCAGAGGGGGGTGAGTGGGGGGGGTGGGGGGGGTGGTCAGTGGGGGGGTGAGGGTGGGGGGGTGGTCAGGGGGGTGAGTGGGGGGGGGTGGTCAGGGGGGGTGAGTGGGGGGGGGGGGTGGTCAGGGGGGTGGTCAGAGGGGGGTGGGGGGGGGTGGTCAGAGGGGGGTGAGTGGGGGGGGGTGGTCAGAGGGGGGTGAGTGGGGGGGGGGGGTCAGGGGGGTGAGTGGGGGGTGGTCAGGGGGGGGGTGAGTGGGGGGGTGGTCAGAGGGGGAGTGGGGGGGGGGGGGGTCAGGGGGGTGGAGGGTGGGGGGGGGGGGGGGGGGTGAGGGGGGGGGGGTGGGGGGTGAGTGGGGGGGTGGTCAGGGGGGTGAGTGGGGGGGGGGGTGGGGGGGGGGGTGAGTGGGGGGGTGGTCAGGTGGGGGGGTGAGTGGGGGGGGGTGTGGGGGGGGTGGTCAGGGGGGGTGAGGGGGGGGGTGAGTGGGGGGGTGGTCAGGGGGGTGAGTTGGGGGTGAGGGGGGGGGGTGGTCGGGGGGGTGGTCAGGGGGGGTGAGTGGGGGGTTCGGGGAGAGCGGTCAGTACCTGCCGGCCACTCTCCGCCGCCCAGCCCCCGCCTCACTGCCCGCTGACCATCCCCTGTCACCGGCACCGGCCGCCGCCGCTCCCCGGGAGGGTTTCAGCTGCTCCAGGCCCCGGTTCCCGCACCGCCCGGCCCGGCCCGGCCCGGACCCCGCTCCCGCTCGCACCGCCCGCCCGGCTCCACCAGCGCAGACCCGACACACAGCTCCTCCCGCCGCCGATCCACCCGGCACCGGGGCACAGACAACACACAGCAACGGAGCAGCGCCACACACAGACTGACACAGGAGAGGGGAGGGGGGAGGGAGGGGGGGAGGGGAGAAGGAGGGAGGGAGGGAGAGAGAGAGGGAGGGGAGGGAGGGAAGGAGAGAGGATGAGAGAGGGAGAAGGAGAGAGGGAGAGAAGGAGGGAGGGAGAAGGAGAGAAGGAGGTAGGAGAGGGGGGAGGGGGAGGAGAGAGGGAGGGAGGGAGGGAGGAGAGAAAGGGAGTGGGAGGGAGAGGAGGGAGGAGAGAGGGGGAGGAGAAAGGGAGAGAGGGAGAGAAGGAGGGGAGAGGGGGAGGAGAGAGGGAGAAAAGGAGGGAGGCGAGAGGGATACTATGTGTATGCAAAATATAGATGTCACTGTGACTTGCTACATGTGTTCATTCATACAGTGGAGAAGGGTTTTGTTGGGCAGCAGGACCAAGACTGCCCTGTGCCATGAGAGGGGCATCCCACCAGGTTTCCCTCCAGTGATAGTCACAAAATGCTGGAGTAACTCAGCGAGACAGGCAGCATCTCTGGAGAGAAGGAATGGGCGACGTTTCAGGTCGAGACCTTTCTCCATAGAAACATAGATAATAGGTGCAGGAGGAGGCCATTCGGCCCTTCGAGCCAGCACCGCCATGGCTGATCGTCCCCAATCAATAACCCGTGCCTGCCTTTTCCCCATATCCCTTGACTCCACTAGCCCCTAGATCTCTATCTAACTCTCTCTTAAATCCATCCAGTGATTTGGCCTCCACTGCCCTCTGTGGCAGGGAATTCCACAAATTCACAACTCTCTGGGTGAAAATGTTTTTTTCTCACCCCAGTCTTAAATAGCCTCCCCTTTATTCTAAGACTGTGACCCCTGGTTCTGGACTCGCCCAACATTGGGAACATTTTTCCTGCATCTAGCTTGCCCAGTCCTTTTATAATTTTATATGTTTCTATTAGATATCCCCTCATCCTTCTAAACTCCAGTGAATACAAGCCTAGTCTTTTCAATCTTTCCTCATATGACAGTCCCGCCATCCCGTCCTTTCTCAAAATGGAGACCAAAACTGTACACAATACTCCAGATGTGGTCTCACCAGAGCCCTACACAACTGCAGAAGGACTTCAGACTGATGAATAATATCAGAGTGGCCAGCCGGTAGCACAATGCAGAGGCCACCAGCTGGTTTATGACCAGCACACCGCCCCTGTTGGAAGGGACTCTAAGGAGGCCTGACCATCCTTCCAGGGTTGTTGTGTGGTGACTGAGAAGCCCAGGACGTGTGCCTCTGAAACGTGGGGGGCACTGGTCAGCTCCTCAAGTCTAGGCAGTACCTCCCACCAAACTCAACCCTTGCCTTGGTGAATGGATGCGATGTGTACAGGGACCGGACACAGGCTCCCATCCCCTCCGATCCGATCCAGCTTCTCCACAAGTCGTCTGTAGAGTCCTCCGCACCTGCCTAGAGGAGATGGGTGAGGTGTGGGCCTCAGGTAGCCTCTGCACCTCACAGCCCACTCCACCCCCCTCCCACTCAGAGGACAGGTGTCTGTCTCCCCCTGTTTGTGGCAGAGACCCCCATTGTGGGGGACCACCCCCCCCCCATCTCCCAGTTTTCCTGTCCTCTTGATCACTTTCCTCAGCACCTTGCTGAACCCTGTGTCCTGTAAATTCACGTGGTCCGAGCCAGAGAGAATAGCTTTGCTTTGATAAGACCCCACACAGGAGATTAGTGGGCAAAATTAGGGCACATGGTACTCGGGGTAGAGTGCTGACATGGATAGAGAAGTGGTTGGCAGACAGGAAACAAAGAGTAGGGTTTAACGTGTGCCTTTCAGAATGGCAGGTAGTGACTAATGGGGTGCCGCAAGGGTCGGTGCTGGGACCACAGCTATTTACAATATATATTATTACAATGTTGATCATAAGATCATATTACAATGATCTAGATGAAGAGATTACAAGTAACATTAGCAAATTTGGAGATGACACAAAGCTGGGTGGCAGTGTGAACTGTGAGGAGGATGCTATGAGAATGCATGGTGACTTGGACAGGTTTGGGGGAGTGGGCAGATGCATGGCAGATGTAGTTTAATGTGGATAAATGTGAGGTTATCCACTTTGGTAGCAAAAACAGGAAGGAAGATTACTTTGTAAATTGAGTCAAGTTGGGAAAAGGGGAAGTACAACAGGATCTGGGGGTACTTGTACATCAGTCAATGAAAGCAAGCATGCAGGTGCAGCAGGCAGTGAAGAAAGCGAATGGCATGTTGGCATTTATAACAAGAGGAATCGAATATAGGAGCAAAGATGGTCCTTCTGCAGTTGTACAGAGCCCTAGTGAGACCACACCGGTAGTATTGTGTGCAGTTTTGCTCCCCTAATTTGACGAAGGACATTCTTGCTATTGAGGGAGTGAATTCCCGGGATGGTGGGACTGTCATTTGCTGAGAGAATGTAGCGACTGGGCTTGTACACTCTGGAATTTAGAAGGATGAGAGGGGATCTAATTGAAACATGTAAGATTATTAAGTGTTTGGACACGCTAGAGGCAGGAGACATGTTCCTGATGTTGGGGGGGGCACAGTTTAAGAATAAAGAGTAAGCCATTTAGAACGGAGATGAGGAAACACTTTTTCTCACAGAGAGTTGCGAGTCTGTGGAATTCTCTGCCTCAGAGGGCAGTGGAGGACGGTTCTCTGGATATTTTCAAGAGAGAGCTAGATAGAGCTCTTAAAGATAGTGGAGTCAGGGGATATGGGGAGAAGGCAGGAACGGGGTACTGATTGTGGATGGTCAGCCATGATCACATTGAATGGCTGTGCTGGATCAAAGGGCCGAATGGCCAACTCCTGCACCTATTGTCTATATTGTCTATTGTGATCATCCGTCTGTTCAGATGCTCACCCACCCCACCATCGACATGCCACGGACTCCCCTGGTGTTGCCGTCACTGGGAAGGGGTTGCGGTGCTGCCTTGGCGGAGTCTTGCAAAGGCAGCGAGTCTTGCAAAAATGCCCCAATGCATTATAAGCATGCACTGTGCTTGGCCCAAGGTGCGGAACATGCAACAGGTTGCCTCCTCATAGGCAACGCTGAAACACGCTACTTCTCCTGTAGATAGACACAAAATGCTGGAGTAACTCAGCGGGTCAGACAGCATCTCTGGAGAGAAAGAATGGGTGATATAGAAACATAGAAAATAGGTGCAGGAGAAGGCCATTTGGCCCTTCGAGCCAGCACCGCCATTCATTGTGATCATACCTGATCATTCACAATCAGTAACCCGGCCCTGCCTTCTCCCCATATCCCTTGACTCCACTAGCCCCTAGAGCTCTATCTAACTATCTCTTAAATCCATCCAGTTAATTGGCCTCCACTGCCCTCTGTGGCAGGGAATTCCTCAAATTCACAACTCTCTGGGTGAAAACGTTTTTTCTCACCTCAGTTTTAAATGGCCTCCCCTTTATTCTAAGACTGTGGTCCCTGGTTCTGGACTCGCCCAACATTGCGAATATTTTTCATGCATCTAGCTTGTCCAGTCCTTTTATCATTTTATGTTTCTATAAGATATCCCCTCATCCTTCTAAACTCCAGTGAATACAAGCCTAGTCTTTTCAATCTTTCCTCATATGACAGTCCCGCCATCCCAGGGATCAATCTCGTGAACCTACGCTGCACCGCCTCAATCACAAGGATGTCCTTCCTCAAATTAGGAGACCAAAACTGTACACAATACTCCAGATGTGGTCTTGCTAGGGCCCTGTACAATTGCAGAAGAACCTCTTTACTCCTATACTCAAATCCTCTCGTTATGAAGGCCAACATGCCATTAGCTTTCTTCACTGCCTGCACTACCTGCATGTTTACTTTCAGTGACTGGTGTACAAGGACACCCAGGTCTCGTTGCATCGCCCCTTTTTCCTAATCTGACACCATTGAGATAATAATCTGCCCCCTTGTTTTTGCCGCCAAAGTGGACAACCTCACATTTACCTATATTATACTACATCTGCCTTGCATCTTCCCACTCACTCAACCTGTCCAAGTCACCCTGCAACCTCCTAGCATCCTCTTCGCAGTTCACACTGCCACCCACCTTTGTGTCATTCGCAAATTTGCTAGTGTTACTTTTAATCCCATCATTAATATATATTGTAAATAGTTGCAGCCTCAGCACCGAGCCTTGCAGCACATGCATTAGGCTGTCTCTTCCTCGTCGAGACCGTTCTTCAGACTGAGAGTCGGGGGAAAGAGAAACGGGAGATATAGACGGTGATGTAGAGAGATAGAGAACAGATGAATGAAAGATATGCAAAAAAAGTAACATTGATAAAGGAAACAGGCCAATGTTAGCTGTGGTGCTAGGTGAAAACGAGTTACAGACAATGAGACTTAACAAGACGACCTTGAAGCTGGTACAACGACTTGGGTGGGTGTGGAGGGATGGAGAGAGAGGGACGATGCAAGGGTTACTTGAAGTTAGAGAAATCTAGAGTTATACCACTGGGTTGTAAGCTGCCCAAGCAAAATACTTTTCTTGCCCCATTTACATTGATAGGCGTGGCTGTCAGAAACTACCATCAACATATAACCAGCAGCTCAACAAATACTACCCCAATGAGAGGCTGAAAGTTTTCATGCTCTCTAGAATGCAGTGAGTGTCCGGCATTGAAATAAGGAACTGCAGGTGCTGGTTTACAAATAATGGCAAAAGTGCTAGAGTAACTCAGTGGGTCGGGATGCTTGAAGGGTCCCGACCCGAAACATCACCTAGGTGTCAAGGTCCTCAATGAATATTTCACCAGTGATTTCACCCTGAAGAAAGACATGAAGACTGGGGAGGTCAGGAACATTAATGGGGACGTCTTGTCATCACCCACATTACAGCAGAGGAGGTGCTGCATATAATATACTAGACTAAGTGGGTCCCTGTCACACGGGAGGCCTGGTCCCTCAATGCAACCCATTCCCCAACGCAATATTGCTCCACTCACGCATAGCCCCCAACTCACGCATAGCCCACAACTGCGCAGTCACGGCTCATTTCAGGAGTCAAGAGAGTTTATTGTCATGTGTTCCAGATAGGACAATGAAATTCTTGCTTGCCACAGCACAACAGCATATTATAGGCATAAGTACAGAACAGATCAGTGTGTCCATATACCATAGAATATATATATATATATACACATAAATAAACCAATAAAGTGCAATGGGCTATTAATGTTCAGAGTTTTGTTTGAGTTGAGTTTAATAGCCTGATGGCTGTGGGAAAGTAGCTATTCCTGAACCTGGTCGTTGCAGTCTTCAGGCTCCTGTACCTTCTACCTGAAGGTAGCAGGGAGATGAGTGAGTGGCCGGGATGATGTGGGTCCTTGATGATACTGCCAGCCTTTTTGAGGCAGCGACTGCGATAGATCCCCTCGATGGAAGGGAGGTCAGAGCCGATGATGGACTGGGCAGTGTTTACTACTTTTTGTAGTCTTTTCCTCTCCAGGGCCCTCAAGTTGCCGAACCAAGCCGCGATGCAACCGGTCAGCATGCTCTCTACTGTGCACCTGTAGACGTTAGAGAGAGTCCTCCTTGACATACCGACTCTCCGTAATCTTCTCAGGAAGTAGAGGCGCTGATGAGCTTTCTTTATGATTGCATCAGTGTGCTGGGACCAGAAGAGATCTTCGGAAATATGCACGCCCAGGAATTTGAAGCTCTTGACCCTTTCAACCATTGACCCGTTGATATAAACGGGACTGTGGGTCCCCATCCTACCCCTTCCAAAGTCCACAATCAGTTCCTTGGTTTTGCTGGTGTTGAGGGCCAAGTTATTGTGCTGGCACCATATGGACAGTTGCTCGATCTCTCTTCTATAATCTGACTCATCCCCATCAGTGATACGTCCCACAACAGTGGTGTCGTCAGCGAACTTGATGATGGAGTTCGCACTGTGACTGGCTACGCAGTCATGAGTATAGAGTGAGTACAGCAGGGGGCTGAGCATGCAGCCTTGAGGTGCTCCCGTGCTGATTGTTATCGAGGCTGACACATTTTCACCAATACGAACAGACTGTGGTCTGTGGATTTCCTCTCAAATCCCAGCATTCCCTCCTCTTCACCCTCCCTCTTCTTTCCCCTCTCCTCCTCCCCTCCCCCAATTTCTCCCCCACCTCTCCCTCCCCCTCCTTTCCCCTACCCTCAGTGACTCCCTTCCTCCCTTCCTCCCTTCCTCCCTCCATAACTCCTCTCCCCTCCCTAGCCCCCTCCTATCCCTCTATCCCCCTCCTCCCCATTCCTCATTCCCCATCACTCCTTGCCCTGTATTCCCCAATCCCTACCTCCCCACCCCTTGCCCTATATTACCCCTCCTCCCCCACTCTCCCCCTCTTCCTCCCTACCCCCCTCTCCCTGAAATCCCCCCACTCCCCCTGGTCACCTCCCCAGGATGGCGATGAAGTTGTACTTGAGGCTGGGGCTGTCGGGGGGGGGGCGAGCGTCCTGGGACTGGGAGAGGAGGAGGGCTTGAGGCGGGGAACCCCAGCCCAGGGCCCGGGGGGCAGAAATGAAAAATAGAAGGGAACTTACCCGTGGAGCCGTCGGTTCGTGGCTGTCGAAAAAAAATGGCGATAAAAATTCTGGAAAGGCCCCACCTGTGCAGGTGCGTTTGAGGACCCGTTGGGTGCCCTTTGTGAAGCCAGTAAAGATGCGCACGGGAACTCTCCCCCAACTGCGCATGCGCGGTGTGGGCGCTGTTTTAAGTTGATTAAAAAAAAAACGTTAATAACTTTTAAAATATACCATCAATCTGAACAAAACTTGTTTCATTTACAGCACTGGACAATGGTGAGTAAGGTGGGCCAAAAATCGTAGCGCTATCGTTTACCGTTTTTGAGCAAATAGAGGTACAACGCAAACCAGCAGATAACAAGGTGAGAGTTTTAGTTATATACTAGTCTAAGTGGGACCCGTTGGGTCTCGTCCCCTCAACGCCTGGTTGCGGGGGGGGGGGGGCGGGGGGGGGGGGGTTCCTGCGGCATCACACGCACACTAAACACCCCACACACACACTAAGCACCCCCCTTGATATTATATTAATATTATTAATTTGCCCCCCCCCCCCCCCCCACCAGCCCCTGCCTCAAGCCCCCGTCCTATCCACTCATGCATACCCCCCAACTCACAGGCGTAGCTAGAGAGGGAGAGGGAGGGGGGTAGAATGAGTTAGAGAGAGAGAGAGAGAGAGAGAGAGAGAGAGAGAGAGAGGGGCTGAGAGAGAGCGAGAGAGAGACAGAGGCAGAGGGGCAGAGAGGCAGAGATAGAGAGAGAGGGGGCAGAGAGAGGGGGCAGAGAGAGGGGGCGCAGAGGAGGAGGAAAGAGGTGGGGGGAGAGGGGGAAAAGAGGGGGGAAAGAGAAGGGGGAGAGGGGGGAGGGGGGGAGAGAGGGGGAGAGAGAGGGGGAGGGATAGGGGGAGAGAGAGAGAGGGGGGAGAGAGGGAGGGAGAGAGAGAGAGGGGGAGGAGAGGGAGGGAGGGGGGGGGGGGGGGAGAGAGGGGGAGGGAGAGACCCAGCCCAGGTCGAATCTGCAAAGTTTTGCCCGATTTTTTGAACATTTTCAGTAATAACTCAAGAAAGAAAGATGACATTTTCAGATAAGGCGAGTTTGGAATCCACGGGAAAAATGTCTCCCGGAATATGTAAATATTTTACTGTTACCGCGTCGTTTTTTAACGAAGATGTGATTACACACAAACACACACACAAATAAATACACATCCAAGATCAGAGTTTTGTAACTAAAGAGATATGATTTATGTATGATATGATAATAATAATATATAATAGATATAGATAGAGAGAAAGATAGAGATAGATAGACAGGCAGGCAGGCAGACATATAAAGGTTGATACATCTAGGAAATTTAACAAATATATCCAAAGAACACTGTGGAAACTAGGGAAGACATTGCAGGGGGTGTGAATGAGGTAGAGGCATCATTGTTGGATGAAGGTGGGTGCAAAAAGACTGGAGTGTGGCTAATACTATGCCTTTAATTTAAAAGGGCTGTGAAGAAAAGCCTGGCTTTACTTCGGCCAGAAAACTATAGACCAGTGAGCCCAACGTCTGTGGTAGGTAAATTACTGGAAGAGATTCTGATTTGCCTGCATTTGGAAAGTCAGGCTGATTACGGATAGTCAGCATCGTTTAGTACATGGGAAATTGCATTGCACAGATTTGATTGAGTTTTTTTGAGAAAGTACCCAAGATGTTGAGGAGGGCAAAGCGGTAAAAATGTGTATGGACTTCAGCAAAGCCTTTGATAAAGCTCTGCATGGTAGGCAGCTCTGGAAGGTTGGATCACATCAGTGACATGCGGTGAGGTCAATGGCTGGGAGGCACTGGCTAGTATCAGCTGGGGCTGTGTGCGTGAAGCACAGCGACTGGAAGGGCGGGAGTGTTGCCCCGGGACAGTGAGGTAACGACCCACCTCCCCCTTCTCCATTCCCCCTCACACCCACCTTCCCATCTACCCCTTGCTTTCCCCTTCACCCCTCTACTCTCTCTCCCCCCTCCACCCGGGGTAGATCTACACGAGCCGAGAGTACATTACTCCAGCGTGGGGCCCCCTTAGGCGCGGGGCCCAATTGGGAGCTCTCAGCGGCCCAGAGCATTCCAATCGGCCGCTACAAATCAACGAATCAACCTACCAGTCAGCGCCGCCCGCGGCTGGAAAGTCAGCGCCGCCAGCGGTGGAATCCAGTGCTGCGTCGCCGCTGCTGAAGCTAACTAACGTGGAGGGAGAGTGAGGCAGCATCAATTACGTGGGCGGGGCCTACGTAATTGACGCTCGCTCTTCCTCCACTGGGCTCAAGACACGCCCCCTCAGTGAGGCAGATGTGATCGCTGCCTCCCCTGGTGTTTTTTCATTGCAGTTTTATGACGAGACCAGCGAGCCTAAATATAATACATTTATACATGAAATAAGCTACCTGGACTATGGAAGGTGAGGGCATGTAATGAAGGGGTTTACAAACATTATATTGGTGACATACATAGAGATGGTAACAGGCACACGCTTATTGCCCGCGCTCCATGCAGTTTCTGAGGGGTTGCGCAATCAGAGGGGAGGCTCAGCTCGTCGTTGCCTCACCTCTCATCTCTCCCTGTATTTGCAGGGGAGCTGCGCAAATTTGGCGATTTTCACTACAGTATAAAAAATGATTCATATAGAAAACGACATTTATAACAGAGCAGTGGAAAAACTCTTTATATTTCTTTTCTTTTCTTTTTCTTTACTTTTCTTAACAGCTATTTTCATTGGGAGTATGACAGGTGAGGCTCTGCCTTCCCCTGCCTCCCCTGACCGCACGTCCCTGGATCACATGGGACCATGAAGCTATTGTAGGATGCAGAGGTTCCGCTTTTGGAAAGATGTCGTTAAGCTGGAAAGTGTGCAGAAATGATTCACAAGATTTTGCAGGCGAGGATTGTATTCCTTGGAGCTCAGGAGGCTGAGGGATGAACTTGTGGAGGTGTACGTATAAAATCATACGGTATGTAGATAGGGCAAAATGTACAGTCATTCTGCCAGAGTAGGGGAGTCAAGAGCCCAAGGGCATAGGTTTAAGATGAGAGGGGAGACGTAATGACACCAAGGGCAGTGGGTGGATGGAACAAGCTGTCAGAGGAGGTAGTTGAGGCAGGCACAATAACATGGATAGACAAGGATTAGAGGATTATGGGACTAGCGTGCATGGGCAGCTTGGTCGGTTGGGCCAAAGGGCCATATGGCTATGTAAGATAGTTGTGTGAAATATTGTTTATCTGCCTGCACCACCACTCCAGACCGGGGTGGGAGATTGCAACCTTCATGTGGTCCACCCTGTTTCGACTAATGCAATGAACTCGGCGTGCACAAACAAATATATCAGATAGAACAAGTTGACTTTTCAGATTCAGATTCAATTTAATTGTCATTGTCAGTGTACAGTACAGAGACAACGAAATGCATTTAGGCTGTGCACACCACACGCATGAAGAAGAAGACTCCTCCAGACACTCTTCACCCTCTCTTCAACAAAATCTTTTCCCACCCATCTCCTTTAAACTTTTGGGAAAGGAATGGAGGGTTATGGTCTGAGTGCAGGTAGATGAGACTAGGTGAGAGTAAGTGTTCGGCACGGACTAGAAGGGCCGAGATGGCCTGTTTCCGTGCTGTAATTGTTATATGGTTATATGGTTCCTCTCGTGGCAAAGCTGGGCCCTCTAGCAATTGATATTTCCATCTTATTTTTGTTTTAGTTTAGTTTAGTTTAGAGTTTACGCGAAAACAGGCCCTTCGGCCCACTGGGTCTGCGCCGACCAGCGATCCCCGCACACTAAAGGGCCTGTCCCACTGTACGAGGTAATTCAAGAGTTCTCCCGAGTTTCCCCTGATTCGAACTTGGAGAACTACGGTAATAGCCGTTCGTAGGTACTCAGGGCTCTCGTGGACATTTTTCAACATGTTGAAAAATCTTTATGAACCGCGTTTCCCGAGTGCCTGCCGTTAGCGTTACGAGCCGCTAAGAGACGTCCCGAGCTCCGACATACCCGCTACGCACATTCTACGTGCTTACCACGAGTTAGATTTTTTTTTTTAACTCGGGTGAGCTCTTGAATTACGTCGTACAGTGGGACAGGCCCTTAACACTATCCTACGCCCACTAGGAACAATTTTTACATTTACCAAGCCAATTAACCTTCAAACCTGTACGTCTTTGGAATGTGGGAGGAAAAGGAAGATCTCGGTGAAAACCCACGCAGGTCACGGGGAGAACGTACAAACTCCGTACAGGCAGCACCCGTAGTCGGGATCGAACCCGGATCTACGGCGCTACATTCGCTGTAAGGCAGCAACTCTACTGCTCCGCCACCGTGACCACCCTTGGGAAGTAGGTTCTGACTGTCTACCCTATCTACTACGCCTCTCAGAATTTTATTCACTTCTATCAGGTCTCCCCGCAATCTCTGGCTATCCAGAGAAAACAATCCAAGTCTGTCCAACCTCTCCCTGGAGAGTATTGTGTAGGAAGGAACTGTAGAAGCTGGTTTACACCAGAGATAGGCACGAAATGCTGGAGTAACTCAGCCAGTCACGCAGCATAGGTCATAGGTCATAAGGGATAGTAGTAGAATTAGGCCATTCGCCCATCAAGTCTACTCCACCAATCAATCATGGCTGATCTATCTCTCCCTCCTAACCCCATTCTCCTGCCTTCTCCTCATAACCCCCGACACCCGTACTAATCATGACTCTATCTATCTCTGCCTTAAAAATATCTACTGACTTGGCCTCCACAGCCTTCTGTGGCAAAGAATTCCACAGATTCACCACCCTCTGACTAATGAAATTCCTCCTCATCTCCTTCCTAAAGGAACGTCCTTTAATTTGAGGCTATGACCACTAGTCCTAGACTCTCCCACTAGTGGAAACATCCTCTCCACATCCACTCTATCCAAGCCTTTCAATATTTTGTATGTTTCAATCAGGTCCCCCCCTCATTCATCTAAACTCCAGCGAGTACAGGCCCAGTGCCGACAAACGCTCATCATAGTTTAACCCACTCATTCCTGGGATCATTCTTGTAAACCTCATCTGGATCCTCTCCAGAGCCAGCACATCCTTCCTCAGATATGGTGCCCAAAATTCCTCACTATATCTGGAGAAAAGAAAATAGATGACGTTTTGGGTTGAGACCATTCTTCAGACTGAGCATCAGGGGAGAGGGATACAATAGAAGGTACAATAGACAAAGACAATAGGTGAAGGAGGCCATTCGGCCCTTCGAGCCAGCACCACCATTCACTGTGATCATGGCTGATCATCCCCAATCAGTACCCCGTTCCTGCCTTCTCCCCGTACTCCTTGACTCCGCTATCTTTAAGAGCTCTATCTAACTCTCTCTTGAAAGCATCCAGAGAATTGGCCTCCACCGCCCTCCGAGGCAGAGAATTCCACAGACTCACAATTCTCTGGGTGAAAAAGTGTTTCCTCATCTCTGTTCTAAATGGCCAACCCCTTATTCTTAAACTGTGGCCCCTGGTTCTGGACTCCCCCAACATCGGGAACATGTTTCCTGCCTCTAGCAGGAAACATTAGCTACCCTCCAATCCACAGGAACTGATCCTGAGTCTACAGAACATTGGAAAATTATCATCAATGCGTCCATGATTTCTAGAGCCAATTCCATAAGTACCCTGGGATGCAGACCAGCAGGCCCTGGGGATTTATCAGCCTTCAGTCCAATCAGTCTATCCAAAATCATTTCCTGCCTAATGTGGATTTCCTTCAGTTCCTCTGTCACCCAGATCCTCTGGGCATTATCCACTTCGGTGGCAAAAACAGGAAGGCAGATTATTATCTGAATGGTGTCAAGTTGGGAATAGGGGAAGTACAACGGGATCTGGGGGTCCTTGTTCATAAGTCAATGAAAGTAAGCATGGAGGTACAGCAGGCAGTGAAGAAAGTTGGCCTTCATAACAAGAGGAGTTGAGTATAGGAGCAAAGAGGTCCTTCTGCAGTTGTACGGGGTGCTAGTGAGACCACACATGAAGTATTGTGTGCAGTTTTGGTCTCCAAATTGCTATTGAGGGAGTGCAGCGTAGGTTTACAAGGTTAATTCCCTGGATGGGATATGTTGATAGAATGGAGCAGCTGGGCTTGTATACTCTTGAATTTAGAAGGATGAGAGGGTATCTTATTGAAACATTTAAGATTGTTAAGGGTTTGGACACGCTAGAGGCAGGAAACATTGTCCCGATGTTGGGGGAGTCCAGAACCAGGGGCCACAGTTTAAGAATAAGGAGTAAGCCATTTAGAACGGAGACGAGGAAACACTTTTTCTCACAGAGAGTGGTGAGTCTGTGGAATTCTCTGCCTCAGAGGGTGGTGGAGGCAGGTTCTCTGGATGCTTTCAAGAGAGAACTAGATAGGGCTCTTAAAGATAGCAGAGTCAGGGGATATGGGGAGAAGGCAGGAACGGGGTACTGATTGGGGATGATCAGCCATGATCACATTGAATGGCGGTGCTGGCTCGAAGGGCCAAATGGCCTACTCCTGCACCTATTGTCTATTGTCTATTTATCCACATTAAACATCATCTGCCATGCATCTGCCCACTCAGCCAACCTGTCCAAGTCACCCTGCATTCTCATAGCATCCTCCTCACAGTTCACACTGCCACCCAGTTTTGTGTCATCTGCAAATTTGCTAATGTTACTTTGAATCCCTTCATCCAAATCATTGATATATATTGTAAATAGCTGCGGATCCAGCACCGAGCCTTGTGGTACCCCACTAGTCACTGCCTGCCATTCTGAAAGGGACTCGTTAAGTCCTACTCTTTGTTTCCTGTCTGACAACCAATTTTCTATCCATGTCAGCACCCTACCCCCAATATTCTAATTTTGCCCACTAACCTCCTATGTGGGATCTTATCAAATGCTTTCTGGAAGTCCAGGTACACTACATCCACTGGCTCTCCCTTGTCCATTTTCCTAGTTACATACTCAAAGAATTCCAGAAGATTAGCCAAGCATGATTTCCCCTTCGTAAATCCATGCTGACTCGGACCGATCCTGTTACTGCTATCCACATGTGCCGCTATTTCATCTTTTATAATTGACTCCAGCATCTTCCCCACCACCGGTATCAGGCTAACAGGTCTATAATTCCCTGTTTTCTCTCTCCCGCCTTTCTTAAAAAGTGGGATAACATTAGCTACCCTTCAATCCACAGGAACTGATCCTGAATCTGTAGAACATTGGAAAATGATCACCAATGCATCCACGATTTCTACAGCCACTTTCTTAAGTACCCTGGGATGTAGACCATCAGGCCCTGGGGATTTATCATCCTTCAGTCCCATCAGTCTACCCAACACCATTTCCTGCCTAATGTGGATTTGCTTCAGTTCCTCCGTCAACCCCGATCCTCTGGCCACTAGTACATCAGGGACATTGCGAGTCTGGGCTGAAACGTGATCTTAGATCCGGTGAGCAGGCAGAATCACAGAGGGGGACCAGTGATCAAGGGTTGTCGGAGAGGAGGGAACTTCATCAGTGTACAGATACCTCGAGGAGATTTTGCAGTGGAACAGACTGCAGCGTGTGTGGGAAGGAATTACAGATGCTGGTTTACACCCAAGATAGATACAAAAAGCAGGAGTAACAAAGCAGGAGAGAAGGAATAGGTGACTGAGAGAACCAGGGGAGAGGGAAACGTGGTGGTGGAGCTGGAGGAATTACCAAGAGGGCGCAGCGAGACAGGGTGTTTCAGAACCCTCATTGATCGGAGAGAGGAGGTACTATCCCCAAAATGCTCTTCCAGTAAATCACCAGACACCGGGCCAGCCTCATTTCCCAGGTCCAGTTTGTCCCCTTCTTGGGTTGGACTATCCACGTACTGTTTCAAGAAACCCCCTTGGATACACCTCACAATTTCTGCCCCGTCTACGCTTCTAGCTCTGAGCAGGTCCCAGTCAATGTTGGGGAAGTTTCAAGTCACCCACCAACACAACCCTGTTGCCCTGGCAACTTCCAGTAATCTGTCTCCATTGCTCCATCTACCGCTTGCTGTTGGGGCCTCTAGTGCAATCCCTTAGAGCGCTCGCACCGTTCTTATATCTAAGCTCGATCTACACAGTCTCAGTGGACAAGGCCCCCAGTGTGGCCTCTCTGACTGCCTCTGTGACAGTCTCTCTGGTCAGTAGCACAACTCTCCCACCTCTGTTGTCCCCCTTCTTGGTCACGTCTGAAACATCAAAACCCCAGAACACTGAGCTGCCGGTCGAGTTCCTCTCACACCCACATTTCCACAATGGCCACGGCATCAGTGTCCCAGCATCGAGCCGCACTCTAAGATCATCTGCTTTCTCCACAATACTCCTTGCACTGAAATAAACACACGGCAGACCATCAGAGTCACCATAGTCCTTCACCTCTTCCTGCCTGTCCTTCCATTGAGACTGTGGTCCCAACCTCTACCTTCACATCACTCCTACTCTCTGACCCACTACCCTGGTTCCCACCCTCTGTCTCCCTAGTTTAAACCCTTCCAAGTAGCAGCAGTGAACCTGCCTGCTAGGATACTGCTTCCCCTCCAGTTCAGGTGCAACCCGTCCCCTCATGCAGGTCACCTCTGACCCAGAAGAGATGCCAACGGTCTACAAATCTGAACTCCCGCCCTACGCATTCACCTGTCCTTGTGTTTGATCAGCCATGAAGACAATGAATGGCCGTGCAGGCTCGAAGGGTCAAATGGCCTCCACCCGCACCTATTTCCTCTTTCTATGTTTCTATGATCTATTTCCTTGCTCCCATTCCTGTGGCATTCGGAGTCTTCCAGAAATGTCCCTGGATTTAAAATCTAACGGTACATTGGCCTTGGTTGTGAGGTGTATGCAATATAATCGCAGGAGGCTTGTTGCAGCCTTGCAGCATGTTGGTGAGACCACACTTGGAGTAGTGGAAGAGTATTAGTCATTGTGTTCCCAGAAGGATGAGCTTGCAGTGCTGAGAGGGCTAGTTGCTGGAATTCAGGTTGCTTTGTGAAGAGAGACTGGGTGGGTTGAGCCCATGCTCGTTGTGTTTCAGAAGAATGAGGGGTGATTTTTAGCATTACCTATATGGTGCTGACGAGGATAGACCGGGGGTGCTGGCAGGATGCATTAGCTTGACCGGGGGGTGCTGGCAGGATGCATTAGCTTGACCCGGGGGGTGCTGGCAGGATGCATTAGCTTGACCGGGGGGTGCTGGCAGGATGTCTTCTCCAGCCAGTGTTTCAATGCAAGGATTTGCTCATTTAAGATGAAGCTCAGGAGACATCTCTTCACTCAGGTATGGTGAATGTTTGCAATTCTCTCTCCCAGGTCACTGCGGAGAAGGAGTCCCTGGATATACTCAGTAGGGTCGAGCGTGGAAAAGTGCCGTTGAGGGCGTGGTCTGACTGGCTGGATGGACAGCAAGCTGGATGGGCAGAGTGGCCTCCTGGTTGCTACATCCTCACTGAGGCTTCCACTACACACTGCTCTGTGGGTCGACTTGCTTGTTGGGGTGCTGCTCCACATAATTTGCACAGTGGGTCAGTCAGTGCCTGTGGGGGGTGAGGGGGAGGGGAGGGGGGAGAGTGGGAGGGGGAGGGGGAGAGGGGGGGAGGGACAGGGAGGGAGGGGGAGGGAGGGGGGGGGGGAGAGGGGGGAGGGGGGGGGGGGGGGGGGGGGGGGGGGGGGGGGGGGGGGGAGGGGAGGGGGGGGAGGAGTGTGTGAGCTGGCATGTAGCAGCCAGACCAGAAGTGTGTAAACGTGCTCACTCAGAGGCACGTGGTCCACTGACGCAGAATGCTGGACTCCATTGTCCACTCAGCCTCATCTCTCTTGGCAACCTGATTGAGAAGGAGCACAATGAGCCAGATGTTGCAGCTTCCTGCTAATGCCCTGCTGAAGCCTGACAAAGGGCCCTGTGCATTAGCTTGAGGAAGCCACAGCTGGGGCCCAGTGGCTGGGTGGTGGGAGAAAATGAAATGGACAGGTCGTGCTCTGTGCTAATGGATGTGTCCCATTCAACCCACAACTGAATCATGTCTCAAGGCCAGAGCCAATGACGTGTGCTGGAAGAGGAGGGAACACAGGCAGCAATCACGGCAAAGCACCAAACACCCAGCCACTTAGTGGTGATCAAAGCCGTGCAGTGTAGCCCCCCCCGCATTCTGTCCACAGCCTGGCCTTCAGCAGGCAGCAGGTGGCTGGCTGGTTGCACTCTTGTAGAGTTCAACACAGCTCTATGTGGGCATGTGGACCATGTACATCTGTGGCCGCTGACGAGAAACACAGGGGAACCGCAGGGGTGGGGGTGAGGGGAGGGGTGGAGGGGAGGAGTGAGGGGAGGGTGAGGGGCGGGGTGAGGGGATGGGTGGAGGGATGGGGGTGAGGGGGGGGTGGGGGGGAGGGGGAGGGGTGAGGTGAGGGGGGATGAGTGGGGGTGAGGGGAGGGAGGAGGGGTGGGGGTGAGGGGAGGGTGGGGGTGAGGGGAGGGGGTGAGGGGTGAGTGGGGGTGAGTGGGAGGGGGGAGGGATGGGGGTGAGGGGAGGGACCAGGGGGGTGAGGGGAGGGGTTGGGTGGGGTTTCGGAGGGGGAGGGAGGAATGGATGGGGGTGAGGGGAGGGGTGGGGGTGTGAGGGGACAGGTGCTGGTCACACAGGGGTAGAGTCCAGTGAACTGAGCTTCCACAGTTTTAAGAGGGAACGATGTGCAGATGCTGGAGAAGTCGAAGGTTACACAGAAAAGCTGGAGAAACTCAGCGGGTGCAGCAGCATCTATGGAGCGAAGGAAATAGGCAACGTTTCGGGCCGAAACCCTTCTTCAGACTGGCAAAACCCTACTCCAGTCTGAAGGTGGGGTTTCGGCCCGAAACGTTGCCTATTTCCTTCGCTCCATAGATGGGTGCTGGTAACCCGCTGAGTTGGGTGTCCAGCTTTGTCTGTGTAAACCAATGAGTTCCACAGTCTGGGTGGTCCCTGCTGAACGGGACCCAGGGTGAAAGTGCCCACCCCGTCGATCCCAGTCTGTTTCTCGGGGAACCGTTTAGAAAATGTCATCAGAAATATAACCGGACATTGAACGGTGTTGTGACCTCAGGTGCTGTCTCTGTGGAGCGTGCATGTTCTACCTGTTGCCGCATGGGTTTCCTCTGGGTGCTCCGGTTTCCTCCCACATCCCAACGATGTGCGGTGTGCGAGTTAATAGGCGGTTGTAAATAGCCTAGGTGTGTAGGTGGGTGTGTAGGTGTGTAGGTGGGTGTGTAGGTGGGTGTGTAGGTGGGTGTGTAGGTGGGTGTGTAGGTGGGTGTGTAGGTGGGTGTGTAGGTGGGTGTGTAGGTGGGTGTGTAGGTGGGTGTGTAGGTGGGTGTGTAGATAGGTGTGTAGGTGGGTGTGTAGGTGGGTGTGTAGGTGGGTGTGTAGGTGGGTGTGTAGGTGGGGTGTGTAGGTAGGTGTGTAGGTGGGTGTGTAGGTGGGTGTGTAGATAGGTGTGTAGGTGGCTGTGTAGGTGGGTGTGTAGATAGGTGTGTAGGTGGGTGTGTAGGTGGCTGTGTAGATGGGTGTGTAGGTGGGTGTGTAGGTGGGTGTGTAGGTGGGTGTGTGGGTGAGTGTGTGGGTGGGTGTGTAGGTGGGTGTGTAGGTGGGTGTGTAGGTGGGTGTGTAGGTGGGTGAGTGTGAATGGGCAACACAGGAACAAATGGACACAACATGCTGGAGTAACACAACGGGTCAGGTATCATCTCTGGAGCATGTCGCCAGAGTTACACAGGCATGTTGTGTAAACCAACATCTGCAGTTTCCTGTGTCACTCCTCCATCCAGGGCCCCAGGGGCCACGTTCAATATTGAAGAGTACTCGGGATCTTTTCATGGAAGTCCTGAGGCCTTTGTGAAGTTGCTGCACCGAATTACTGCCATAAGAAATGGATGCGCTCGCAAACTGCCCAATTGTTTTTCCCCCTCTATGGAAAGACTTTGGGGCCCACACTGGGTTAATCCCAGAGAGAGTCCGAGAAGGGGATGTAGTATGGCCATTCACCACCAGGAGGCAGAAGTCAAACACCAGAGAGCTGAGCCCTTCTGCGCAACTCCATCGTGCCCACCATGTTGCTCCAACATCGTGGAGCTCTGGTGCGGAGAGCTTCCAACGCGTGCAGCGCTGACCATCATCGTGGAGTCCTGGGGCACCTTGCAGAGGGTCTACAGCAGCAGTCTACGCCCGGCGCGGCCTGCGGACTTTGGAAGCCGCCGACTCCGGTAGGAGGGGGCCGACACTGTGTCCACGCCGCTGAGGACGTCCCGCAGCCCCGACGTCGGACTTGTATCACCCCGGCGAGCGGTCCTGGACATCGGGCCGCCCGTAGCTGCAACTGCGGAGGGCTTGGGGAGGCCCTGACCACGGGGAACAGTGGAGGAAGAGACTGACTTTGGTGCCTTCCCAAACAGTGGGAAACTTTGATTCTGCTGTGTGGGGATGTTTTGTGTCAAATTCTATAGTGTGTGTTCTTTATTTTTATTGTATGGCTGTATGGGGAATTTCATTTCACTGTGCCATCTGGCACATGTGACAATTAAATGTATCTTGAATCTTGAATCTTGAATATTGTGTGGCTTCTGTCAGACTCCCACACATCAGACGGCTCATAGCAGTGGTCATGAGTGTTTTATTGTCATGTGTCCAGAAACAGTAGCGTGGAATTGTTACTACAGCAGCACACACAGATATGTAAGATGTGACCTTCCGGCCACATGGCGGCAGTGGTCTCAAACTAGAGACCAGGGGTATTAAGTAAAGGGTAAGAGGGTTGGAAGTCCGAACGGAAGAATGTTTTCCCCCAGAAGGAGGTTGGAGTCTGGAAAGTCCTGCCTGAGGCAGAGGTTCTCTCCACATTGATGAGAGTTGGTATTTATGTGGGCAGAGATGGCCCAGGACATTGAGATAACATTGCAGACATGGATATGTGTTAGCATGAGGGGTAGTAGGACTTACAGCATGATATCCTGGGGTACGGAAGTGTCAAGCACGCCACAGAGGGATATGAACGAGGAGGGCAGCTGGCAGCTCATCACCGCAAGGAAGTACCGAGAGATGGCGGTCCTGCAGAGATCATCCAACCAGGACAAACGTCATTTAGGAACAAGGGATGAGCATTCACTTTGCTGGGGTAATAGAACCGCTCAAGAACAGGCCCTTTGACGCAAGTCTGTGTCAAACATGATGCCAAAACCATCTCGTATTGTGTGCTGTTTTGGTCTCCAAATTTGAGGAAGGCCAGTCACACTATTGAGGGAGTGCAGCGTAGGTGTACAAGGTTAATTCCCGGGATGACAGGACTGTCATATGTTGATAGAATGGAGCGACTGGGTTTGTATCCACTGGAATTTAGAAGGATGAGAGGATATTTTATTGAAACATAAGATTATTAAGGGTTTGGACACGCGAGAGGCAGGAAACATGTTCCTGATGTTGGGGGAGTCCAGAACCAGGGGCCACAGTTTAAGAATAAGGAGTAAGCCATTTAGAACGGAGATGAGGAAAAAAAATTTCACCCAGAGAATGGTGAGTCTGTGGAATTCTCTGCCTCAGAAGGCAGTGGAAGCCGGTTCTCTGGATGCTTTCAACAGAGAGTTAGATAGGGCTCTTAAAGGGATTCAAGGGATATGGGGAGAAGGCAGGAACGGGGTACTGATTGGGGATGATCAGCCATGACCACTGTGAATGGTGGTGCTGGCTCAAAGGGCCGAATGGCCTACTCCTACACCTATTGTCTATTGATCTACCAGCACATAACCTGTGATCCTGCATATCCATGTGTCTATTCAAAAGACTTTTAAATACCACGGTTGTATCGGCTTCAACCACCAACCCAGGCAGCGTGTTCCACGCACCCACCACCATCTTGGCCACATCTGCATTAAACTGTGACCCTCTCACCTTGAAGCTCTGGCCTCTGGTGTTTGTTCTGACTGTCCACCGCATCCATGCCTCTCATGTTGTTTATACTTGTATTACTTCTCCTCACAACCTCTGGAAGCCAGAGAATACAATCCAAGTCTATCCAGCATCTCCCTTCAGCCAATGGCCTCTAATCCAGGCATCATTCTGGTAAACACAGTCTCTGAAGCCTCCACATGCTTCCTGTAATGGTGTGACCACAACTGCACACAATACTCCACATGCAGCCTGACCAAAGTCCTATAGAACTGCATCATATAGTTATAGTACTTCATCATCATTGAAAACACTAGCGACGCAGTGGTGCTGGTTTCCAACAGGAACGGTGATGGACGCACCACACATCTCTGTCCACCAGTTCCTGCCGACTTCCGCCGCTGGAAGTATCGGACGTGTGTGCTTTATCATCATTCCTTACAATGCTGTGTACGACAGTGAGCGCAACTTCTACTGAAGTGTGGATGGCCATTGGCTCGCTGGAAGCTCATCCGCCCTTTGACAGGTCTTGTTTTTGGTCCTGCTGGGGGTCCACAGCCCCCTCCTCACCTGGCAAACCAGGTGGGGGAGATGGTTTAGTCGCCGACTATCTGGCCATAGAAACATAGAAAATAGTTGCAGGAGGAGGCCATTCGGCCCTTCGAGCCAGCACCGCCATTCATTGTGATTATGGCTGATCGTCCCCAATCAATAACCCGTGCCTGCCTTCACCCCATATCCCTTGACTCCACTAGCCCCTAGAGCTCTAGCTAACCCTCTCTTAAATCCATCCAGTGACTTGGCCTCCACTGCCCTCTGTGGCAGGGAATTCCACAAATTCACAACTTTCTGGGTGAAAAAGTTTTTTCTCACCTCAGTCTTAAATGGCCTCCCCTTTATTCTAAGACAGTGGCCACCTGGTTCTGGACTCGCCCAACACTGGGAACATTTTTCCTGCATCTAGCTTGTCCAGTCCTTTTATAATTGTATATGTTTCTATAAGATCTCCCTCATCCTCCTAAACTCCAGTGAATACAAGCCTAGTCTTTTCAATCTTTCCTCATATGACAGTCCCGCCATCCAGGGATCAATCTGGTGAACCTAAACTGCACTGCCTCAATCACAAGGATGTCCTTCCTTAAATTAGGAGACCAAAACTGTACACAATACTCCAGATGTGTTCTCACTAGAGCCCTATACAACTGCAAAAGAATGGAGCATGGAGCACCATGGAACGTTTGCCATCATTTCCCCACCACCAATGTTCGGCTCACAGGTCTGTTGGCACCAGGTTTACCAGGCTTTTCCCTGCTCTTCCAATTATTTGTGCCTCATGTATCCGGACTAGTGTCCATGTGGCTATTTGCACCAAGCTGCTGTGCTAGCTCCATGTGGCAATAAGTGCTGGCTTTGGTAGTGGGGAGGGAGAGGGTGACCCTGTAACTGAATACAAAGCAGCTCTCATTGCCCTCACCTCAAACACCCAGCCGAGCCCTCCACCCCCACCCATGGGGCCTCGCTGACCCTACCCCGCCCGCACCCACCTCCGGCTTGATGTTTCCAGCTGACTGGAGACGGGAACAACACCTTGACAGCTGCCCCGACACCAGAGAAGGTCAGAGACAAAAGACAGGAGAGGTGGCCTCTCCATGCTCATGCTGTTCATTGTTCAACACGGCTTTGATGAAAAGCCACCGTGAAAATGGTCAACCAAGCTTAAAATCAACATTTCACAGACAGGAAAGGTGGTGAAATTAAAAAAAGTGTTGTCAGTGGCGGGTGAAGGGCAGAGGGATTGGAGGGCAGCTGACATTTCCTGTATGTGGAAGGTGTTAATCCCTGAAGAGGGGGTGAAGGTATCTTCACCTGTTACTCAGCCTCTCATTGTGCTGCCGTTTCCACCTAGCTGCAGATAATCGACCGTGAAAAGGTTAATTTCATCTTGCTGACGAGATGGTTCGAAACACAGAGGCAAAGTGGGGTATAAAAAGGCTGTTGCGAGAGAGCAGGGGCCAGTGAAGGAGACAAGCGGCTCGAGGAGTCTCTACAACCAGGACAGCGAATATCTGTGGCTTCAACATTTACTGGGTAAGTGTGGCTGGGGCTGGGGCTGGGGCTGGGGTTGGGGCTGGGGTTG
This sequence comes from Leucoraja erinaceus, assembly GCF_028641065.1. Classification (NCBI taxonomy): domain Eukaryota; kingdom Metazoa; phylum Chordata; class Chondrichthyes; order Rajiformes; family Rajidae; genus Leucoraja; species Leucoraja erinaceus. The sequence continues at coordinate 70,313,745 of NC_073384.1, read as the reverse complement.
GGGCTGGGGCTGGGGATGGGGCTGGGGCTGGGGCTGGGGCTGGGGTTGGGGCTGGGGCTGGGGTTGGGGTTGGGGTTGGGGCTGGGGATGGGGTTGGGGTTGGGGTTGGGGCTGGGGCTGGGGCTGGGGTTGGGTTGGGGTTGGGGCTGGGGCTGGGGCTGGGGTTGGGGCTGGGGCTGGGGCTGGGGTTGGGGTTGGGGCTGGGGCTGGGGTTGGGGCTGGGGCTGGGGCTGGGGCTGGGGCTGGGGCTTGGGGTTGGGGCTGGGGCTGGGGCTGGGGGTGGGGTGGGGGCTGGGGCTGGGGGCTGGGGGCTGGGGCTGGGTTGGGGCTGGGGCTGGGGTTGGGGCTGGGGCTGGGGCTGGGGTTGGGGTTGGGGCTGGGGACTGGGGCTGGGACTGGGGCTGAGGTTGGGGTTGGGGCTGGGGTTGGGGTTGGGGTTGGTGTTGGGCTTGGGGTTGGGGCTGGGGTTGGTGTTGGGGATGGAGTTGGGCATGGGGCTGTAGTTGGGACTGGAGTTGGGCATGGTGGTGGGGCTGGGGTTGGTGTTGGGGTTAGGGTGGGGGTTGGGGTGGGGGTTGGGGTTGGGGTTGGGGTTGGGGTTGGGGCTGGGGTTGGGGCTGGGGCTGGGGCTGGGGTTGGGGCTAGGGCTGGGGCTGAGGTTGGGGCTGGGGTTGGGGCTGGGGTTGGGGCTGGGGCTGGGGCTGGGGCTGGGGCTGGGGTTGGGGCTGGGGCTCGGGTTGGGGCTGGGGCTGGGGCTGGGGCTGGGGCTGGGGTTGGGGCTGGGGCTCGGGTTGGGGCTGGGGCTGGGGCTGGGGCTGGGGTTGGGGCTGGAGCTGTCAGAGAGACGCGCTTACAGCTGCAACCTACAATAGTCACGTTAAACTATTTATCCTGCACAAACCTCTAAAAACAACCTCACTACAGGCACCACAGCTCAGGAATCCCACGGGACGGCTGCAAAACTCATGGGTAACCTTCCAAACTCACCACCCCCTGTCCCAGACCCATGTCCACTCTCCCCATCCCCTTGTCCACACTCCCCCCCCCCCCCCCCCCAGAGTGATGCCCACTGCCCCACCAGTCAGTGATACAGGGCGCTGGGGGGAGAGCGGGGACTGAGGGTCAGTGTGGGGGAGCTAGATTAACATCATTAACATCCTCTCCACATCCACTCTATCCAAGCCTTTCACTATTTCAATGAGGCCCCCCGCTCATTGTTCTAAACTCCAGCGAGTACAGGCCCAGTGCCATCAAACGCTCATCATAGGTTAACCCACTCATTCATAGAAACACAGAAAATAGGTGCAGGAGGAGGCCATTCGGCCCTTCGAGCCAGCACCGCCATTCATTGTGATCATGGCTGATCGTCCCCTATCAATAACCTGTGCCTGCCTTCTCCCCATATCCCTTGCTTCCACTAGCTCCTAGAGCTCTATCTAATTCTCTCTTAAATCCATCCAGTGATTTGGCCTCCACTGCCCTCTGTGGCAGGGAATTTCATAAATTCACAACTCTCTGGGTGAAAAAGCTTTTTCTCGCCTCAGTCTTAAATGGCCTCCCCTTTATCCTCCTTCCTGGGATTGTTCTCATAAACCCTCTCCAACGCCAGCACATCCTCCTGAGGGAGGGTGCTGGTTAACACCAGTGGAATTACAGGGCAGTGGGGGAGAGGGGTGACTGTGGGGATACAGTCAGTGAAGCAGGGTGTTGGGGGAGAAGAGTTACTGAGGGATGATGTGAGGGAGCTGGAGATACAGTCAGTGACACGGTGCTGGGGGAGTGGGGTGACTGATCTGATTCTCCTTCTCCGCCAGACCCGACTGCTGCTGCTGCTGCTACTGCCTGAACATGGTGCGGAGGGAGATGCTGCTTGCTCTGCTCTCACTATGGGCTGCAACCTCTGGCCAGCTGCAGGATTGCTTGCAACGTAGCAAGTGCCTTGAACTGCCAGCGCCAGGACTGATGGTAAGTCGAGCCAAGCCAATGCCTCTCCCGTGAGGAGTGGAGAAGCTACTCCGTATCCTCTCCACTGCCTGCTCTTGTACTCGGGTGCTGTTGTGACGTTGCATGGAATCAGGCCCTTTGGCCCATCTTGACTATGTTAACCAAACCAGCTGTAATACATATAAACTCCCTAGCCCTCTCCCAAAGCCCCATGCCTTCCGGTTTTAGACACCTCTGTCGTGGGAAAAGCTTCTCACCCGCTCGGCACAAGAGACTGCAGCAGATGTTGGCATCTGGCGCACAAAATAAACAGCTGGAGGTAATCTGTGGATCAGGCAACATCTGCAGTGGGAAATAGATCAAGACCATGTATATGGATTGAAACCTTAGCCGGCCACAGTGTACAGATACAGGGTACAGTCTCACCTCACATGTGAACTGCCCCATCCCAGGCAATATAGAAACATAGAAAATAGGTGCAGGAGTAGGCCATTCGGCCCTTCGAGCCGGCACCGCCATTCAATATGATCATGGCTGATCATCCAACTCAGTATCCTGTACCTGCCTTCTCTCCATACCCCCTGATCCTTTTAGCCACAAGGGCCACATCTTAAATATTGCCAATGAACTGGCCTCAACTACCTTCTGTGGCAGAGAATTCCGCAGCTTCACCACTCTCTGTGTGAAAAATGTTTTTCTCATCTCGGTCCTAAAAGACTTCCCCCTTATCCTTAAACTGTGACCTCTTGTTCTGGACTTCTCCAACATCGGGAACAATCTTCCTGCATCTAGCCTGTCCAATCTCTTAAGAATTTTGTAAGTTTCAATAAGATCCCCCCTCAATCTTCTAAATTCTAGCGATTACAAACGGAGTCTATCCAGTCTTTCTTCATGTCAAAGTCCTGACATCCCATGAATCAGTCTGGTGAACCTTCGCTGTACTCCCTCTATGGCAAGAATGTCTTTCCTTAGATTAGGAGGCCAAAACTGTACGCAATACTCCAGGTGTGGTCTCACCAAGACCGTGTACAACTGCAGTAGAGCCTCCCTGCTCCTATACGCAAATCATTTTGCTAACATACCATTCGCTTTCTTCACTGCCTGCTGCACCTGCATGCCTACATTAAGACTGAGGCGAGAAAAAACGTTTTCATCCAGAGAGTTGTGAATTTGTGGAATTCCCTGCCACAGAGGGCAGTGGAGGCCAAATCACTGGATGGATTTAAGAAAGAGTTAGATAGAGCTCTAGGAACTAGTGGAATCAAGGGATACGAGGAGAAGGCAGGCACGGGTTATTGATTGTAGACGATCAGCCATGATCACAATGAATGGCGGTGCTGGCTCGAAGGGCCTCCTGCACCTATTTTCTATGTTTCTATGATAATAGTGCTTTGTGTTATTGTCACATATGTTAATTGCTAACATAGTGAAATTATTTTCCTTACAAACAGTCCAGTTGAGTACCGCCAAACCCCCGATCCCCGATGAGCAAGTGTACAGGAATAGTCTACCGAGCCACATGCAGGAGGCTCACTGCTTTGGTACCATGTTCAGAGTCCACGCTCTCGTTGTTACAAGGGGTGCCTGTACCCCAGGCTGTTGCTGCCCTTCCTTAGACACCACGTCCCTCTCCTCGCTGGTCCTTTGTTCCCCGGCTGTGCCTCCCGCAGCCGGCCACGAGGGCACGATAGGCCAGACCCCAGTTCCCTCACCTCTCCTATCAGCCTTGCTCCTTGCCCGGAAGTCCCTGGCTCCATCCCCTGGTGGTCTGCGGAGGATGAGCTAGGGGCAGGCACAGCAGCTTCCCCCCTTCCAGGCTGGTGGTCCGCTGGATCCGACGAACAAGGGGCCGGCTCGGCAACTGCCTCCTGCAAGCCGCGATCCATCAAGTGTTCAGTTTGGCCACGCGGTACCAGCTATGATCTGCTGGACCTTCAGTGAGGCCACGGTGACAGACAGGCTTAGTGGGCTCACCCTGAAGTCACGGCCTTTGTAAATCAGAGCGTTGAGTATAGAAGTTGGGATGTAATGTTCAAATTGTACAAAGCATTGGTGAGACCTATTCTGGAATATGGTGTACAATTCTGATCGCCAAGTTATTGGAAAGATGTCAACAAAATAGAGAGAGTACAGAGGAGATTTACTCGAATGTTGCCTGGGTTTCAGCACCTAAGTTACAGAGAAATGTTGAACAAGATAGGTCTTTATTCTTTGGAGTGCAGACGGTTAAGGGGGGACTTGATAGAGGTCTTTAAAATGATGAGAGGGATAGACAGAGTTGACGTGGATAAGCTTTTCTCATTGAGAGTAGGGAAGATTCAAACAAGAGGACATGATTTGAGAATTAAGGGACTAACATTTAGGGGTAACATGAGGGGGAACTTCTTTTCTCAGAGAGTGGTAGCTGTGTGGAATGAGCTTCCAGTGGAAGTGGTGGAGGCAGGTTCGATTTTATTATTTAAAAATGAATTGGATAGGTATATGGACGGGAAAGGAATGGAGGGTTATGGTCTGAGTGCAGGTTGATGGGACTAGGTGAGAGTAAGTGTTCGGCACGGACTAGAAGGGCCGAGATGGCCTGTTTCCGTGCTGTAATTGTTATATGGTTATATGACCGTGAATTCTGCCGTGGACTGGCTCAACCGGTCCCCCCCCCCCCCGAAACCGCAATCTCCGACCTTGAATCCGGCTGCAGGGATTTGCTGGCCGGCTACTCATGGGCCGCAGCCTCCTGGGAGTGTCTGCCCATTCCGTACATATCCATGGAGTGCCCGTACAAAAGTCTCTTAAACATCACTATCGTATCTGCGTCCACCACCACCCACGGTGGCACCACCCTCTTATGTAGAAAAGTTGCCCCACACATCTCCCTTGAAACGTTAGGCCTCTCACCTTAAATCTATGCTCTCTGGTATTTGATCTTTCCACCCTGGGGAAAAAGGTGCTGACTGGCTACCCTATCTATGCCTCTTATCATTTTATATACCTCTATCGGGTCTCCCCACATGTCCACAGAAAGCAATCCTAGTCTGTCCAACCTCTCCCTGTACCTAATGTCCCCTAATCAAGGTTCTGGTAAACCACCGTCTCAATAGACAATAGATGCAGGAGTAGGCCATTTGGCCCTTCGAGCCAGCATCGCCATTCAATGTGATCACGGCTGATCCAATGTGATCATGGAGGCTCCAAAGCCTCCTCATCCTTCCTGTAATGGGGTGACCAGAACTGCACACAATACTCTACATGCAGTCTGACCAAAGTCCTATAAAGCTGCAGCAAGGTTTCCTGACTCTTATACTCAATGCACCCCCCCCCCTCCCCCCCTTGGACCTATGAAAGCAAGCGTACTGTACGCCTTCTTTACCACTCTATCTACTTGTGTTGCCACTTTCAGGGAGTTATGGCCTTGCAACCCAAGATCTCTCTACACATCAACGCTGTTCAGTGTCAGATAATCAATGCATTCATTATACATTTCCCCTTACATTCACCTCCGAAAGTGCAACACCACACACTTGCTTGGGTTAAGCTCCATCTGCCATTTTTCTGCTCATTCCTATACCTGTTCTATATCCCGCTGTTTACTGCCTTCCTCACAGTCCACGACCCCAGCAATATTGGTGTCATCTGCAGATTTACTAACCAACCCGTTTATAGGGGTCCCAGTACAGATCCCTGCAGAACTCCACAGGTCACAGACCTCCAGCCTCAATGTTATACTTCCTCCACCACCCTAGTGAGACCACAACTGGAGTATTGTGTGCAGTTTTGGCCCCCTAATTTGAGGAAGGACATTCTTGCTATTGAGGGAGTGCAGCATAGGTTTACAAGGTTAATTCCTGGGATGGCGGGACTGTCATATGCCGAGAGAATGGAGCGGCTGGGCTTGTATACTCTGGAGTTCAGTAGGATGAGAGGAGATCTTATTGCAACGTATAAGATTATTAATGGTTTGGACACGCTAGAGGCAGGAAACGATGCTGGGGGAGTCCGGAACCAGGGGCCAGTTTAAGAATTAGGGGTAAGCCATTTAGAACAGAGACAAGGAAACACTTTTTCTCACAGAGAGTTGTGAGTCCGTGGAATTCTCTGCCTTAGAGGGCGGTGGAGCCCGGTTCTCTGGATACTTTCAAGAGAGAGCTAGATAGGGCTCTTAAAGATAGCGGAGTCAGGGGATATGGGGAGAAGGCAGGAACGGGGGTACTGATTGGGGATGATCAGACATGATCACATTGAATGGCGGTGCTGGTTTGAAGGGCTGAATGGCCTACTCCTGCACCTATTGTCTATTGACTTCTATCGGTAAGCCAGTTCCGAATCCAAACGACCAAGTCACAGAATCTCATGTATTTTTATCTTCGGGATCATTTTACCATGGAGGACTTTATCAAATGCCTTACTGAAATCCGTGTAGACACCATCCACTGGACTACACTCATCGATCATCTTTGTCACCTCCTCAAAACACCTGATCAAGTTAGTAAGACACGACTTGCCACCTACAAAGCCATGCTCACTGTCCCTAATTAAACCATTCTTTTCCTAATGGGAGTAAATCCTGTCCCATCGAATCCCCTCCAATAACTTCACTGCCGCTGATGTGAGGATCACTGCTCTATAATTCCCTGCATTCTCTCTGCTTCCCTTCTGAAATAGAGGAACAACATTGGCTACCCTCCAGTTGTCCGGTACCTCACCTGTGGCTAGAGAAGATGCAAAGATCTTCATTGAGGCACTTGCAATCTCATCTCTTGCCCCTCTCAATAACGTGGGATAAATCCCATCAGGTCCTGGGGATTTATCCACCTTAATGCTCTTCAAGAGCCCCAACCCCTCCTCCTCCATCATCTCAAACTGCCCTGGCATATTAGTGTCTCCACACTGATCCCACTGTCCTTCAAGTACCTTCTCCTTGGTGAAAACAGATACAAAGTACTAGTATTATGTCTACATCCCCAGACCATGCAAAGTTCACTCCTTTATCCATGAGCGGTTCTTCCTTCTCAGTGGTGGCACTCTTGTTTTTTATATAGAAACATAGAAAATAGGTGCAGCAGGAGGCCATTCGGCCCTTCGAGCCAGCACCGCCATTCATTGTGATCATCCCCAATCAATAACCCGTGCCTACCTTCTCCCCATATCCCTTGATTCCACTAGCCCCTAGAGCTCTATCTAACTCTCTCTTAAATCCATTTATACATAGGTATAAAAAGCTGTGGGATTTTCTTTAATCTGACGCCATAGCCATTTGGTGGCCTCTTTAGGTCTTTCTAAACACCAGCTTGAGTTATTGCTTCCTTTCTCTATATTCCTCAAAGACCCTGTCTGATTCCATCCTCTTACAAATTGCACGATAGCTTTGCTCCTGCACTCAGGAGCATGTGGACATTTGCAGGACTAGGAAATGTTTTGAGGGCGATGGGCCAAACATGGGAAACGGTACTAGTTTAGATGGGGCATTTTGGTCGACATTGACTCAAATTCTCACACAATGAAGGCCAACATAGCGTTTTGCTGAGTTTGTGATGGAACTACAGAGATGAAAATTACCTTTCGATCCACTTGTTTGCAGGAATGTCTTGAAAGCTGCAAAGCAGAGACTGTGGAATCCCCGATCTATCCCGGCAACAGCTACCTGCAGCCGATTGAGGAGAACATCAGGAATTATGTCATGGGTCACTTCCGCTGGAACAAGTTTGGGAAGAAAAGGGGCAACAGCACAGGAATATTGGACATCAAGCGAGAGGGTGGAAGGGTCAGGGCTATGATGGTGCAACTCCCAGCCACAGAACCCGAGGGTCCTGAGCTGCAAAGTGAGGATATGGGCACGCAGTTTCCTAGGCTGAATGATAAGAGGTCCTACTCGATGGAACACTTCCGCTGGGGGAAGCCAATGGGCAGGAAGAGGAGGCCCGTCAAAGTCTACCCAAGTAACTATGATAATGAGTCAGTTGAGAACATGGGACCAGAACTGAAGCGTGAGGAGTCGGTGGACTTTGACTACCCGGCAGCGATGTCCTACTTGGGGGATGTGGAGATGCAGGGGGATGCCACGAAGAAAGATGGGAAGATTTACAAGATGACCCATTTCAGGTGGGGCAGGGGTTCCAAGGGTGGCGGGCAGGGCGGGGGGCCTGAACTTTTGCACCCCCAACCTCTGCTGTTCGGAAACCCGGAAAACATGGTCCAGGAAAGCATAGAGAGTGGCCTGCCCGAGGAAGAGGTGAAGAAAGACGGGGAGAATTACAAGTTTGGACACTTCAGGTGGAGTGCCCCACTCAAAGACAAGCGCTACGGAGGCTTCATGAAGTCCTGGGGCGAGAAGGGTCAGAAGCCTCTGCTGACTCTCTTCAGAAACGTCATCATCAAGGATGGTCACGACGCCAAAGCTCAGAGCCAATAGAAGGGTAAAGCTAAATAGGAAAGCTAGATGTAAGAGCTAGGAGCTGCCGACAATCTATTAGAGCAATCATTAAGAAGTTAGAACCTGTCTGTGGCAGTTTCCCTGGATCAATCAATAAAAGAGATAGTGTTGTACCCGGGCTTTAAGTGCTCGCTGGTCCAGGCCATGGCTCTACAGAGATATTTTCCTGCCTCCTGAGCTGTACATTATGTAAATGGATCTGAGAAATAAACTTTTTTTTCGCAAATGGTCACAGACTTCGCAGTGTCTGCTTACTCGTTTGGTTCGAGACTGTGGTGTGAAATACAATAACAACATTAATACACAAGGAAATAGCAGAGTGGGTGGGCCTACAAAGCAGTCAGTGTGATCCCGGCTGATCTACGCCAGCCTAATTTCCTCCCCCGTCAGATCCCCATTGCCCTCGATTCCTTGCACTCTCTCACACACCAAACCAAGCAAGACAGCAGCAGCAGATATTCAGCAATCCCCATTCATGGAAGGCAATCCACATTTCACTCATCTCCTTCCCACAGTAAAATACTCACTGAGCCTTTGCCTGCTGTCTAATCCGTGTTGTCCCCTCACCGATTCTTGTTGTCCACTCTGAAGTGTGTTGCCCATTTGACGATCGGTGTCCAAACCATAAACTGATCCATGTGGTCCACCCACTGATCCACGTCAATAGACAATAGGTGCAGGAGTAGGCCATTTGGCCCTTCGAGCCAGCACTGATCATGGTTGATCATCCCCAATCAGTACCCTGTCCCTGCCTTCTCCCCATATCCCCTGACTCCACTATTTTTAAGAGCTCTAGCCCACCTACCCGTTATCCACTTGCTGATCCTTGTCAGACCAACTTGCTAATCCGTGTCCAACACTCAACCATCTGTGTTGTTTACTACCCAATCCGTGTCACACACACTCACTGATCCGTGTCACACACACTCGCTGATCCGTGTCACACACACTCGCTGATCCTAGGCTTGTATTCACTGGAGTTTAGAAGGATCAGGGGAGATCTTATAGAAACATATAACATTATAAAAGGACTGGACAAGCTAGATGCAGGAAAAATGTTCCCAATGTTGGGCGAGTCCAGAACCAGGGGCCACAGGCTTAGAATAAAACTTTTTCTCGCAGTTGTGAATTTATGGAATTCCCTGCCCAGAGGGCAGTGGAGGCCAAATCATTGGATGGATTTAAGAGTTAGATTGAGCTCTAGGGGCTCGTGGAGTCAAGGGATATGGGGAGAAGGCAGGTACGGGTTATTGATAGGGGACGATCAGCCATGATCGCAATGCATGGCGGTGCTGACTTGAAGGACCGAATGGCCTCCTCCTGCACCTATTTTCTATGTTTCTATGATCCGTGTCACACACACTCATTGACCCGTGTCACACACTTACTGATCCGTGTTACACACACACACTGATCTGTGTCCCCTCTCCAGCCATGGGCCGGCTCCCATCTTAGTGGCACAGAAGTGAAGCGCAGGAATCTCAAGCTTGACCCCCTGAATCATCGGAGCAAAATTAGGCCATTCAGCCGAATGAGTCTGCTCTGCCATTTGATCATGGCTAGTCTATTTTCCCTCTCAACCCTATTCCCCTGCAATCTCCCTGTAACCTTTGATACCAGGGGACTCGTCAACGCTTGCGCAAGTGTGTTTTATTTTTACATGTGTGCATGTTTGCATGCACCTGTGAATGCGTTTGGCGTGTGAATTTGTGTATGTGCTTGTTCTTGCATGTTTGTGTTCATTAAATGACAGTTAAAACACAAAGTACGTGCTATAAAAACCAGGATAGGTGCTCAACCAAGAAAACCCAAGTCCAAAGCCAAAGTAGTCTGTAAACTGACGATACTAACATGCTAAGGGCAATAACTAACTCCATATGCAATAATACACTGTCTACATAAGCACTATCAAGCACATAAAAAACAATTGTGTAGATGCAAGTATATAATTGGGGTTATCAAATAGACACCTCCCTTCACTGGTGTTTCATTGAGTTAGGCCCACGACACCTCAGGAAGGCTCAGCGGTTAGTACTGGTGTCCCCTCAATACCTGCCCTCACCACCTATGCTACCAGTATGTACTAAACGAAGGAAACTACAGACGATTAATTCACTCAAATAAATGCGACACATTCGCATCCTGTCTTACATTTATCTTAACCCATCATTAAACAGTCATAGCGTCAGAAAGATATAAATAATGCATAAAACCGGGATACACTCGCAAAGAAATACACATATTGCATGTTATATTTCCTTGGTAGACACAAAAAGCTGGAGTAAGTCAGCGGGTCAGGCAGCATCTCTGGAGAGATGTTTCAGGTCGAGACCCTTCTTCAGACCTTTCTGCAGTTCTTTCCTTATACAGTTACTTTCTGCCCCAAACTGACACTTTCCTCTCCACCAAATCCTCCCACTACCCTGCTCTGCTGCCTCTGACATCTCCTTTATGGCCTGACGCAAACTCTGTGAATTCCTAGCTCTCCAAATAGCGGTATGGTTGATCGCGCTTTGAAACCTCTACAATACCGGCTCTCCATTCTCGCTGCTCAACTTCTGCTGCCTAATCTACACATCTAAGCTTTTTCCTTTCATGAGACTCATCCACTAAGTTCTCGCACGGCACTATCAGTTCTATAAAATACACTATCTGCTGACTGACCATAACAACAAGCTTTACTCCCAAATCTACCTGCATCTCCCAATCATTGCTGGCCCTTAGCTGGCCTAACTCATACCTGTCTGAAAACTTTCCTCCTCTACCTTTCTCTCCCTTACGGACAAAATGAACAGCTACACTCAGTCCCGATGCCGACTGAATTCACTTGTGCTCTCCTCCTCTCAATTGCTGCAGCTATGCACTTCAAGACCTGGTTATGCCGCCAAATATACTGACCCCGAGAAAGACAAGTCTTACATCCTGACAAAATATGCCTCAACGTTGTCACCTCTGAACACACGGGACACACCTACCCCTACCACCACCTACCCATTGCTTGAGGTTCAGCGGTGATGGCGGAACATCATAAATAGCCCCTATAAGGAAACGTACATGACCCGCCCCCATGCACCACAGGCCCTTCCAGCTAAACCTCCACTTCATCCACTGTCCCTGCTTAACCTGAGCCACTGCCTATATACAGTACATACAGTGAACTAGGGGTACGCTAAGGTCTGTGAGGCTGGGGGGGGGGGGGATTTTTTAAAAACGTGCGGTCATACCCATGTAAGAGTACAAGAATGCATAACTTGTTTATTGTGTATTTATAAGACAGTTTATTGTGTATTATATGTCATAGCTGCTTTCTTGCATCTCTCTCTCTCTCTCTGTGTTGGCTCTAGCCATCATCTGCTTCGGTGAGGGAACCAGGTCGGCGATTAGTCACAAGGCCCTCGGAGACTGTGTTCAACCCAAAACATCACCTATTCCTTTTCTCCAGAGATGCTGCCTGACCCGCTGAGTTACTCCAGCATTTTGTGTCTATCTATGGAGGGAATGGTTAGGCGACGTTTAGGGTCGGGTCCCTTCTCCAGGCATTTTTTAAGGGGTTGGGAAAGATTGAAAATTTCACGTATTTAAATATGTTGTTATGAATATAACTAGTAATGTGGGAGAAAATGCCACGAGCCATAATTGCCACATACATACCCAAATGTAGAAAGTTGCAGTGTGTAAAAAAATAGATATTACGAGCTTAGTAGTCTCCTTGTACCAATCAAACGCCAAATTCAAAATTCTATATTTTGAAAATGGGCAAAGCAAAAAGTAGCATGTTCTCTAGAAAGTTATCCTAAAATAATTGATCGGAAGGGTGTGATTTTCAGTCAGGACGTCTATCATTTAGTCAGTGAGCTCACGGTCCAGAGCCCTTCCCTATTACCCCTTTACAAAAAAAAATGTGTCAATGCTTCTTCAAGGTCTACTAATCCACCCGTAGCTTCAGTTGCAGGTACAGCTGAAGGGATTTGGCGCTCGGGCAACGCTATGAATTTTAAAAATCCGATACGTTTAAATCGTTCAAAAGCAACAACCACAACGTGATAAATAACACTAAATAAAACTGAAGCAAATAAAGGCAAACCGAAGAACTAACCTTGAAGGAGAGAGAGAGAAAACACACATAAACTTATTTTAAAAAAAATCATATAACATCCCTAAATGATGGGTACAAATTACTAAATAACGTGGGTGGACAAAAATGCTGGAGAAACTCAGTGGGTGAGATGCTGCCTCACCCGCTGAGTTTCTCCAGCATTTTTGTTTACTTTGGATTGTTCTAGCATTTGCAGTTCTTTCTTAAAATAACGTGGGTGAATGACTGTACCTGCACACCAGGAAGAAGGCTTGTGCTCGCAGTCTGGAGTCCTTAATGATAGTAAGTTTTAAGAAATTCTCCTGTGAATTTTATTCAAAGGAACGCGGCATCATTAATACTTGGTCAAAACACAATTATATTGACTGAAGAATGCAGATTGATGTATTGGTGACACATTGTATAACTATGTGTTAACTACTGGCTGTTAACAAGTGCTAACAGTGACAGTTAACAAATCGTTTACATCTCAGTTGAATCAAGTGATAAGCGACTCCAATCTTTCTGCAGTACTCAATAAACCCGAGCTGGAAACTGAAAAGTAGGAGAACGCCGTCCCCCTGCGTACCCTCCCATTAAAGCACATTATTATCTAACGGTGGCCGATTGGGAAAGGGGGAGATGCAGCGGGACCTGGGTGTCATGGTACACCAGTCATTGAAGTTAGGCATGCAGGTGCAGCAGGCAGTAAAGAAAGCGAATGGCATGTTGGCTTTCATAGAAAGAGGATTTGAGTATAGGAGCAGGGAGGTTCTACTGCAGTTGTATAGGGTCTTGGTGAGACCACACCTGGAGTATTGCGTGCAGTTTTGGTCTCCAAATCTGAGGAAGGACATTATTGCCAAAGAGGGAGTGCAGAGAAGGTTCACCAGACTGATTCCAGGGATGTCAGGACTGTCTTATGAAGAAAGACTGGATAGACTTGGTTTATACTCTCTAGAATTTAGGAGATTGAGAGGGGATCTTATAGAAACTTACAAAATTCTTAAGGGGTTGGACAGGCTAGATGCACGAAGATTGTTCCCGGTGTTGGGGAAGTCCAGGACAAGGGGTCACAGCTTAAGGATAAGGGGGAAATCCTTTAGAACTGAGATGAGGGGAACGTTTTTTTCACACAGAGAGTGGTGAATCTCTGGAACTCTCTGCCACAGAGGGTAGTTGAGGCCAGTTCATTGGCTATATTTAAGAGGGAGTTAGATGTGGCCCTTGTGGCCAAGGGGATCAGAGGGTATGGAGAGAAGGCAGGTACGGGATACTGAGTTGGATGATCAGCCATGATCATATTAAATGGCGGTGCAGGCTCGAAGGGCCGAATGGCCTACTCCTGCACCTAATTTCTATGTTTCTATGTTTCTATGTTTCCATCACTGAGTACATATCACTGCTTCATCCTGACATAACAACTCTACAACTAATTCCTTTCTTTCTCTTGGACCTGCCTTACTCCACACTGGTAAACCTCCTTTCCCTTGCTGCACCCTAAGAACAATGTCTGTATGCCTCAGAGCTGCCTGTGCTTCTTCTACTGCCTGCTTTGAGTTCCATTTCCTCCCTCTAGTTCCGCTTGACACCAGATTACTAAGGAATCCTTGCTCCCTGATAATTGCAACTCTAACCTCACCTTCGCATACTTAAACTCCTGTTTGGCAGATGGTAAATGAAGTTTCCCATATAAAGCCACATCATTAAAAAATTATGGAACTCCGAACCACTTCCTAATAGATGAACTAACCAATCTCTCAACTCTTTCCACCTTAGAAATTGGCACCTTTTATATTGTTAATGGCCACATCAACCTAGGGAATAACCCAAACTGCAAACACCACAACATCAAGCCCTGCCTGGAAGCCTTGACTTCTGCATTCTTTCTAAAGGGCCTGTCCCACGAGCATGCGGCGAGCGCGACCAAACCAGAAGCGGGGACCGCGCGGAGGTCGAGTGATCCCGTACGAGTTGACGTGAAGTGCAAGCGAAGGCGTACGCCGTCAAGACGCTGTGTGCGCCGCGTACGGCCTCAATTCCAGCTGCGGGCCGTCAGGCCGTTGCCCCGCGGAATTTTTGGACAGCGTCAGTTTTTCAGAGCCCCGCGCGATGTCGGGACCAGCTCGGCACAACTCGATACAGTTCCGGCGATCGAAGTGGGACTGGCCCCGTGAGGCCGTACGGCTCCCGTGAGGCTGTACGGCTCAAGCCGCATGCAGTCGCATGCTGGTGGGACCGGCCCTTAACCCGTCAATAACATATTTTCTAACTTGTAGAACCTGTTCAGTGTCATCCAACTTCCTGTTATATCACCTACCCAAGCTTTTAACTGGCTTCTCCATTATAGATGGGATTTCTTCATCTACATAAAACCTATTCTCTACTACCTTTCCTTTAGCCAAAGAAATATGTTGTGATTTACGAGGCTTAATCTTCAATCTAGTCCATTTAAGATGATATTTATTTTCTCTTGTAACATAGAAAATAGGTGCAGGAGTAGGCCATTCGGCCCTTCGAGCCTGCACCGCCATTCGACATGATCATGGCTGATCATCCAACTCAGTATCCTGTACCTGCCTTCTCTCCATAACCCCCTGATCCCTTTAGCCACAAGGGCCACATCTAATTCCCTCTTAAATATAGCCTCAATGAAATTGGCCTCAACTACCTTCTGTGGCAGAGAATTCCACAGATTCAACACTCTCTGTGTAAAAAATGATTTTCTCATCTCGATCCTAAAAGACTTCCCTCTTATCCTTAAACTGTGACCCCCGAGTTCTGGACATCCCCAACATCAGGAATAATCTTCCTGCATCTAGCCTGTCCAACCCTTTAAGAATTTTGTAAGTTTCTATAAGATCCCCCCTCAATCTTCTGAATTCCAGCGTGTACAAGCCGAGTCTATCCAGTCTTTCTTCATATGAAAGTCCTGCCATCCCAGGAATCAGTCTGGTGAACCTTATCTGTACTCCCTCTATGGCAAGAATGTATTTCCTCAGATTAGGAGACCAAAACTGTACGCAATACTCCAGGTGTGGTCTCACCAAGACCCTGCACCTGCATTCCTACTTTCAATGACTGGTGTACCATGACACCCAGGTCTCGTTGCATCTCCCCTATTCCTAATCGGCCACCATTCAGATAACAATCTACTTTCCTGTTTTTTCCACCAAAGTGGATAACCTCACATTTATCCACGTTATACTGCATCTGCCATGCATTTGCCCACTCACCCTACCTATCCAAGTCACCTAGCATCCTCCTCACAGCTAACACTGCCCCCCAGCTTCGTGTCATCCGCAAACTTGGAGATGTTGCATTCAATTCTCTCATCCAGATCATTAATATATATTGTAAATAGCTGGGGTCCCAGCACTGGTACCTTCTTGCACAAGCTACTGTTGTGGTCAGCAAGGTGATATCATCCATATAGGCCCAGATTGGAGGGATGTGCCACCCATCCTGCCGTCTCTCCCTAACGACGACTCACCGTGATGCTCTAATCACTAAGCCCATCGCCATTGTAAGCGCTAACTGGGAAATAGTACACCCTGCCATCATTCCCATCTCTAGTCTCTGCCATGCTGTCGTGAAGTCTGTTGTACTAAAACACATTCGGACATCTTGGATATATGCATACACTAAATTTACTATTGATCCTGGATTTCTAAATAAATCAAAAGCAATGTGTATGCGTGTCCTTCAGGATGATTGGGGTTTCCTTCCCACATTGTTTGTAACAGGACTGAAGGTCTCTGTGTCCAGCATCTGTTCAGAAGGTAAGCCTCGTCTCCTGCACAGCTCTGATACTGTCTATGCAGGTGTTCTGATGCCCGCTCACTATACTGTCTGGAATATTTCAGTAATATTTCTGGAAGTGCCAAAATTGTATTTGGAAAGGTTCACAATAATCTCTGTCCAAGAAGTCTAAGGAAACTCGACATAACTCCAACTTTTGCAGATGCACCATAGAAAGCATACTGTCAGGATGCATCACAACTTGGTTTGGGAACAGCTCTGCCCAAGACCGCAAGAAATTGCAGCCCAGTCCATCACAGATCAACTTCCCCATCATTGACTGCATCTACACTTCACGCTGCCTCGGGAAAGTAGCCAGTGATCAAAGACTTGTATCACCCTGGTCATTCCTTCAAGCACATACCACCTGACTTAGAAACAGCTTCTTCCCTGCTGTTAACAGACTACCATACGGTCCTGTCATATGCTGGCAATGTAGATCTGATCTTCCAATCTACCTCATTGCAGCCTTTGCATTATTTTTTAATTTACACATTCTCAGTAGCTGTAACACTATATTCTGCACTCTGCTTAATTTCTCTGTTACACTGCCTGTTTTTATTTATTTAAGTTTTAGAGATACAGCGTGGAAACAGGCCTTTGGCCCACCGAGTCTACGCCGACGAGTGATCAGCCGTTCACTCGTTCTATCCTATACACTACGAACAATTTACAGAGATCAATTAACCTACAAACCCACATATCTTTGGGATGTGGGATGAAATTGGAGTACCTATGTGGTCACAAGGAGAATATATAAACTTTGTACAGTCAGGAGGACCCTCAGTTAAGAATGAACCTGAATCTCTGGTGCTTTAAGGCAGCAACTTTACTGCTGCGCCACTGTCACGTTACGATTTGCTCGATAGCATGCATTTCTCATTGCATTTCAGTACATGTGACCACAGGAAACTAATACCAAGATGTAGATGGATCCACACATGCTGCTGAAGGTTTGAACATTGGTTTTTAATATTCACTGATGGCAATGGTCTGAGAGCAGGGCTCCATGCTGGGGATGTCTGCTGTTGAGTGCAGGCTGTTGGTGTGTTGGAAGCTTCCAGTATAGGAGCTGGCAGAGTTCTGATAAGACAGATGACCAATGACACATAACCAGAACACTCTGGAATCACTCTTAGGTATGGCAAGCATCTGTGTAGGAGACCGTTCACCTTTCAGCCTAGACACTTGGTCCGAACGGCTAACGAGAGATCTTTCATCTGAGATGTTAACTGTTCCTCCCTCCACAGCTGCTGCCAGACCTCATGAATGTTTCCAGGGATTTGGTTTTATTTCAGATTTCTAGCATCTGCACGTTTTATTATTTTCACGATCAATGAAATGGATTTTAAATGAAAGTATCTTCTAAGCTTTCTGCAAGGAAGCAACGATTTAGAGCTACAAGCACCGCTCCACTCTCCGATCCTCGTAACCTCGGCGGTTTCAGAGCTCTCCCCGGCACCGATGCTGGGAGACCAGAGTACATCAGCAGAAACAAAACACACCAGCATTGACGAGGGCAACAGGATAAACAAACTCTCAGCACCACCACTGAGTTGACAGGTTAGTCTGAACGTTCAATTGATTGTAGCTATCCCATTCCTTACCCCAAGCATCAAACCAGGACTGCTGTGGGCCAGAGAGCCTGCATTGAGATTGTGGTATCTGAGAGGCTATCGACATGGTATCGGAGAGTGACTATCAGTAGGCATGCGTTGTATGGGTTGCTGATGCCTGCAGTGGTGCTCTGCACTCACACTACAGGAAGCAGCAAGCTCTAGTAAAGCCTATCTGTGATCAGGCGTTAGTTAGCACAGGCCGTGCATTGACACGTGACTTCATGACAAAGCACTAAAGGATGACCATGTTTGCGCCAACGGACACAACAGCGAGGTGATGGCTGGCGTTCTGTGGGATGGTTTGTGAGACGTTCGATGCAGCTGTCCCCATCCCATGGGACGGGAGGGGACCCAACATTCCACCGATCCGCTGCTCTGCAACCTGCTCTGTTAGTACACACAAAGGTCTGGGAACTTCATCTCGTACACGGGCACGGAGCGGGGCGGCGTCTGGCCGTAACCAATGGTTGAGCCTGATGGGCTCGGAGGAGGCCTGCAAATAAAGAGAGCTCTTCAGAAAAGACAAAATGGCAGCAAGTGCTGTGAGGAGATTACATAACAGTGTCACTGCTCCTACTCTAGGTGTACAACTCTGAGGGCTGCCAGGTCAGTGCAGCACTGACACACACTTGTAGAGAGGGAGCATGAACCTCAGCCACCACTCACCCTTGCAAAGGAATCCTCAGCAAGCTAAACACTTCCTCACTACTCTATCCACCTGTCCCCACTTTCCGGGAGTGGAGACCAGCACTCCAATGTCTCTCTGTTCATTGGCAGTCCTATGGTCCCTGCTGTTTATTGTATCTGTCCAGTCTGGATCACTGATGCATTATCTCACACTTGTCTGGATATACATATTTTAGCAATGGGGAAAGGTTTACAATGGTCATCTTGTGTTCTGAGGAAGGGTCGCAGGCTGAAAACATTCTTTGTTTCGCCTTCAACAGATGCTGTGCCTGACCTTCGGAGTTTTTCTACTACTCTACCAGTATCTTGTATCCCTCTGTCAGGACTCCCCCTCCCCCCTCCCCCACTGTCTTCTCTGGTCCAAGGAAATAAATCCATCCCATCCAGTCCCTCCTCATAACAGAGACCTCCATCCACAATGTCTTGGCAAATCTCCTTTGCACCCTCTGCCATGTTCTCTCTGTACAGTGGTGACTTAAACTGCAAACAATATTTCACATGTAGCCTCACCAATATTAGAACATAGAACAGCACAGAAATAGGCCCTTTGACCCAACTCGCCTGCACTGACCAAAATGTTCATCCAAGTTATTCCTATTTGCCTGCATTTTGCTCATATTCGCCCTTTGTCCATGTACCTTCTAAACGTTTTCTAATTTTTATTCTAGTTTTAAACTAGGTGAAAAGGTTGCCCCCTTATGTCCATTTGAAATCTTCCCCTTCTCATCTTAAATCTATATTTAACTTGCCTAGAGAATCCTGGGAAAAAGACTATGACCCTTCACTTTATCTATGCCCCTCATGATTTTATAGACCTATCTAAGGTCACCCTCCTCAGCCTCCTGTGCTCGTGGGGAAGTCGTTCCAGCCTATCCTCACAAGTCAAGCCACCAGTCCTAGTAACAACCTCTTGAATCTTTTTTGCACATTTTACAGCTTAATGGCATCCTTATAGCTAGGCAACCAGTACTCCTAGTTGTTGGTGAGACCACGCTCCAAGTGTGGTCTCACCAACAACTTGTACAGTTGCAACATGACAACCCAACTCTTGTCCTCAATGCCCTAACCTATGCAGGCAAGTATGCCAAATACCTTCTTCACCACCCTGCCCAGCTGTGTTGCTTCGTTCAGGGAACTAAGTACCTACATCCACCATTCCTTGGCCCACTTAGCCAGTTCAACTAGATCCTTAATAAAGAATCTTAAATAACCTTCTCCATTGACCACCACACCACTAATTTTGATGTAATGTGCAAACTTATTCTAACTATCCTCTGAAATGCCTTAGCAAGATATTTAGTTGTATGAAACCAAGACGCACCAAAACCAGCTATCAGCAGCTTATCAGGGCAATTAGGGATGGATGATAAATGCGATCTTGGCAGCAACACCCTCATTCCAAGCATCAATTATTATAGAAATCCTTCTGTAATCTAACTTGGAAATTTATCTGTGTCTACTGGATGAGGGGTAGAGGGACATGGGCCAAACGCTGGCAGGTGGGACTAGAGTAGATGGGGAATGTTGGTCGGTGTGGGCAAGTTGGACCACAAGGCCTGTTTCCGCGCTGTATGATTCTACTGGAATCGAGGAAACCGATAGCAGGCTAACCTGGAATTCTTCATGTGTGTGAAAGAATTCAGATGAGTTATTTTACAACTTACCTTACAGTTATCTCAAAGATTTGATTTAGCTTACTCTGCAGAATAGTTGCCTGAAATTAAAGGAATGAGAAGCAGTAAGTAATGGATAATATCACAGTAACTCAGAATCCAAGCTTGCCATCATTCCCTACACATTCCTCCCGTGTTTGGATCAGGCCGAGAATGCCGTGGCCTTTCACACAAGAAAGTGGGGCCGGGAAGGAGCTGACGAGATCGAGTGGGGGAGATGGATGGAAATGCAGCCGTTTCTTTAGATGAATCTGCCGACTGCCCGTGGCCACCACGACCACTGTCCTTCAATAGCCCTACAGACCATTCCTGAAGACAGTTAATGATCAACCATACTGGATGACATGTAGCCGTGTACCACCCTGAAGGATATTCTAAACCAAACATGATTATGTGAAAATCCAATGGCTTCAAGATCACCATATGGTGCGGCTTTATTCCAAACGTATTTAATTAGTTGAAATTAATATTTCCCAGCTGCTGTGGGAGGGGAACAAATGGCTCTGATCAACGATGCAAGCCTCTGGGGCTCATGCAATTATTTAACCAATACACCATCATTGCCTGGGTGTTGGCAGCAAGGACAGGTGCTGCAGTGACTTCAGGCCTAAAGTAAACTGCAGTGAAAGGGAGCAGGGAGATTGAAGGTTGCAGAGACGTTCTCACATGGCTGACCGGACTAGCTGGGCTGAATTGCCTGTTGAGTGCTGTAACTGTTATGAATGCCCACCCTTCCTTGGTTTGCTCTAGAGCAGCTAGACATAACCCCTGTTGATCACTTATTCCAGGTGCCTGTAACCGTTGAACTAGTGTATCTTTAAGCCAGCCCTTTGGACCATATTGGGAATTTTTACATGGTCTGTCATGCACTTCCTCTCCGTTAAGAGCCAGATTTAGATAATAACTCTCTTCCACAAGGTAGGTCCTTACCCTTGCTCCACAGTGGGCTGCTATCTCTTCAAATGGAGCCTTCTGAAACTTCTCCACCACCAGCCGCCTCCTCTCCCTCTCCTGCTCCTCCATTGCTCCACCATCTACTGGCCAATAAAACACAGGGCATCAGTGCCAGCAGCTTCACCGCAACCCCAACCCACGCTGACACAGCAGGCCCCCACCCGGTGGTGAGGTGATCTCCTTAAAGGCAAGAACATCAACTTCTACCATTCATAGTTTACGTGAGGAGAGCCCCAGCAACGTTCAGTGAGGCTCACAACTTGTCTGCTACAGTTTGCAGCCCAGGGTTGGGGAAAGACTAGAGTGCCCACTGTAGAAGCCATCGGCTTCATCAAGTCTGCACCATTCTCCAGTCCCCTCCACAAAGTTTCCTTCCTTAACTATTCCGTTTAAAATACCACAGGTGAATCTGCCTCTACTACTTGCTGTCTGGTTGTTCACCCTCTTCCTGAAGAATGTTCTGTGTCCACTCATTGGTATTGTGGAGTTGACAACTGCCAGGCAAGCTGCCATCTTGGAGCCACATCTGTACCACAGGATAGCTGTCTGCCCGCTAACCCATGTCCCTGCACCATGCTTTCCTGCCCTTTCTCTTCCCTCCCAGCACTGCTCTGGTCTTGGAGATGGCCACACTCTCCGAGAGAACCTCTCCTCAGAACCAAATACAACTGAGAAAGCAAGATAGTCCTGTGAACAGGCATAGAATGAAGGGATATAGACCACAAGCAGGCAGATGTGCAGTGTGAATTGGATTCATGGTCAGCACATATAGGGTGGGCTGAATGGTCTGTCTCAACAGTGCTGGGCTGTTCTACATCCCATGAACAGACACTCAGTCTCTCGCTGCCAGCAGCTGTTTGAGCTGCAGACTGGTACACATTGCCGTTATAGAATGGATGAGAAGCCAGTGGTAGCAGTATATGAACAAAGCCTTGCAACAATGCAGCAAGCAGCTGTGCTTACCTGCAGCCCAACCTGCAGGTGCAGGGAGATGTGTTGCCCTCACAGGCTGAGCTACACCTTACCTATTGCTTTCTTCAGGGTTTCGTATGTGATTTCCTCAGCTGGCATCTTCTGTAACAAGATACAGACATTGTCAAGTCACTGAGATGCTCATGTAAAAACCAGATGTACAAGTCAAGCAGAATGCTCCAAGGAGAACAAAGGCACAATCAACACTATCTCCCATTCCCCTTGGCATTCATCACCCTCTCACGAGCCCCCGCTGCTTCACTTTTCACCACACATTCCCCAGCCCCATAATCGCCTGGGCAGGGTTCCTGCCACAACAAGAGGAGTTTAACCACAGATCAGATGTAATGTGGTGCCCTGACAGACTCAATTCAAGCAGAGCTCATCGTTCCTTCCCCAACACCTGCTACTAAAAACAGCTCTTTACCCACTCACCCCTCGGCAACCCTTCACAAAGTTAAATACCTACACTGGAGTAACCAGGTCATGTGGTCCAGTGAATCTGACCAGCTCTGTGTAAAAGTAATCAAATCAGTCCCATCCCCGAGTAGAACACAGCGGCAACTCCACTGCCTCACAGCTCCAGATTCTCTCCTGCCCTCGTGTGGAGTTTGCATGTTCTCCCTATGACCATGTGGGGTTCCCCTGGGTTCTCCGTTTTCCTCCCACATCTTGATGACGTGGGGAGGGGGGTCATTGGATTAATTGGCTGCTGTTAAATATAATCGATTTAGATAAGTGGCAAACGAGTCAAAGGAGAATGCATGTGCGTGGAAGAGAGAATAAGTTACAGGGCAAGTGTCAGATGAGATTGCTCTGCTGGCATGGATATGACTGGCCTCTTTGAATGTCATTACAAGGATAATACATCTCTTTGCTTATTATGGATAACTCCATTGTTCTGCTGACTGCAGTCCCTGAACCATTTGAAATGAAGCATCGCAATGTATACAACCTGGCAACAATAGTCCAGCCAATCTTCAGTAAATGTTCCACTTTATCTAGTGCTCCAGTCTTCTGCTGGGATTGACTTTGGACTTTCTACAGTTCCATCTCCCTGCTTTTAAACTAGCAAAGAGTCTGTATCACGTGATTTTCACAGCGTGGTACCTATCCATTATTAATAGAACAGAGAACAGTGCAGCACAATAACAGGCCCCGTCACCCACCAGAACATCTTCCTTCACACATTCACCCTGAATTGCTTTGGTTAACCTGTTAAGTGTTTACCTGAAGATAGACATAAAATGCTGGAGTAATTCAGCGGGACAGGCAGCATCTCTGGAGAGAAGGAATTGATGACGTTTCAGGTCTAGACCCTTCTTCAGACTTCAGTCTCGACCCGAAACGTCACCCATTCCTTCTCTCTAGAGATGCTGCCTGTCCCGCTGAGTTACTCCAGCATTTTGTGTCTACCTTCGATTTAAACCAGCATCTGCAGTTCCTTCCTATACATCCTGCCAGAGGAGGTAGTTGAAGCTGGGACTATCCCAAAGTTTAAGAAAAATTCAGACAGTTACATGGATAGGGCAAGTTTGGAAAGATAGGTACCAAACAAAGGAAGGTGGGACGAGTGTAGCTGGAACATTTTAGCCAGTGTGGGCAAGTTGGGCTGAAGGGCCTGTTTCCACACTGTATCACTCTATGACTGCAAGTCAAATAAGTTACAGTGTTCACCTGTAACTCTTTACACTGCCTCACTTTGACATTCTATTTTCGTGCCAAAAAATGCAAAATTATTATCTAAATATTGAAGTCAGCAAATATCAGTACCAAGAATAAACGCAGACCCGAAGGGTTGATACTGAGAATATTCACAAAATGCCCAGAAATCCACTGTGAGACGTTATTTGGGCAGGACCAACACTGCTGAGAAACAGTGTAAAGCTCCATCAACAGTGTACCATGAAATATTCCTGGGGTAGGGACAGCGACAGATAAATACAGGGTTTAGTTGGTTTGTGCAGCTATGAGGCACTCTTTCCATGGAGTTCTTTCATCGTCTCTCACAGGGCATGTGCTCAGCTTCCACAGGGAAGGTACCAATTAAAGTTGATATTTGTACTCGATGATGAGCTCTACAACTGTGCCTGTTACCAGCCGCCCTTGGTGACACCCTATTCCAGTGAGCCACCTTCTGGCTCATTAACCCAACACCAGCTACCCACTGCAACGTCAGAGAGATACCTCTTCCTTTTCCGGACTATTGCGAGATTCCACTTCCACCTGCAGAGAGATGGTCTCACCAATGCTCTTCCTCTTTGATAAGCGGTCTTCATCTGCAACACACCACGCACAACACATTAGAGGCTGACACAGCTGCTGCCTCACACTGCCAGAGACCTGGGTTCGATCTTGACCACGGGTGCTCTCTGCATGAAGTCCCTGTGACTGCATGGATTTCCTCCGGCTGTTCCCGTTTCCTCCCGCCACCCAAAGATGTGCTCGGGTTTGTAGGTTAATTGGCCTCTGTAATTTGCCTCTTTTCTGTAGGGAGTGAATGAGAAAGAGGGATAGCATAGAACTGGTGCGAACAGGTGATGGTCAACGTGGACTTGGTGGGCCAAAGGGCTTGTTTCCATGCTATATCTTTCAATTCAATTCATGGCTTTTCATGGCTTTAGAAAAGATTCTATTGGTATGTGTGAAGAAGAGGATTGTGTAGAGGATCATGTGCTTTCAAGTTTAGATAGAAGAGAGAAGATCTCATCAAACTTACACAAGTTAGATGCGGGAAGATACTTCCATTGATTGAGGAATTGAGGAGTTTGAGAATACGGCCTTTATGATCCATACAAGGGGAATTTACTTCAGACACCTTGGAATTTTCTCCCCCTGAGGGCAATGGAGGCTCAGTGACCAAGTTCATTCAAGCAGTGATCGATAGATTTGTGGACATATAAGAAGTGAGTGATGGGGCAGGAAAGTGGAGCCGAGATAGAAGATCGACGGTGATTGGCTGAGTTGCTGTGGGAGGTTGCTTGCACTAGTCACAAGTGGATTCCTCGAACGTCCTACCTGTGAATTGGGGGATGTAGGGGATTCCCAGCCTGTCGGAGCTGTAGCCACTACCTGCAAAAGCTTCACTGATCTCATTCTGCAAGAACAGCAGCTCCTTCTCCAATTTGTCCATGGACTGCGGAATGCTGAGGAGAAAAACCCAGGAAGAATGCTGTCAGCGAGGAGGTCATTGAGTCAGTCATACCGCACGGAAACTACTTCCCCACACCATCCAAGGTGCCGCATCTACACTAGCCCCACCTGCCCGTGTACGGCCCACGTCCCTCAAAACCATACACGCGTTCGTGTCTCCTTCCATACACCCACCACTGACCGGGAGATGAGACATGCCCTTGAGAAATAACAGCATGGCATTGAAGCAGCAAAATGGCCCTGAGGGGAGCAGACCAGGCATGGTCTTCCTGAGTGGTAAAGAACGCATGAAAGCTGACCCTCCCTCTCCTGCTTCCAGCGTTTACTGAGCATGGGCTGGCTCCCAATGGGGAACAGGGCCTGCAGCTTGCCAAGGGGTTACAGTTTGTGTTGGGTAACTGCTCTTCACCTAACTTCTCTCACTTGCCTCATCCCTTGGTAATGCATTGCCTCACAACAAGGTGAAGAGCATTCTTACTGCACAGACAGGAGCTTGCCTTCACAAACCGTGTGCTGTGACCACCTGCACCATTCTCAGGTGCCAGAGGCAATGATGTCTCGAAGCAATTGCATTACATTCTCAAGATGAGCAGCCAGAGGATGTCTGCACATTGGTGGAAACTACATTGGTAGAACAAGGGATGAGGTCCTGCAGAGTGAATATAGAGAGATAGGCGAGAGATTAAAAAGGCAGACCTTCAAGGGTTACCTCTGGTACCATGTTCTGGAGGAAGTAGGAAGCCCTTCCCCCCTTATCCCTCCCTCTGACTTTACATTTCACTTCTCCTCATGTGACACCCTTGTGTCTCCATTTCACTTCTAGCCTTTGTTACTTCCTGCACGCATCTGCCAATCCCCTTCACCTGTATCCACCTTGTCACACCCCCTTCTTTTCCATTTTTCCCCCTACTCCATCAGTTTGAAAATTGGCTCCCAACCTGGAACGCCATCTGTCTATTCCCTCCACGGATGCTGTCATAAGGTCATAAGGAATAGGGGTGAAATTAGGCTATTGGGCCCATTAAGTCTACTCCTCCATGCAATCATGGCTGATCTATCTCTCCCTCCTAAACCCATTCTCCTGCCTTCACCCCATAATTTCTACCCTAATGATGTGTACTGGCATGTACTAATCATGAATATTTATCTCTGCCTTGAAAATATGTCCACTGACAGCCTCCACAGCATTCTGTGGCAATGAATTCACCACCTTTTGACTAAAGAAATATAGAAACATAGAAAATAGGTGCAGGAGGAGGCCATTTGGCCCTTTGAGCCAGCACCACCATTCATTGTGATCATCCACAATCGGCAACCCGTGCCTGCCTTCTCCCCGTATCCCTTGATTCCACTAGCCCCTAGAGCTCTATCTAAATCTCTTTTAAACTCATCCAGTGAATTGGCCTCTACTGCCTTCTGTGGCAGAGAATTCCACAAATTCACAATTCTCTGGGTGAAATGTTTTTTCTCATCTCAGTTTTAAATGGCCTCCCCTTTATTCTTAGACTGTGGCCCCTGGTTCTGGACTCCCCTAACATTGGGAACATTTTTCCTGCATATAGCTTGTCCAGTCCTTTTATAATTTTATACGTTTCTATAAGATCTCCTCTCATCCTAAATTCCAGTGAATATAAGCCCAGTCTTTCCAATCTTTCCTCATATGACAGTCCCGCCATTCCGAGGATTAATCTCGTGAACCTACGCTGAACTCCCTCAATAGCAAGGATGTCCTTCCTTAAATTAGACCAAAACTGCACACGATACTCAATATGTGGTCTCACCAGGGCCCTGTACAACTACAGAAGGACCTCTTTACTCCTACACTCAAATCCTCTTGTTATGAAGGCCAACATGCCATTAGGTTTCTTCATGGCCTGCTGTACCTGCATGTTTACTTTCAGTGACTGGTGTACAAGGACACCCAGGTCTTGTTGCACTCCTCTTTTTCCTAATCTGGCAGCATTGAGATAATAATCTCCTTGTTCTTGCCGCCAAAGTGAATAACCTCACATTTGTCTACATTATACTGCATCTGCCACTCATTCATCATTCATTCAACCTGTCCAAGTCACCTTGCAACTTCCTAGCATTCTCTTCGCAGTTCAAACTGCCACCGATCTTTGTGTCATCCGCAAATATGCTAGTTACTTTTAATTCCATCATCTAAATCATTAATCTATATTACTAAAACTGTGTTCTTGACCGGTTTTGGCTTTCTGTGCTGCGGTTTCCGAGAGAACGCCGCCACCTACGGCCGTCATTTTTGGCCACCTCGCTCAGAGCCCCCCTCCGCCGCACGTGTGCTGAGGATTTTTCCCGTCGATGAAAATTGATCCTTAAGCTGTGATCCAGGACAAGGGGTCACAGCCTAAAGGGGAAATCCTTTAAAACCGAGATGAGAAGAACTTTTTTTCACACAGAGAGTGGTGAATCTCTGGAACTCTCTGCCACAGAGGGTAGTTGAGGCCACTTCATTGGCTATATTTAAGAGGGAGTTAGATGTGGCCCTTGTGGCTAAGGGGATCGGGGTATGGAGAGAAGGCAGGTACGGGATACTGTTGGATGATCAGCCATGATCATATTGAATGGCGGTTCAGGCTCGAAGGGCCGAATGGCCTACTCCTGCACCTAATTTCTATGTTTCTATGTTTCTATATTCATGTTTTTACAACAATCGCCATTCTCTCTGCTGCCCCTGCTGGAGGGAGGTGGAGGGACTATAAAACCAGGAAGTGGTGTGCCTCAATCAGTCTCTGCAAGTGGTGTGCCTCAATCAGTCTCTGCAAGTGGTGTGCCTCAATCAGTCTCTGCAAGTGGTGTGCCTCAATCAGAGCTTTGAATGACACTGACAAATGTCTACAGCACTGTGAGTACCCTTAATTTGGTTTGAAAATGAAAATATGGTTAGAGGTAAAAAAGCACTGCCTGCAAATGGTTGTTTGGGTTTGGGTTGAAGTAAAAAGGCACTCTCTCTCCCCCCCTTCCCTCTCTTCTCCCCCCCCCTCTCTCTCCTTCCCCCTTCTTCCCTCTCTCTCTCCCCCCTTCCCTCTCTCTCCCCCCCCCCCTCTCCTCTCCCCCCCCTCCCCTCTCCTCTCCCCCCCCCCCCCCCTCTCCTCTCCCTCCCCCCCTCCCCTCTCCTCCCCCCTCTCCTCTCCCCCCCCCCCTCTCTCCCCCCCCTCTCCTCTCCTCTCCCCCCCCTCTCCTCCGTGAGTGCGGGAGGGGGGGGTAGTTTGTGTGTGATGCTGCATGCCGCCTCCCCCCCCCCCCCCCCCCCCACAACCGCACGTTGGGGGAACAGACCTGGTCTGATTTATTTATATATCTATGAAAATTGTTCCCAATTGGGCCCCCCACCTCCTAAGGCCGGCCCTAACACCAACCGTTGCAGCACTCCACTCGCCACTGCCTGCCATTCTGACAGGGACCATTTATTCCTACTCTTTGTTTCCTGTCCTATAACCAATTCTCCATCCATGTCAATACCCTACCCCTAATTCCATGTGCTCTAATTTTGCCCACTAATCTCCCGTGCGGGACCTTCATCCATTTTACTTGTCACATCCTCAAAAAATTCCAGAAGATTAGTCAAGCAGGATTTCCCCTTCATAAATCCATGCTGACTTGGGCCAATCTTTTACTGTTATCCAAATGTGCCATTATTACCTTTAATAATTGACTCCAGCATCTTCCCCACCATCGATATTAGGCTAACTAGTCTATAATTCCTCGTTTTGGATCTCGCTCCTTTCTTGAAATTGGAGAAGTCAATGTTCATACCGCTGGGTTATAAACTACCCAAGCAAAATATGAGGTGCCGGTCCTCCAATTTGTGCTGGGCCTCACTCTGGCCAAGGAGGAGGCCCAGGACAGAAAGGTCAGATTCAGAATGGGAGGGGGAGTTGAAGTGCTGAGCTACCGGGAGATCAGGTTGGTTATTGCGAACTGAGCGGAAGTGTTGTATACATTAGCTACCCTCCAAATTTCTCCTCATCTCCTTCCGAAAAGAACGTCCTATGATTCTGAGGCTGACTAGTCCTAGGCTTTCCCACCAGTGGAAACATCCTCTCCAGATCCAAGCCTTTCACTATTCTGCATGTTTCAATGAGGTCCCCCCTCATTCTTCTAAACTCCAGCGAGTACAGGCCCAGTGTCGACTAATGCTCATCATATGCTAACCCACTCATTCCTGGGAACATTCTTGTAAACCTCCTCTGGACCCTCTCCAGAGCCAGCACATCCTTCCTGAGATATGGTGCCCAAAATTGCTCACAATATTCCAAATGCTGCCTGACCAGCGCCTTATAGAGCCTCAACATTACATCCCTGTTGTTGTATGTGTCCTCTTGAAATAATTGAGTTAGCTTTCTTTACTACCGATTCGACTTGCAGATTAATATTGGGAATCCTGCACCATCACTCCCAAGTCCCTTTTGCACCTATGATTTCTGGATTCTCACCCCATTTAGAAAATAGTCTATGCCTTTATTCCTACTACCAAAAATGCATGACTACACACTTTGCTACACTAAATTCCATCTGCCCAACCATTTGGATTCCTCCAGCACTTTGTGTTTTGCTTAAGCTTCTAGCAACTGCAGTTTCTTGTGGCTGCACCACAGTAATTGTTCCTCAAAAACTGCAAATGTGATCCAATTTAAACGTTCAGAATACAGAAAACAAGCAGTTGCAATACTCAATCATTTATAGATTGCTGACTATTTTTATCCTGTGAGCCTTTAGCATGAATGACATTATAAAATGGGATCTGTCTCCGGCACCTGTTTTATCCCCAAACCTTCAAACTTTACAACTCAAACTTCTCTACATCGGTGAGACCAAGCACAGGCTTGGCAATCGCTTCGCCCAACACCTCCGCTCAGTTCGCAATAACCAACCCGATCTCCCGGTGGCTCAGCACTTCAACTCCCCCTCCCATTCCGAATCTGACCTTTCTGTCCTGGGGCAGAAGTGAGGCCCACTGCAAATTGGAGGAGCAGCACCTCATATTTTGCTTGGGTAGTTTACACATTGACTTCTCCAATTTCAGGTAGTCTTTGCTTTCTCCCTCCTTCCCCTCCCCTTCCCAGCTCTCCCACAAGCCCATTGTCTCCGCCTCATCGTTTCTTTTTCCTGCCCTCCCCGATAACAGTCTGAAGAAGGGTCTCGACCCAAAACGTCGCCTATTCCTTCTCTCCATAGATGCCGCCTCACCCGCTGAGTTTCTCCAGCATTTTTGTTTACATTTCTAGTTTTATTGGTGACTGTGGAAATGTCCCCCGCCTGCCCTGTGGCACCATCTGGTGGCTTAGGTGCTGCTAAATACCCCTTTTTATGGATTTTATATCCACTTTAAAAGTTTTAATTTTTCCAGATGTTTATAACTCAATTTATGTAAAAATAAAGTTACAACTTTATTTTGGTCACCCTGCCATTCTGACAAGGACCTGTTAATTCCTACTCTTTGCTTCCGGTCTGCCAACTAGTTCTCTATCCATGTCAATACCCTATCCGCAATACCATGTGCTCTAATTTTGCACACTAATCTCTTGTGTGGGACCTTGTCAAAGGCTCTTTGAAAGGCCAGATACACCACATCCATTGGCTCTCCCTTATCCATTCAACTTGTTACATCCTCAAAAAATTCCAGAAGGTTAATCGAGCATGATTTCCCCTTCATAAATCCATGCTGACTTTGGCTGATCCTGTCACTGCTTTCCAAATGTGCTGCTATTACATCTTTGATAACCGACTCAAGCATTTCGCCATTTAGAATGGAGACGAGGAAACACTTTTTCTCACAGGGAGTGGTAAGTCTGTGGAATTCTCTGCCTCAGAGGGCGATGGAGGCAGGTTCTCTGGATGCTTTAAAGAGAGAGCTAGATATGGCTCTTAAAAATAGCGGAGTCAGGGGACATGGGGAGAAGGCAGGAACGGGGTACTGATTGGAGATGATCGGTCTTGATCACATTGAACAGCGGTGCTGGCTCGAAGGACCGAATGATCTACTCTTGAACCTATTGTCTAATATCTACTCCACTACAGATGTAAGGCTAACTGGATTATAATTCCCTGTTTTCTTTCTCTCTCCTTTCTTAAAATGTGGCTACCCTCCAGTCCACAGGAACTGATCCAGAGTCGAGAGAACATTGGAAAATGATCACCAATGTATCCACGATTTCTAGGGCCACCTCCTTGAGTACTATGGGATGCAGACCATCAGGCTCTGGGGATTTATCTGCCTTCAGACCCAGGGGATTTACCTGCCTTCAGTGCCAACAGTTTACCTAACACAATTTCTTGACTGATGTGGATTCCCTTCAGTCCCTCCCTCCCACTACATCCTTGGTCCCCCCGTATTTCTGGGACATTGTTTGTGTCTTCCTTAGTGAAGACAGAACCAAAGTACTTGTTAAATGGGTCTATCAATGCCTTGCTTCCCATTATAAATTGGCCTGTTTCTGACTGCAAGGGACCTACAGTTGTCTTCACTAATATTTTCCTCTTCCATATGGTACTCTGTTAAGAAGAGGAGAAGTTGGAACGAGTTGTTACAGTTGTACAGAAGATGGGGGTGGATTCCACATTTATCTCCTGGATATACGACTACCTGACGGGTCGACCACAGTTTGTCAAGCTGGGGGACAGTGTCTCTGGCACAGTGGTGTGCAAAGTTGGTGCCCCACAGGGAATGGTTCTGGCCCCGTTCCTCTTCACCCTGTATACAGCAGACTTTAACTATAAGTCTGACACATGCCACGTACAGAAATATTCAGATGATACAGCGATTGTGGCATGTGTAAGGAACAGGCAGGAGGAGGAATAGAGGAACTTGACCAGTTCCTTTTGTGCCTGGAGTGAAGAGAACTGTCTCATCCTGAACACAACTAAGACTAAAGAGATGGTGGTTAACTTTGGCAGGTCCAAGCTCCCCCTTCAGCCGGTCAACGCTGCTGGGGCTGACATTGAGGTGGTGCAGACATATAAATACCTTGGAGTGCACCTTGATAACAAACTGGACTGGTCTGTCAACTCTGACTCCCTCTACAAAAAAGGCCAGAGCAGACTCTTTTTCCTCAGAAGGCTCAAATCCTTCAATGTGTGTAATGATATGCTGCACATGTTTTACAACACTGTGGTTGCAAGTGTTATTTTCTACGCTGTTGTCTGCTAGGGCAACAGCATTAGTGCAAAAAACAACAAGAAGCTGGTCAAACTGGTTAAACGAGCTAGCTCAGTGCTGGAGGGGAGAGTAGACTCTGGGATGGATGTGCTTGAGAGGCGTATGAGGCACAAGGTGCAGG
This sequence comes from Leucoraja erinaceus, assembly GCF_028641065.1. Lineage (NCBI taxonomy): Eukaryota > Metazoa > Chordata > Chondrichthyes > Rajiformes > Rajidae > Leucoraja > Leucoraja erinaceus. The sequence continues at coordinate 70,281,142 of NC_073384.1, read as the reverse complement.
TCATCCTGAAAAACCCCGGGCATCCCCTCCATGTAATTCTGGAAAGGCAAAAGAGCACTCGGAACAACAACCGGCTCCTCTCCCTGCCCTGTAGAACGGAGCGGTTCAGGAGATCCTTCACCCCTGCAGCCATTAGATTTTATAATTCGGCTGTAGGGGGATGCATTTTTGCAATTTTTAATTTTTAATTGTTAATTATTGGTCTTTTTAAGTATTTATTGCTCTCAGGTAGTGTCCACAGTGTATTCTATGTATTTTCTGTCTGCGTTCGTTTTGAATCTGTGGGTTTGTTGGTTGGGGGCTTTTGGACATCTGAATTTCCCTGAGGGGATCAATAAAGTATTTATTATTATTATTATTATTATTATTATTATTATTATTACAAGGCCACAAAGCCTGAGTAACTCTGAGGGTTAGGCAGCATCTCTGGAGATCATGGATAGATGACGGTTCAGGCCGGGACCTTTCTTCAGACTGATTGTGATGGTGTGGGGGAGCAAACCTGTTATACAAGGATAAAAGCTTACAATCTAAAGGGCCTGTCCCACCAGCATGCGATTGCATGCGTCTAGCACGAGCAAACATGGTCGCTTGAGGCGTACGGCCGCGCGGTGCCTGTCCCACTTCGAACCGCGGAGCCGTATGGAGTTGTGCGGAGCTGGCCCCGACATCGCGCGGGGCTCCGAAAATCCTGCACTGTCCGAAAATTCTGCGCGCCAACGGCCTGTCGGCCCGCAGGCGCATTGAGGGCGTACGCAGCGTTTTGACATCGTACGCAGCGTCTTGATGGTGTACGCCTAGCGAGTGGCATTGCGCGATGACGTCACCGCCCGGCATGCCGTTACGTGTTGACGTCACCGCCCGACGCTGTACGACGTCCAAATTCAGTCAGCCCACCTCCTGCCCAGCTGATTTGTGAATATGATGTCCGGACCAGTCCCGCACAACTCCATACGCCTCCGCGGTTCGAAGTGGGACCGGCCCCGCGCCTCCCACGTTTGGCCGCGCTAGACGCATGCAATTGTATGCTGGTGGGACAGGCCCTTAACTGTGTGAACATTGAATTCTTCAATTTCTGGTAACTAACCCACCAACAAATGGGGCCAAAGGTTGGAAAATACGATTGTGAGAAAGCACACTGTAAGAATATCAAACCAATTCACGATTCTGCGGAGGAAAGCAGCCCCAATTTTTCTTCATACCTGTTTTCAGAATCAAAGACTCCTTCAGGTAAAAGGTATAGTGCTGCCGTTCGACGTGTCTCAATCACCTGCAACAAAAAGGTCAACAGTTAGGAAATTAATAATGGTTTGGGAGAGAGAGAGTGAATCTAGGTTTGACCAATGAGGGGGGGGGGTGAGAGTAAATCATGCGTTTGACCAATTGAGAAAGGGTGAATGATGGATTTAACCAATGGGGGGAGAGAATGAATCATGAGTTTGACCAATTCGGAGAGGGTGAATGATGGATTTAACCAATGGGGTGAGAGTAAATCATGCGTTTGACCAATTGAGAGAGGGTGAATGATGGATTTAACTAAGAGAATGAATCATGAGTTTGACCAATTGGGAGATGGTGAATCGTGAGTTTGACCAATTGGGAGAGGGTGGATCATGAGTTTGACCAATTGGGAGAGAGTGAATCATGAGTTTGACCAATTGGGAGAGAGTGAATCATGAGTCTGACCAATGGGAAAATCATGAGTCTGACCAATGGGAAAGGGTGAATGATGGGTTTGACCAAAGATGAGGAATGGGGATTCACAGGTTTGTCCAATGGGGACAAAGAGAGTCACAAAAAAGCTGGAGTAACTCAGCGGGACAGGCAGCATCTCTGGAGAGAAGGAATGGGTGACATTTCGGGTCGAGATGCTACTTCAGAGAGTCAGGGGAAAGGGAAACAAGTGATAGAGACAGTGGTGTAGAGATATGGAACAAATGAATGAAAGATATGCAAGAAAGTAACGATGATAAAGGGAACAGGCCATTGTTAGCTGTGACCTGGGTGAAAATAAGGTCCAGACAATGAGACTCAACAAGATGACTTTGAAGTTTGTACAATGATCTTGTGGGGAGGGAGGGGATGTGGGGGTTACATGAAGTTACAGAGTTATCCACACCGCTGGGCTGTTATCCACACTGCTGGGCTGTAAGCTGCCCAAGTGAAAAATGAGGTGCTGTTCCTCCAATTTGCGTATGGCCTCACTCTGACAATAGAGGAGGCCTAGCACAGAAACATAGAAATTAGGTGCAGGAGGAGGCCATTCGGCCCTTCGAGCCTGCACCGCCATTCAATATGATCATGGCTGATCATCCAACTCAGTATCCCGTATCTGCCTTCTCTCCATACCCTCTGATCCCCTTAGCCACAAGGGCCACATCTAACTCCCTCTTAAATATAGCCAATGAACTGGCCTCGACTACCCTCTGCGGCAGAGAGTTCCAGAGATTCACCACTCTCTGTGTGAAAAAAGTTCTTCTCATCTCAGTTTTAAAGGATTTCCCCCTTATCCTTAAGCTGTGATCCCTTGTCCTGGACTTCCCCAACATCGGGAGCAATCTTCCTGCATCTAGCCTGTCCAACCCCTTAAGAATTTTGTAAGTTTCTATAAGATCCCCTCTCAATCTCCTAAATTCTAGAGAGTATAAAGCAAGTCTATCCAGTCTTTCTTCATAAGACAGTCCTGACATCCCAGGAATCAGTCTGGTGAACCTTCTCTGCACTCCCTTTATGGCAATAATGTCCTTCCTCAGAATTGGAGACCAAAACTGTACTCAATACTCCAGGTGTGGCCTCACCAAGACCCTGTACAACTGCAGGAGAACCTCCCTGCTCCTATACTCAAATCCTTTTGCTATGAAAGCTAACATACCATTCACTTTCTTCACTGCCTGCTGCACCTGCATGCCTACTTTCAATGACTGGTGTACCATGACACCCAGGTCTCGCTGCATCTCCCCTTTTCCTAGTTGGCCACCATTTAGATAATAGTCTGCTTTCCTGTTTTTGAAAGATCAGTGTAAGAATGGTAAAGGGGAATTAATGTGTTTGGCAACCGGGAGATCAGGTAGGTCCAGCAGACATGGCAAAGGTGTTCAGCGAAATGATCGCCCAGTCTACGTTTGGTCTCGCCGATGTTTAAGAGTCCACATCTAGAACAACGAATACAGTAGAGGAGGTTGGAGGAGATGCAAGTGAACCTTTGCCTAACCTGAAAGGCCTGTTGGGGTCCCTGGACAGAGTCGAGGGAGGAGGTGGTGCATCTCCTGTGGTTGCAGGGAAAGGTACTTGAGGAGGGGGTGGTTTGGGTGGGAAGGGATGTTAACCATGGAGTTGCGAAGGGAACGGTCTCTGCAGAAGGCGGAAAGGGGTGGAGATGGGAAGAAGCGACTAGTAGTGGGATCCCGTTGGGGGTGGCGAAAATGTGTTGTATGTGATGGGTGATGGGATGAAAGGGGAGGACGAGGGGGATTTGAGACTGGGAGGAGGGGGAAGCAAGAGCGGAGCTGTGAGATACCGAGGAGCCACATGTGAGGTCTTCATCTATGATGGAAGAGGGAAAACCCTGTTTCCTAAAGAATGGACATCTCAGATGTCCTCGTATAGAACACCTCATCTTGGGCGCAGATGCGGCGTAGATGGAGGAATTGGGAGAAGGGGATAGAGTCTTTGCAGGAGGCAGGGTGATTAGAAGTGTAGTCTAGATAGCTGTAGATAGATGTCAGTCGATCTCCTGTGATGGACACGGTGAACAAGCATTTTCTATGGCTAGTGGAGTAAAGGGATATGGGGAGAAGACAGGCACGGGTTATTGATAGGGGTCGATCAGCCATGATCACAATGAACGAAGGGCCGAATAGCCTCCTCCTGCACCTATTTTCTATGTTTCTATTCTATGTTTCTAAGAAAGGGTAGGGAGGTGTCGATGATCCTAGTGAATTTCAGTGCAGGATGGAAATTGGTGGTAAAGTTAATGGTCTGTGAGTTCTGCATGGGTGCAGGAGGTAGCCCTGATGTAGTCATCAATGTAACGGAGATAGAGTTGGGAGATGGCGCCAGTGTACGCCTGGAACATGGATTGTTCAACGTACCCTGCAAAGAAGCAGGCAAAAGCTGGGGCCTCACCCGAGTGCCCATGGCTACGTCTTTGATTTGGAGGAAGTGGCAGGGGTGGAAGGAGGAGACATAGGCCTTGGAGGGAGTCACCAGAATGACATCAGGGCTCTAACGTATGATAAGAGATGACCAGATTTACAGGAAAGATGTGGTAGCAAATGAATGCAGATACGATTCATCAGAATGTCAACTGGAATGGAGGGCTGTACTAAGAAAGAGCGAGTGGAGAGGGATAGATAGGATAGACAGTCAGAGTATTTTACTCAGGGAAGAGGAATCCAGAAGTAGTAGTTTTAAGATGAGATGGGAAAAGTTTAAAGAATATCTGAGGGCTGGTTTTCTCCAGAGGTTACATGGAATGAGCTGCAAAAGGAGGTGGTAAGAGCAGAAATAATTACAGTTAAAATGGCATTTGTAGAAGTACCTGGATAGGGAAGGAGTGTAGGAACATAGGGATAATGTAGGAAAATTGAATTAGTGGGGCTGCATGAAGAAGGTGGGCTGAAGTGGCGTACGTTGTTTTTTAGTTTAGAGATACAGCACAGGCCCACCGAGTCCGCACCGACCAGCGATCCCCACACACTTACACTATCCTCCACACACCGGGAACGCTTTACACTTACACCAAGCCAAGGAACCTACAAACCTGCACGTCTTTGGAGTGTGGGAGGAAACTAATGATCTTGGAGAAAACCCACGCAGATCACAGGGATAACGCACAAACTTTGTACACTCAGCACCCGTAGTCGGGATGGAACCCAGGTCTGTAAGGTAGCAAGTCTACTGCTGTGCCACTCATGTTCTATGCCTGATGAACTGGCTGAACGATCATTGGTCTGCCATAGCAACTTTGATGTTGCTTAACCTGTCCCTGTGACGTCTCAGACCGACTTCACAACATCCTCGAGAGGGACGGGGAACAGCCAGAAGTAGTTGTGCATGTAGGCACAAATGACGTGGGTAAAAAGAGGAAGGAGGTTCTGCAACGTGAGTATAGAGAACTCGGCAGGAGGTTGAAAAGCAGGATTTCTTGGGTGGTTATCTCTGGGTTGGTTCCAGTACCTCATGCTAGTGAGGGTTGGAACAGGGAGATAGGGGGTCTGAATGTATGGCTGAGGATTTGGTGCAGGAGGCAGGGATTTAAATTTCTAGATCACTGGAATCTCTCTGGGGCAGGGGTGACCGGTACAAAAGGGACGGGTTTCACCTTAATTGGAGGGGGACCGACATTCTGGCAGGCATGTTTGCTAGTGTTACACGGGAGGGTTTAACCTTAAATGTGGGGGGGTGAAGTCAACAACTTGGAAGTGTATCCATGCAGTTAACGGGAAAGAGAGTGTAGGAAAGGTTTAAACTGACAGGGCAGGGAGATGGGACCCAATGCAAGGATTCAGATGGCCATAATAGGAGGACAGAAGCACAAGGTAGAAGGGAGATAAAGGAAAAAGGCCCTCTGTTTGGCTGCAGTGCCAGAGGAAGCCAGGTGTCCATGATAGAGGAGATGGGGGTCACTCTCCCAGTGATTCACACCCCAACATGTTCTTACCTGCTGGATGTTCTGGCAGAAGGCTGGTAGGGTGGTGAGCTGGCTGATGAAGTACAGGTAAGACGAGGCAAGGGCATGTATTGCACAACGGTTCCACACGGGCAGGCAATCATCATTGTTGAGGGAAAGTTCCTGGTAAAGGGAGAGACCTTTTCAGTTCCCATTGTTGCCCCCCCAGTTGCGTGGAGATCTTACGTCAAGAGAGAAATCAATGCACGAAACAGTAGAGAGAAGAGCAGTTGGCAACAGAGTCAATGATCTCGGTTCATTCCTGGCCTCAGCTGCTCTCCAAGTGGAGTTTGTGCATTCTCCTGGTGACTAGATAGTGAGAGAAATACAATAGGAGCGCCAACACCACACAGGTCACACCCACTCCTCCCTGAAGGATCAATACTACAGGCTTCACACACCCCTCCCCCCTACAGGGATCACACCCACCTTTCCTCACTGGGCCTACCTGAAGGGCCAATACCACACGGATCAGGTCCACCACCACCTCTTCATTGGCTAGCTCCATACTGATGACGGCCAACATGGCATAGATGGCATCGTAATGGATGTAAGAGTTATTCTGCTGCTTGCAGCTCATGTAGATATATCTGTACAAGGTCTGTGAGTGCTGTACGGGAAGAGATCAACGTTAATCACAGTGGACAGTATTACCAGCTCCCCTAGCTGACCCATGCTGGAAGAGGCATCCGACAGGTATTTGAATGAGCTGGGCAGAGAGGGATACAACATTAATGCAGGCGTGGGATAAGTATAGGTAGGCACAATGATCGGTATCGAAATGTGGGCCAAAGGGGCTGTTGCCATGCTGTCTCTCTATACTCATCTGATCACATTCTCCTCCATGTCCTTTCCTTTGGTGAATACCTATGCAAGATGTTCATGTAGTATCTGGCCTATATCCTGACTCCAAGTATAAATTCCCTCCTTTATCCTTCAGTGGCCATACCCTCTCCCTGGTTACCCACTTGGTTTTAATGTATGAATTTGAATGTATAACTTGTTTTTAATGTTTGTGTTGTATGACTATGTAAAAGAAGCCTTTGGATTTATTCGGACTTGCAAATAACATTTCATGGCCCACATCTGGCTCTCCTAATTCCCTGCTTGAGTTCTTTACTGCTTTCTTTACATTCCTCAAAGGCCCTTGTTTGACAGATCATGGATTGCTCTTGGTATTTCTGTTATATCCACATTGGGTCAACACAGCAGTCAGTAATAACAGGCGAACACTTACCTTCTTCATGAAGAGTGTATCCTGCCGAGAGCATTTTTCTACCTTCAGCATCAGGGAAGAGATATCAGAAACAAGACTGAGGAGCAAAAGGAAACACGGGCAGTCACAGAATAGTTGGGCGCATAGAACAGAACACGTACCCACAGGTACATACACAACAGGATGAATGCACACACATGACATGCACATACATGCATGCACACACACAGTAATTTTCAACATGGAAAAAGTCAGATTTGAATTTTTTGAGGATATAACAAGTAGAATGGATAAGGGAGGGCCAGTGGATGTGATGTATCTGGGCTTTCAAGAAGCCTTTGACAAGGTCCCACACAAGAGATTAGTGTGCAAAATTAGAGCATAATGCGTAGGGTATTGACATGGATAGAGAACTGGTTGGCAGACAGGAAGCAAAGACTAGGAATTAACGGGTCCATGTCAGAATGGCAGGCAGTGACTAGTGGGGTGCCACAAGGCTCGTTGCTGGGACCGCAGACATTTACAATATATATTAATGATTTAGACGAGGGAATTAAATGTGACATCTCCAAGTTTGCGGATGACACAAAGCTGGGTGGCAGTGTGAGCTGCGAGGAGGATGCTACGAGGCTGCAGGGTGACTTGGATAGGTTGGGTGAGTGGGCAGATGCATGGCGGATGCAGTATAATGTGGATAATTGTTAGGTTTTCCCCTTTGGTGGCAGGAAAACAGATTATTATCTAAATGGTGTCAGATTGGGAAAAGGGGAGGTGCAACGAGACCTGGGCGTGCTTGTGCATCAGACATTGAAAGTAAACATGCAGATACAGCAGGCAGTGAAGAAAGCTAATGGCATGTTGGCCTTCATAGCGAGAGGATTTGAGTTTAGGAGCAAGGAGATCCTACTGCAGTTGTACAGGGCCCTGGTGAGACCTGGAGTATTGTGTGCAATTTTGGTCTCCTAATTTGAGGAAGGACATTATTGCTATTGAGGGAGTGCAGCGTAGGTTCACCAGGTTAATTCCTGGGATGGCGGGACAGACATATGATGAAAGAATGGGTCAACTGGGCTTGTGTTCACTGGAATTTAGAAGGATGAGAGGGATTCTTATAGAAACATATCAAATTCTTAAAGGATTGGACAGGCTAGATGCAGGAAAAATGTTCCCGATGTTGGGGGAGTCCAGAACCACAGTTTAAGAATAAGGGGTATTTTGGACTGATACGAGGAAAAACCTTTTTACCCAGAGTTGTGAATCTGTGGAATTCTCTGCCACAGAAGGCAGCTGAGGCTATTTCACTGGATATTTTCAATAGAGAGTTAGATTTAGCTATTAGAACTAAAGGAATGAAGGGATATGGGGTAAAAGCAGGAATGGGGCACTGATTTTAGATGATCAGCCTATTCCTGCACCTATGTTTCTATGAAAAGGAGGTAGGAGTATTAGATACGATTACATTTAAAAAGTGTTTGGACAGGTACCTGGATAGGAAAGTCTAATACAGGCCAAATGCAGACAAATGGAATTAGCATAGATAGGCACCATGGTCGATATGGGAGAGGCTGGTGGAAAAGTCCATTTCTGTACTGTGCGATTTTATGAAGTACCAGGTCCTTAAACAGGTAAGCACCTGGTACTTCATAAACTAAGTCACTTCAAGGGAAACTTGAAATAGTGAATAGATGATTGAAGAGGAGGCTTTTAGCAGCTGTTTAAAGGTTATGAAGGTTATAGACCACAATGACAAATGTATGGCACAGAGTACTTGGCTACATCTCAGCCACTGCTGGGCCATGCATGTCACTTTAATTCCCCTTCGGCCCACCTTGTCCATGCCAACCAAGATTCCCGCATCTATGCTAGTCCTATCTGGCCAATATCGCTCTAAACCTATCATTGCAAAAGACTCTGAGGATCGGCAGAAATGAGCATTCAGAGAGTGTAGATTAATTAGGACAGTCAGCGTGGACCTGCTTGGGAAAGACCCGACTACACTAGTTAAATAGCATCTGGATAGATGAAGGGTAGCCCACGGATGTAGTTTACATGAATTCGAGCCGGGTGTTTATCAAAGCCTCACAAAGGCGGTAGATCAGAAAAGTTAAAACCCCTGGGATGAAGGGAGAGTGGTGAGTTGTTTCAAAATGGTTCATGCGTCAGGAGCAAAGGGTAAGGATTGAGAGGAGTTTAGTAGCAGTGTGGCTATGTTCCTCAGGCTCCATGCTTCTCCGGGAGATATTAATACAGGGGCATAGTTTAGCAGGATGACATTGACACTAAATTGGCAGTGGATTCCATGGGGGGGGTATGTTAGGGAAAGTCATGGGTGGACATGAAATCTGGAGAAGAGTGAGATGATGTGTTTGAGGAGGGAATGAAGTTGGAAATATGAAGAAAGAAGAAACGTAGAAATAGTTGGGAATATTCTGCAACTCAGGCAATATCAGAGAAGGCGAAACAAAGCAAATACATTTGGTCTGTGACTTTTGCCCTGAACTACTTGCTATGCATCCTTTATGCATTGACTTGGAAAGGCTGCACTGAGAATGAATGCAGGAACTCTGTGCAGCTTCACAAACAGGTGGCATTACCAGAGGCCGATACAAAGCAGCACCCCCGCAGAAGAAGCAAGCAGAAGGAACAAGGGTGGGCCTGCTCAGGACAGACGGCCCACGTCACACACCTGACGTGAGAGAACTTGCGCCTGTTTTCTTGTCGGTCGATCAGACTGAGGAGGATCTCGATGACCAGGAGTCGAAGTTCTGTATCCTCCATTAATGAGGCAGACAGAAGAGACTCCAAGAAGGAGGTGGGCAGGGTTGCTAACAGGTTCTTGCTCTGGAACCCAATCGTTACCTGTAGGCAGAAAAGACACAGCAAGGGGCTGCTGTGTAAAGTGGAACCTCTGAGGAGCAGTCAAAGTTACAAACAACAATGTGCTGAACTACAACACACCCAACACTCACTATCAACCTAATAGTGAAATCTGTACTAAACCTGCTGACAGATCCTCAACAGGACGGATTGGGAGAGCACAACGTGCACACAGAACACAGTGAATCTCTGGAACCCTGTCCCCAAGGGTGATTATTGGATATATTTAAGGTGGAGAAAGATTGAGGGCTAAAGGAAGTGATGCTGGAGAGGAGTTGACACCAGTATAGATCAGCCAAGACCATATTGAATGGCCGGACAGGCTTGATGGGCTTGCGGGCCTAATCTTGTTTTTATTGTGTTTTGTTCAAAGTTCCCTCTATACTGTCTATCTCACAACTTTGCCAGTAAAATCTAGAGGAAACTGGTGTGTGTCTCCCGAAGCTGCAGGAAACACTAGGTCTCTGCTACAGCTCTCCTGATTGAGGAGTTTTGGTATGCCTTGTGGTGGAATCAAATAGGACTTTGGTGAATTGGCAGGCCAGAAGATTAGAATTTAGAGACAAATGTGATTGTCTTTCAGCTTCTGGGCAGTCAGGTGTCTGCATTGTAGGTGTGAGAGAATATTTTCAGGAAGTCATTACCTGGAGGAGAGATTTCAGCAGCATCAACTGAATCATACGATTCGAATCATCCCTGGAAGACACAGAATGAAAGTTAATGCTGTTTTAACTTGTAATATGAGTACAAAGAGGTATCCTGTACATTGGAGAAACCAAATACATATCGAGCAATCACTGTACAGAGCATTAAACTATATGACTTCATCTCACCCTATATTCCTTTTTTTTGGATGTTAGCCTTCTATCTTTCCATGGTTGCTACCCAAGCTGCTGGGTGTTTCTGATCTTGGAATAAATACCAGTAAACCTCTGAAGCTAGTAGGACAGGTGATAATGAATATTGACACAAAAAGTTGGAGGAACTCAGCGGGACAGGCAGCATCTCTGGAGAAAAGGAATAGGTGACGTTTCGAGTCGAGACACTTCTTCAGACAGTCGGGGGAAAGGGAAACAAGAGATATGGACTGTGATGTAGAGAGATGTAGAACAAATGAATGAAAGATATGCAAGAAAGTATCAAGGAGGAGGCTCTAGAAATCGTGGACGCATTCGTGATCATTTTCCAATGTTCTATAGATGCATGATCAGTTCCTGTGGTGTGGAGGGTAGCTAATGTTATCCCACTTTTCAAGAAAGGAGCGAGAGAGAAAACGGGGAATTATAGACCAGTTAGCCTGACATCGGTGGTGGGGAAGATGCTGGAGTTAATAGACAATAGACAATAGGTGCAGGAGTAGGCCATTCGGCCCTTCGAGCCAGCACTGCCATTCAATGTGATCATTGCTGATCATCCATAATTGGTACCCCGTTTCTGCCTTCTCCCCATATCCCTTGACTCCGCTATCTTTAAGAGTCAATTATTAAAGAAGTAATAATGGTGCATTTGGATAGCAGTAAAAGGATTGGTCCAAATCAGCATGGATTTATGAAGGGGAAATCCTGCTTGACTAATCTTCAGGAATTTTTTGAGGATGTGACAAGTAAAATGGATGAAGGAGAGCCAGTGGATGTAGTGTATCTGGACTTTCATAAAGTGTTTGATAAGGTCCCACACAGGAGATTAGTGGGCAAAGTTAAGAGCACACAAGTGGGACCCGTTGGGTCCCATCCCCTAACGCGGGGAGCGGGGGAGGGGGGGGGGGGGTCGGCATCACAGGAGGGGGCTGGTCCTCGAATGCAATATTCAACCACTCACTCATAGGTCCCAACACTCACCACTCCCTAGAGAGGGAGAGGGAGGGGGGTAGAGAGAGAGGGTGGGTAGAGACGGAGGGTAGAGGGAGGGGGTGGGGGCAGAGAGGGAGAGGGGCAGAGAGGAAGGGGGTAGAGACCCTACTCCATCTCCCTCTTCCTCCTCCCCTCACTCCCATTCTCTGCCCCAGGACCTGGCCAGGTTGTAGAGCAGCGCCATGAGAGCCATTGTGATTGGTGCACCGTGAGACACAGCCAGCTTGAGAAGGCATTATTACCGTTGTCAATTATGATGTAATTGTGGCAGTCGGCAGGCAGCTTGAGAGCCCATTGTGACATCATCACTGGACGCTGTCTGAGAAAGCACATTTTTGACTTTTTTTAAAAAACTTTTAATCATGAATAACTTTGGAAATATAGGTGGGAATGCGACGGGAAGATGTTTATTGCTTCGATAAACGCTGTGGCTGCGTTTGGAAGAAGATAGGAAAAAGCAGAGCAGATTGGCACATTGCCGGCACAAACAAAGAGTTTTAGTAATATAGATGGTATTGGGGGTTGGGTATTGACATGGATAAAGGATTGGTTGGCTGACAGGAAATAAAGAGTAGGAATAAACGGGTCCCTGTCAAAATGACAGGCAGTGCCGAGTGGAGTGCCGCAAGGCTTGGTGCTGGGGCCGCAACTATTTACAATATATATTAATGATTTAGATGATGGAATTAAAAGTAACTAGCATATTTGCAGATGACACAAAGCTGGGTGGCAGTGTGAAATGCGAAAAGAATGCTAGGATGTTGCAAGGTGGCTTGGACAGGTGAATGAGTGGGCAGATGCATGGCAGATGCAGTATAATGTAGATAAATGTGAGGTTATCCACTTTGGCGGCAAGAACAAGGAGATTATTATCTCAATGCTGCCAGATTAGGAAAAAGAGGAGTGCAACAAGACCTGGGTGTCCTTGTACACCAATCACTGAAAGTAAACATGCAGGTACAGCAGACCGTGAAGAAACCTAATGCATGTTGGCCTTCATAACAAGAGGATTTGAGTATAGGAGTAAAGAGGTCCTTCTGCAGTTACACAGGGCCTTGGTGAGACCATATATTGAGTATTGTGTGCAGTTTTGGTCTCCTAATTAAAGGAAGGACATCCTTGCTATTGAGGGAGTTCAGCGTAGGTTCAAGAGATTAATCCCCGGGATGGCGGAACTGTCATATGAGGAAAGATTGGAAAGACTGGGCTTATATTCACTGGAATTTAGAAGGGTGAGAGGAGATCTTATAGAAACGTGTAAAATTATAAAAGGACTGGACAAGCTATATGCAGGAAAAATGTTCCCGATGTTGGGGGAGTCCAGAACCAGGGGCCACAGTCTAAGAATAAAGAGGAGGCCATTTAAAACTGAGATGTGAAAAAAACGTTTTCACCCAGAGAGTTGTGAATATATGGAATTCTCTGCCACAGAAGGCAGTGGAGGCCAATTCATTGGATTAATTGAAAAGAGAGTTAAATAGAGCTCTAGGGGCTAGTGGAATCAAGGGATATGGGGAGAAGGCAGGCACGGGTTACTGATTGTGGATGATCAGCCATGACCACAATGAATGGCGGTGCTGGCTTGAATGGCTCCTCCTGCACCTATTTTCTATGTTTCTATGACCTGAAATGTCACCTATTCCTTTTCTCCAGAAATGCAACCTATCCCGCTGAGTTACCCCAACATTTTGTGTCTATCTTCTGTTTAAACCAGCATTTGCAGTTCCCTCCTACACAGGACAGATGAATGAGGTGGTTACAGAGGCAGACGGGAATTGCTTTCTTGGACAGAGCATAAAAACAAAAGTGTTGATGTAGGTCAGATGCAGATATGGCAGTGAAGTTGCTCACCCTGGTTTTCTCAAGTCCAGGGCCTGGTGAACTGTTGGAAGTGGAACTTTTCCCATGATGAACAACATGACTTCAGACCTTTGATAGGCAGGCAAGGTATTGGCAAAAACACCTAAAGAGTAAGGAGAAATTGTAAATAGAGGCAGAGACAAGCAGATCGCATTGCAGTGCTGGCACGTGGACCAGGGCACAGGATAAACCCAGAGTGAACACAGGGTGGACCCAGAGAGCAGCTTACCTATCTTGTACGGACAATGACCTTTCGAGAACTAGACCTGCTACCCTGAAATCTGACACCTTCCCTCCTGCACCATCACTTCAGTCAGGCATCTATGTACCTCTTACCCGGTTTCTGTGTCATTGACACGTGACGCCAGGAGTACTCCAAATAGTTGTTTGTAAAATATATCAATGATTTGGATGAAAATGTAGGCGGGTTGGTCAATAGATTTGCAGATGATCCAAAATTGACGGAGTTATGCAAAGTGAGGAAGTTGTCCCAGATACAGCAGGACACAACCACTTGAACATTTTAGTAACATAGAAAATAGATGCAGGAGGAGGCCATTCGGCCCTTCGAGCCAGCAGCGCCATTCATTGTGATCATGGCTGATCGTCCCCTATCAATAATCTGTGCCTGCCTTCTCCCCATGTTCCTTGACTCCACTAGCCCCTAGAGCTCTATCTAACTCTCTCTTAAATCCATCCAATGATTTTGCCTCCACAAAGGAATTCCACAAATTCACAATTCTCTGGGTGAAAACGTTTTTTCTCACCTCAGTCTTAAATGGCTTCCCCTTTATTCTAAGACGGTGGCCCCTGGTTCTGGACTCGCCCAACATTGGGAACATTTTTCCTGCATCTAGCTTGTCTAGCCCTTTTATAATTTTATATGTTTCTAGAAGATCCCCCTCATCCTTCTAAACTCCAGTGAATACAAGCCTAGTCTTTTCAATCTTTCCTCATATGACAGTCCCGCCATCCCAGGGATCAATCTCGTGAACCTACACTGCACTGCCTCAATCACAAGGATGTCCTTCCTCAAATTAGGAGACCAAAACTGTACACAATACTCCAGATGTGGTCTTACCAGAGCCCTATACAACTGCAGAAGAACCTCTTTACTCCTATACAGAAATCCTCTTGTTAGGGCCAACATTCCATTAGCTTTCTTCACTGCCTGCTGTACCTGTAAGCCAACTTTCAGTGACCATTGTACAATGATGCCCAGGTCTCGCTGTGCCTCCCCCTTACCTAACCTAACCCCATTGAGATAATAATCTGCCCCCTTTTTTTTGCCGCCAAAGTGGATAACCTCACATTTATCTATATTATACTGCATCTGCCACGCATCTGCCCACTCATTCAACCTGCCCAGGTCACCCTGCAACCTCCTAACTTCCTCCTCACAGTTCACACTGCCACCCAGCTTTGTGTCATCCGCAAACTTGCTAGTGTTGCTCCTAATTCCCTCTTCCATATATATCATTAATATATAAGGCAAACAGCTGTGGCCTCAGCACCGAGCCTTGCGGCACTCCATTCGCCACTGCCTGCCATTCTGAAAATATCCCGTTCACTCCTACTCTTTGCTTCCTGTCGGCCAACCAATTTTCTATCCATGTCAACACCCTACTCTTTTTGTCAGGTATTTTGGTGGAGGAATGGCAGATGGAATTTAATCTGGATATGTATGAGGTGACCATTTTGGAAGATCAAATGCAAGAGGAAAGTATGCAGTAAATGGAAGAATCCTTAGGTACAATGGCAAACAGAAGGATGTTGGGGCACAAGTCCACAGCTCCATGAAAGTGACAACACAGGTAGATAGAGTGATAAAGAAGGCATACTTGTCTTCATCGGCTGGAGCACTGTTTAAAGTAGCAAGTCTTGTTCCAGCTGTATAATAATTTGGTGAAGTCAAATTTGACCAATTGTTTGCACCTCAATATATAGGAAGAATGTGACCATAGAAAAGCCTGTCTACTCCCCACATTGTAGAAAACTCTATCATTCTGGCCTTAAGTAAAGCCATGACACTACATTGCTGTTCTGGTGCCAGGACATAAACCCAAAATGTTAATTCAGTTTTTGCTGACTTGCTGAGTGTTTCAACATTTTCTGTTTCAACATTTTAGATTTTTGGCATTTGCATTATTTTGGTTTTGGGACCTCTCAACGCTCCATTCTGCACAAATTGCTGGAGTAACTCAACGGATCAGTCTGAAGAAGGGTCCCACCTGAAATGTCACCTATCTATGTTCTCCAGTGATGCTGCCTGATATACATTGTGTCTTCTCTTGTAAGTCTGCAATTTGTTGTTCTGAATTTTCTTTCCTTTCTGAATTTTCTGAACATTCTGAATTTTGTTTTCTTTCTCTTTGCACTACCATGTGTAATCGGGAATGGTTTTGTAATCGTGTATGGACCTTTTTTTAACCTGGATAATGCACAATACAAATGTTTTCACTGTATCTTAGTACACGTGACAATAAAGCAATACCAGTAGATCAACTTTGGCCTCGCTCCCCGAGTAGCTCAACCACACACTTTGGCTGCACTCCCCATTGACTCTGCCTCATCTGTATTCAGTACCACATTACTTAAAATACCTACTGTTCCCTTCCCAAGCAGATGACAGGAAGCAATCACCCTGCCAGCCCTGCCACATGCCCAAGTGACTTCACTCACCAATGGTCTTGATCACAGACTCCTGAAACACTCGCTCCTCATGCTCTTTGATGATCTGGTTGCTGATGTTAATAGTGGAATCATATTTGCCCGTGACTTCATAATCAATGCTGAGGCGCAGATGCCGTAGCAATATGTTGAACACCTCCAGCACCGTGGGCCCTAAGGAAGGAGGCAGTGGACTGAGTATGTGTTTGGAAGCTGAGTGCTGGCACACTGCTCTTCAATTCAATTCAATTCAATTCAACTTTAATGTCATTACACAAATACCAGTATGGGTACAACGAAATGCAGTTTAGCGTCAGTCCGTAGTATAGTGCAATATAGAAATAAAAATAAAAATACAGAATAATACAGAGAAATAATAATAAAAATACAGAGACTGGAGAAATCTATCGGCGGGACTCCGAGTTCAGCAATGTGATGGTATTATTGTAGAAGCTGTTCCTCATCCTACTGGTACGAGACCTAAGGCTCCTGTACCGCCTCCCATGATGGGAGGAGGGCAAACAGTCCATGGTTGGGGTGGGAGGGGTCTTTAATGATCTTCCCGGCCCGTCTCAGACACCGTTTTCGGTGGAGGGCATCCATGGCAGGGAGCGGGGCACCGATGATGTACTGCGCGGTTTTCACCACCCGTTGCACCACTCTTCTTGTATGCAATTCAGATCAGTGTGAAAGGATGCCACAGAGGGTGTGTTCTCATTACAGAGTAACCTTGTGGCTGAAGGATCTGCAAGATCATCCTATTTCTAAAGTCACAACAGCATACCCACAGAACAGACATTGTTCCAGCAAACCCTTACACAGGAACACCCCAGCCCCTCATCCAGAGCAGTCCAGTCACCAAGCCTCAGAATGGACTTTTGCTGTACATTTAAGGCATGAGAACAGTTACATGAAAGGACAAAGCCCACGTGCAGGCAGATGTTCAGTTTAAATTAGCATCTTAGTCAGCATTGGCACAGTAGGACAAAGGGATGTTCCTGTACTGTTGTATGTTATCAGTTGCAAGGTGCTCCTCCTTCAACCTAAGATGTCCTTTACAGAGTTCAGTTATCACGGTTACAGCAGTCCCAAGTTGCACACTCAGGCGTCCAGTCACGCTTCACCTGCACCAGGCCGTGGACTATGACTGACATCAGCACGACACTGGGAGTACAATGAACTATGCACTAAGTGCACGGCAGGAGATGAGAGGTGCTGAGGAAGAACACTTTCCTGGCGTGAGAGATGAGAGCGATGCTGTGACCTACTCCGTGTCATGCCACAAACACCCAGACTTGGCAGGTGCAGTCACTGAGACTGCTCTCTGGTGTAAGCACATTGAGATACAAGGACACCCCACAACCCCCCGGCAGGGTTTTCGCCCAATGCCTCATATGGTAAATTGTCATCATCTATCATTCTGACTAAAGAGCAGGCGTGGGCGTATTTAGTGGGCAGAAGCAGAGAGGCATGCTTAAGCACCTCATTTCCACCTCGGGTTGAGCGCCCGTCATCATGTGTCTCTGATCTGGTAGAAATAAACCACCACTGGCCACCAACATAATAACAAAACGGTGTCGGAAAGCAAAAGGAGTAAGGAGAGAATCTTTCACACCCACCTACAGAGCCAGCGGCTGCAATCACAGCGGACTCGGACAGCACCTCCACAATGCCAGTACGTACTTTGGCGGCGCTCTTACTGTTGGCATCCAGGTGTACTACCAGCTGCTGTATGACCAGATGGGAATGTTGTGACTACATGGGACAAGGAGTCAATGGTGGAGAAGGATTAACAACAACCTTACCTTTACTTCCCTGACTCTGTCCAAACTACAGATCTATGAAGGCCTTCTCAAAGTCCAAATACACCATCAGCACTGACTTTCCTCCCTTATTCTGTTGGTTGCAAACTCAAAAACCTCAGCACATTTGTCAAATGTGTTCCTTTGATCACTCCGTGATGACTTGGCCTAAATCGACCCTGCATTGAAATCTCTATAAGCTAAGCATTAAGAAAAATGATTGAAAGGGAAATCCTAGTCCCACCCATCCACCCAAAAGAATTTCCTGTTATTTATTGGGCTTCGTGGGTCAAATCAGTCTCGAATTTGTGGAGCACCAATGATTGGAATAGAAGATGTACTGGCGTCATGAGTTCTAGAAAAGGGCATCACGGGAGCAAATGAGGAGGGCTATGCAATTCCTTGACGGGGATAGTTTTTCAGAACAATGTTTTTGCCATTGGAATGACTATGGTAGGAGACATACGGATATAGGAGGAATCAAGCCAACCTTGCCATTCAATATGATCATTGCTCATCTGCCCCAGACTTCAACTGCAGCCCTTCTTAAATCAAGGTACCTTAACCACCTTTATGTACTTTAAGACCACCAGCAACTCCTCCTTTATGTGGACATATTTCAGTGTATCACTATTCTCTTCCCTGAATTTCCTAGCTTCCATTATCATCTCCACGATAAATACAGACGAGAAATACCAATTTAAGACCTCACTCCTCCTGTGGCTTTACATAGACCACATTGATCCATTCGGGGTCCTATTCTCTCCCTAGTTACTCTTTCATTCTTAATGTACATAGAATCTGTTAAGATTCTCCTTTACCTTATCTGCCAAAGCGACCGTATCCTCTTTTTGCCTTCCTGATTGACTTTGCAAATGTACCTCAGCTGCCGAAACCTGCTTTTTCCTTATGAGGGGCTTATTATCTCTTGGATGATTAGCTATGATCATATTGAATGGCGGCGCAGGCTCGAAGGGCCGAATGGCCTACTCCTGCACCTATTTTCTATGTTTCCTCAATCCTGGTCAGCCAGTATTCCCATATCTGTCAGCCTTGCAGGAACATGCTGATCCTCACCTCTCCCAGCCTCACCTTTAAAAGCTTCCCACTTAACATAGAACAGTACTGCACCAGAACAGGTCCTTTGGCTGACAATGTATGTGCAAAACATGATGCCAGGACCAACTCTTATCTGCCTGCATATAATCCACATCCCACTATTCCCTGTATTTCCATATGTCTATCCTAAATGCCTCTATTGTATCTACTGCAACCACATCCCTGGCAGCATCTTCCAGGCACCCACCACCCTCCATGTAAAATAACTTCCCTGTACAATTTTAAACTTTGCCCCTCTCACCTTACAGCTCTGCCCTTTAGTATTTGATTTTTACATCCCGGGAAAAGAAAAATGGTCCTGACTGTCTACGTGTAGAAGGGAACTGCAGGAGCTGGTTTACCCCGAAGATAGACACAAAATGCAGGAATAACTCAGCGGGACAGGCAGGGTCTCTGGAGAGAAGGAATGGGCGATGTTTCGGGTCAAGAACCATCTTCAGGCTGTCTACCTTATCTATGCTTTTCATAATTTTATATACTTCTATCTGGCCTTCCTGCAACCTCAAGCTTCCCAGAGGAAACAATCCAAATCTATCCAACCTCTCCCTGCAATATCCCCTCAAGCTTCCAATGATTCAGAGGAAACAGTACCAACGAAAAATCTATCCTTGAAAGGGAGACACAGGGCTCGCTCCCTGTAGCATTAATGAATCCCCTAATCCAAGCGGGATTTGAACCGGCACCAATCGGTCGCCAAACCTCTGTCCCAAACTGGTAAACCTCCAAACGTCCTGTAATGGGACAACCCAGAACTGCATGCAATACTCCAAATGCACCTAAGCAAAGCTTCATCATGACTTCCTGACTCTTATACTCAATGATCCAAGCTATGAAAGCAAATATACCATATACCTTATTTACCACTCTACTTATGTTGCCACTTTCAGGCAGTTATGGGGTTAGATCCCAAGATCCATCTGTTACTGCTGTTAATGGTCATGCCATTCATTGAATATTTTCTCTTTACATTTGACCTCCCAAAGTGCAACATCTCACACTTGCTCAATTAAACTCCATCTGCAATATTTCTCCACCCGTTTCTGTAGCTGGTCTATAATCCCCTGTATACTTCAACAGCCTTCCTCACAATCCACAATCCTGGAGATACCTGCAAACTTACTACTAACTAATCCATCTACCTTTATGCCAAGTCGTTTATGTATATCACAAAGAGCAACAGTCCCATCACAGATCCCTGTGGGGTTACTCCACTGGTAACATGCCTCCAGTCTGAATACTGCCCTTGCATCACAACCTACTGTCTTCTATTTGTGAGTCAGTTTTGAATCCATATGACGCAGCCAGTATTAATCCCAAGCATTTTAATCTTCCGGATTAGCATATCATGGGTAACTTTTATCAAAGACGGACACAAAAAACTGGAGTAACTCGGCGGAACAAAGTTGTTTTGGGTCGAAAACCTTCTTCAGACTTATTAATATGCTGGAGATTTTTGTGCTTACAAATAAAAAAGCATCTCTCTCAACCTTTGCATTGTGGACCACAATTTACAGACTCTCTTCAGGATGCTCTGAGGCCATTCAGTGATGTCTTTACTCTGGCACCAGGGAGCAACAATCCTGTCCTCGAATTATGTACATACAACAAAAAGACCAATGAATGTTTCTTAACTAATTACACAATCATTGCTGCTGCTGAGGAATTCTGGCAATGTTGATCCTATCAGCTAAATTGTTTGAACATACTTTAAAGTCTATCCAATTTGCCTAGTCTGTCCAATTTGGATTTAAGGATTATGCAGGATTCTGTATTAGAAGATTAATTGAGACACTGTAAGCCGCTACATATGTTCGACTAGGAAACACTGAGGTTTAATTGAACTCAAACCGACAGCTGAGCCATTGATACTCATTCACAGATAAATTCTGCCATCTCTACCCAAGGAAAATAAATAGAGAACAGCAAACCCACTCTGATCATTCAGTAACAATCCCAATACTGTTCACAAACTGCTTTTTTTAGTCTGGCAGGCTGACATCTGTGCTGAGGCAATTTCAGTTCTCCTCCACATAGAGTCACAGAGCCATACAGCACGAAACAGGCTCTTTGGTTCAACTTGCCCATGCCAACCAAGATGCCACATCTACACTAGTCCCACCTGCCCGTGTTTGGGTCACATCCCTCTATACCGTTCCTGCCCATGTACCTGTCCAAAAGTCTTTTAAATGTTGTTATAGCACGTGCCTCATCCACCTCTTCTGGCAGTTCGTTCCATCCACCCACCACCCTTTGCATGAAAACGTTGCTCCTCAGGTGCCTGTTAAATCTTTCCCCTCTCACCCTAAACCTATGCGTTCTGGTTCACGATTGCCCTACTGGTAATTCCCCATCAATTCCTCTCACGATCTTATACACCTCCAGAAGATCACCCCTCAGCCTCCTGCACCAAAGAATAAAGTCTGCCATGCCTGCCCTACCTCTTCCGAAAGCTCAGGCCCTCAAGCCCTGGCAACATCCTCGTCATTTTTGTCTACACTCTTTCCAGCTTAACAGCATCCTTCCTATAGTAGGAGAGAGCAAACCTGAACACAATACTGTGCATGCAACCCAACCAACGTCTTGTACAACTGTCACATAACTATGTAACTGCATTGTTGCTGCGTCGATATGGCAACATCGTGGCACAACTCATCGTTCCCGAGTCCTGGGTTCACTCCTGACCTGTGCAGTGTTTACACACCCTTTCTGTGACTGCGTGTCCTCTGGCTTTCTCCCACATCCCAAAGATGTGCATGTTGTTAATAGAATGTGGAGGGAATAAATTGAAATGAGTGTAAATGAGTATTCAATGGTTAATGTAGACTTGGTGAGCCAAGTCTATGTTTAACATCATCGATTCAGGACTCCACACATTGATAAACAAAGCATACCACACAGACAATGTGGCCTGTGAATAATCTACCTTCCTTTCTGAGCCTGTTTCCTCCTGGTTCCACCAATGCAATAAACTTTTCACAATTCAACAGGGAATATTGGTGAACACTGTAAGATGACCAATGGCGAGCTGCACACTGATGGTACAGATGACTGGCCTGAAGAGTGAGGACATAGACTATGGAGTGCATCAGTGGCTGCCTTTCTGCCTGACTAGGTGATATGGTCCCATTTGTGACAGTGCACAATAAGATAATTCGGCAAAAACTTGACAGCATAGTTACCTGAACGGAATACATGATGATCTTGAAGCAGTGCACCGCAAACAGCTTTGGCTCCCACAGTGAATGGTTATCCAAGTGCCTGAGGAACAAATTACAAACGGTTTAATTATATTGGGCCATATGTCACACATGATATCTTCTGTGGCAGGTTGCAATGTTCCCTGTGTCCTTTCTTCCACTGCCAGAGGTGAGGAAAGCAGCTTCTCATTCTATTTCCTTGAACTTAGCTCTCTACCTTTGCAATTGTCCTCAGCCATGTAATCTAGGAACTCTCTTCCTCTTGTGAGCGTTACCACGACTAACACTCACAGAGGACTGTTCCGATACAAGCGGCTATCATTTGGAGTGAGCTCTGCTCCAGGTATATTTCAAGACTTGATTGATAACTTAGTTGACCGGTACTCAGAGTCACATCATCTTGACACATTGGACAGAGTACTTTCTCAATAGACAATAGACAAGAGGTGCAGTAGTAGGCCATTCAGCCCTTCGAGCCAGCACCGCCATTCAAAATAGGACTCCAAAAACAGGATGCTCATTCCTAGGACGAGTCACGCTTTACAACTGGTTTATAAATCAGTCGTCTACAATGTTAAAGTTTTCACAGCATTTATTGAAGAAGGACCTGCGCTGGGTATGGTCAAGAGCAGAGCAGAAGGCATTTGAACAAATAAAAGCCGTCTTAAATAAAATGCGCCTGTGCTGGTGCATTATGATCCAAAGAAGCCTATAGTTATAGATTCATAGAAAATAGGTGCAGGAGTAGGCCATTCGGTCCTTCGAGCCTGCACTGCCATTCAATATGATCATGACTGATCATCCATCTCAGTATCCTGTACCTGCCTACTCTCCATACCCCCTGATCCCTTTAGCCACAAGGGCCACATCTAACTCCCTCTTAAATACAGCCAATGAACTGGCCTCAACTACCTTCTGCGGCAGAGAGTTCCAGAGATTCACCACTCTCTGTGTGAAAAATGTTTTTCTCATCTCGGTCCTAAAGGATTTCCCCCTTTATCCTTAAACTGTGACCCCTTGTCCTGGACTTCCCCAACATCGGGAACAATCTTCCTGCATCTAGCCTGTCCAACCCCTTATGAGGTGTGACGCCTTGCCATATGCGCTTGGGGCTGTCCTTTTACATTGAATACATGGACAATAGGTGCAGGAAGGCCATTCGGCCGTTCGAGCTAGCACCGCCATTCAATGTGATCATGGCTGAGCATCCATAATCAATACCCCGTTCCTGCCTTCTCCCCATATCCCTTGACTCCGCTAGCCCTAAGAGCTCTATCTAACTCTCTTGATTGCTTGTGGAACTAAAGGGCCTGTCCCACCAGCATGCAATTGCATGCGTCTAGCGCGACCAAACGGAAGCGGAGTTCGCGCAAAGTATGCGCTAAGTACGCGCAAAGTTCGCGCGTGACGTATTTTACGTCAAACTCACTAATCAGCTAGGCAGAAGGCGGGCCGACTGAATTTGGATGTCGCAGGGCATCGGGTGGTGACGTCATCACGCAACGGCACGCTGGGCGGTGATGTCATCGCGTAACGCCACGCACTAGGCGTACGCCGTCAAGATGCTGCATACGCCGTCGAGACGCTGCATACGCCCTCAATGCGCCTGCGGGCCGACAGGCCTTTGTCGCATGGAATTTTCGGACAGTGCAAGATTTTTGGAGCCCCGTGGGATGTCGAGACCAGCTCCGCACAACTCCATACACCTTCGCCGATCGAAGTGGGACCGGCCCCGCGCGGCCGTACGCCTCAAGCGACCACGTTTGGTCGCCCTAGACGCATGTAATCGCATGCTGGTGGGACAGGCCTTAGCCTTATAGTCTGCGATCTGCATGATGCTCACCCAGGTGTGGTTGGAATGAAGGCACTTGCGAGAAGCTATTTGTGGTGGCCAAAAATAGATATTGAAAATTTTGTATGCATTTGCTCTATTTGTCAGAAGAAGCAGAAGACATCAGCAAGGGTTTCATCAGCAAGACATCAGCAACTATGGTCTTTTTTTTTTTTTTTTTTTTTTTTTAATCAAAAAATTTATTCAATTATTAAAAAATAATATTTACACTACAATAAAACAAGCCAGAACCCACCACCATAAATACAATACAAACATATATCCATACTAAACTATTATACAATTATGATACAATCCTTATTGTTACGGCGGCAGGCGCGGGCACACCGCGACGCCCTGTGTCTCCCTTTCAAGGGAGATGCTAAAAATGCATTTCGTTGTCTCTGTACTGTACACTGACAATGACAATAAATTGAATCATTTCATTTCATTTTTTTTTTTTTGAGGATACATTCAACACCCTGCGGAGCCCAACGGTCCCGGAACTCCCTCAGGGTGCCCACAGACAGGGCGTATTCCCTTTCTAATCCCACCCGGGCACGGACGTAACCCCCTCAACTATGGTCTTGGCCTGATTCTCCGTGGAAACACATCCACACTGATTATTTCAGACCATTTTGGGGTCACATGTTTCTGGTTGTTATGAATGCTCATTCAAATTGCAGTGTTAACTACCTGTATATCGAGTTCCTCAACCACTACTATATCCAAACTGCCATGGGTATTTACCACATTTGGTATTCCGGAAATGATCATATCTGACAACGGCCCTGCTTTCACGTGCAGAATTCAAGGAGCTTATAGAGAAGAATGTTATTAGACACCCGACAACGGCTCCTTATCATGCTGCATCTAATGGCCGAACTGTGCAAACAGTGAAACGAGTCTTCACTAAGCAAACTCAGGTCAACGATGACAAATTTAAGACATTTCTTTTTACATTACCAAATTACTCCAAATGAATTAATCGGTGCAACCCTGCCAAATTGATGTCCAAGCGCGCTCTACGCACCAGATTAGATCTCCTGCAACCGGCTGTCCAGGAATGCATCAGCAACAAACAGGAAGCCATGAAACTAAACAACAACACTCACACCAGACTGCGACCGTTTGAGGCTGAAGACAAAGACTACACTCAACTTGCGCAAGAAGAAAACTGGCAACCGGTCCAGCAGTGTAATAGTCAAGTGTTAGAACTAGAGCTGACAGACGGGAAAGTTTGAAGGTGACATTTGGACCACGTACGCCGTTGAACAAACAGAAGATCTGATGAAGTTACAGAAATGGCTCCTGTTGTCGACCTAACTCCTTCCATCATTCTTTGATCATCTAACGTTTGTTTTTCCTCTTGTACAGTTCCCTCCTACAGGGGGAAGGGATGTACCATTCCGAATGGTAACTCTCATGCATGCATGCCGGCATCTTATGCGCATGCATGCCGGCACCCATGCCCGCCGGGTATGTCACAGGTGGGCGCGGGCATGGTAGATTGGAAGCACCGTCCAATCAGAGGACGGCGGCATGGCTCTCGGCCGGGACACGGTCTGAAAGGCTGCAGCCTTTATTTGTAAGTTACGATGATGTTTAAAGTTCAAAGTTAATTAGTGAATTACTGTTAAATTACTAACTTTAGCGGTTATTGTTCCGGGCAAAACATAATAAGGATGACCAGAACTGTACACTGTGCCCAACTGTGGCTTCACCAACATCGTTTACAGTGTACCATCATGTCCTGTAATCAATACCTTGACCAATTCAATCAAATGTGCCAAATGCCTTCTTCACCACACTGACTATTTGTGTTGCCATTTTCATGGAGTGATGTACCCTAGGTGCCCTACTCTACAACATTCCCTAAGCCCAAACCAAGGGCATATTGTCTGCCCTGGCTCGTCTTACCAAAATACAACACCTCACATTTATCTGAATTCATTCCTCAGATCATTGGCCCAGTTGATCAAGATCCTGTTGTAATCTTAGATACCATTTTTCCCACTCCATAATTCCACCAATTTTAGTGTCATCTGCAAACTTACTAACCATGTTAACAGCATTGTCATCATTAATATAAATATACCACAGTAGATTATGCACTGACTCCTGTGGCACACCACATACTGCATTAGAGGTCTCCTGTCCCATTAACAACCCTCTACCATCACCCTCTGTCTCTTCAATCCAAACTTGTATCTGGTCGGCTAGCTTGGACATTGCCTACCACACTGCTCTCATCAATCTTCTAGGTCACCTTTTCAAAAAGCTAAAGTCACGTGCTCTAGGTACGGAGTGGATGACCAGCCTTTTTTTGTGAATGTGCTTTATATTCAATTGTTAATTTCTGTTTAGTCATAGATGACCTATTCTGAAAATGAGCAATAATTAGAAGGTTCAACTCAGAATAGTTTGTCTAGTCTGATGGACAATGCAGTCTGTATTCAGCAATGTTCAGCACAACACTTACATTAAAACTGGCTTGATGGCATTTTTGATGTTTCCGTAGGCAGCTCTGCCCAGCAGTTCCCGGAGACAACCTTCTGCCAGAGCAGCGGGACTCTCCTTCTCCTTCTCAGTTGCTTGCAGTGGGGATGGAGATCGGCTAAAAAGATTCATTTAGTAGAATTAAGATAGGTGTAATTTTAAATACCAAGATGGAAAATTAAACTTTTTATGGATCAGGAGTATGGGGCCAAGGGAAGATACAGAGTTTGAGATGAGCCAAAGGTTAAAAAGGCTGGAGGATGGGAGGCTGTTTAACTTCTGATCACTCATCCTGAGGTGATACCAGGGTAGGTGTTTAACAGCAGAAGGCTTGAACATTGGGCAATGGAAGGCGTGTGGAAGACAAAAATCTATTTGATGGTGAGAATAAGGCGTTGGAAGATAATCGCATGAATAAAGTTTGGTTCAGCCCGCGTAGCAGTGGGAAGTGGGGGCAGCAACAAAGGGCCCAAGTGATTGGAAGGAAATCCCAAGTCCAGCATGTAACTGCATAGTTTAGTTAAAGTTAGAGATGCAGCAAGTAAACAGGCCCATCGGTCCACTGTGTATGTGCTAACCATTAATCGCCTGTTCATACTAGTTCTATGTTAAACCACTTTGTCTTCCACTTCTTACACAAGGGGCAATTTACAATTAACCTACAAACCCGCACATCTTGGGACGTGGGTGGAAACCAGGAGAACCTGGAGAAAACATATTTGGTGGTAGAAAATAAGAGAAAGCCAGAGATTTAGAAACCAAGAATGGTAATGGGTCTCTTGCAGCTGTGCAGCCAAGAATGAATAGTATAGAAACATAGAAAATAGGTGCAGGAGTAGGCCATTCGGCCCTTCGAGCCTGCACCGCCATTCAATATGATCATGGCTGATCATCCAACTCAGTATCCCGTGCCTGCCTTCTCTCCATACCCCCTGATCCCCATAGCCACAAGGGCCACATCTAACTCCCTCTTAAATATAGCCAATGAACTGGCCTCAACTACCCTCTGTGGCAGAGAGTTCCAGAGATTCACCACTCTATTCACAACAGTATGGCTTACCTGTCTGCATCCTCTACCTGCTGCAAATTGAAGAGCAGTGAGGGGACGATCTTATCCATGTGCTGGGGTTCCCAGATGTTGGCTTGCAGCTCATCATTGACCGTCTTTCTCACCACGCCCTGCAGACCCTTTATTCCAGACATACGGATTCTGATGGGAAGAATGTAGCAAAAGCTATCAAAAATGTGCATTCAGTTTCCACCAATTTCCACATTGGCCTAGCCGAAGGCAGGCAACTCCAAGATATCCAAGAAATTCCACACACTTCAGCTTTGGGCAGAAGTAACTGGTCCTCAATGACACAGCATTTGTGTTGAGGGCACACACTGAGGGCTTCTGTTGTCTGCTGTGCCCAAGGACGTGCCCCCAAACCTACAAGTCCCCATTCTTCTCTGAGGCCATGCATATCCCGCCAATGGAATCACAGGTTTCCACAAACGAGGGCACTGTGAGAGACCCTCAACAAGCCGCACCCACACTGCTGAAGTGAGATCAATCCACGTTCCCAATCACTGCCTTCCATTCCTACCCTCCCTCCCAAACCCCACCTCCCATTCCCACTCTCCCTTCCTATCATTGCCGCCCATTCCCACCCTCCGCCCCAATCACCACCTCTCATTCCCACCCTCCGCCCAAATCACCACAGTGTTTATCGTTGGAACATTAATAGGAATAACAATAAACCATCTGAAGAATCTGCTGCACCACAACAGTCCAGAGGGAGCTGGATTGTCAGAGGCTTATTGTATAGCATTGTATAGTTTTACCCTGTTCAATGCCTCAGCCAATTAAGGCAATAACACCAGAGGTCATCCTAATCCTCAGCAATGCCACTGATAGGGAAATGAGGACATGCACTCCACTCTGTTCCTCCACACCTCTCGCTCACATGCCGATTGCCTGTGCCCCTGTTCGGCTCACCCACACTAAATCTGTTTGATTGGCAGACACTGTTTAACACCGCATTTGTGCTCACTCCTCATTACAATTTATTTGTAAAAAAAGAGACAAATCAGGAAATGAACAATGAGAATCATAAAAGCATTTTTCACAGAATCAAAGGTTTCAAGTTATTAACCTACCAGCTAACCCTTGGCCCCATGCCAGCTGCAACAGGTTGCTCACAACAGAATTGGCTTCTGCCTCAAACAGTCTTGCAACCCTCACATGACCCACCCACCCTTAACTAACCTCCCGCAGCCCCTCTCCAAGCAGTCATTGCCACCCTTTGACTCAACGAGTCCCACTCCCATACCCCAGTAGCAGTCTCTCCAACCTCAACCATGCCTGCAATAGCCTCTTGCTCCGCCACCCCAGCTGACATCTAGCTCTGTTCCCACTTTCCTCAACACCTCAGGCCAATACAGCCCAGATCTTTCAGATTTCCTTTGAATGCTCTGAATTGGCACAGCCCTTGGTGTAAATGCTAACTTGTGGCAACATTGAATTCCAGTCCGTGAATGCCATAGTGAGACTACTTTATGCCTCTCTCTAGGTCCCGAGTACATTCTAGTCAACTGGTTCACATTTTCCCAGATTGAATCTCATTTCCCATTGTTTTCCCACTTGAATAATCCATTGATATCTCCGTTACTTCCCAATCACCATGCCAATTTTTGTACTTTCTATAAATTGCTTCAATTTTCCCCTCTCCATGTACATCTAACTTACAGACAAGCACATCACAGAAAGTAAGGGACCTAGCACTGGATGGACCTGTAACCTCTGATAATAAAACAATCAGATGATCGCTGTCATTCATTTTAGCAGACATGACTGAAAGGATCCAGCTGCACAGAAGAGGATCATCCGACATTTCCTGGAACTGAGGTTGGATGTGGACTCACTTGGTCCTGTCAGCAACAACATCATGTCCTGAGTGACACATCTCACTGAACCGACAAACAAAAAAGTCGTAGCTTCGATGGTATGATGGGGTGTCCTCTTCAATGTTTGCAAACTTTATGAACTGAGGAAAAGAAAAATATTAAATGAAATAGATTCTGGTGCACACAAAGCAAGTTATATTTTGTCTGCCTTCCACATTAGATTCACTGTTCCCTCCCTCCGTCCACTCCTCCCCTCCGTCCACTCCCCCGTTCTCTACCTCTGTCCACTCCCTCCCTCTGTCCACACTCTCCTCCGTTCTCTCTCTCCTCCGTTCTCTCTCCTCCGTTCATCCCCCCTGCATCTACCCCCCCTCCATCCGTCCACTCCCTCCATCCTGTGTCCCGATGCATTCACCACTCTGTGCCGTTTTTGCAGCATCTTACTTTAAGAAAGATGTAAAGGCTTTAGGTAGGATGCAGAAGCAATGTACAGTGTCACAGCAATTAACACTGCTGCCTCAGCTCCAGAGACCCAAGTTAGAGCCTGACCTTGGACACAAGTCCATGGTAATGTAGGAGGTGATCCATTGTGTTCAGTGTTTGAGGTAGGATTAGAGTTGTACATGTCTTTTCAAGAATCTGATGGCTCACCAGACAGTAGTTTCTTGGCTTGTCATGTACCCATCTTAAATAAATGCCAAACAGTCACAACCCTCTAAACATCTGGTAACTCACATGTAGTTTAGGAAGATACAAAGATCTCTGCTAGGGCCCCAGTAATAGAGTCAGAGTCATACAGCATGGAAACAGGCCCTTCGGCCCAACTTGCCCACACCGGCCAATATTTCCCAGCTACACTAGTCCCACTTGCCCGCGTTTGGCACATATCCCTCCAAACTTGCCGTATCCATGTACCTGTCTTGACTGCTTTTTAAATGTTGGAATAGTCTCAGCCTCAACTACCTTCTCTGGCAGCTTGTTCCATATACCCATCGTCCTTTGTGTGAAAAAGTTACCCCTCAGATTCCAATTAAATCTTTTCCCCTTCACTTTAAACTTGTGTCCTCTGGTCCTCGACTCACCTACTCTGGGCAAGAGACTCTGTGCATCTACCCGATCTATTCCTCTCATGATTTTATACACCTCTATAAAAGCACCGCCTCATCCTCCTGTGCTCCAAGGAATAGAATCCCAGCCTACTCAACCTCTCCCTATAGTCCTGGCAACATCATCGTAAATCTTTGTACCTTTTCCAGCTTGATATCTTTCCTATAACATGGTGCCCAGAACTGAACACAATACTCTAAATGCGGCCTCACAAACGTCTTATACAACTGCAACATGATGTACCAACTTCTATATTCAATACTCTGTGCCAAAAGCTTTTTTGACCCCCCTATCTACCTGTGACTCCGCCTGCAAGGAACCACGCACCTGTACTCCTAGATCCCTCTGCTCTACAACACTCCCCAGAGGCCTACCATTCACTGTGTAGGTCCTGCCCATGTTAGACTTCCCAAAATGCAACACCTCACATTTCTCTGTATTTAATTCCATCACCCATTCCTCAGCCCACCTGGCCGATCGATCACGATCCTGCTGCAATTTTTCACAACCATCTTCACTATCTGCAAAACCACCCACATTTGTAACAATTCTTGCCTAGCTTCCCATAACACCTTAAGGTTATCCAAATTGACAAAATCTGTCAGTAACAGAACCTTCCACCTCAGTGGCACTAATCCACTCAGTAATTTATAGTCTGAGAATTGGGAGGCAGACTTACCGAATTTGTTCCCAGGATCTGCAATGCTGCTTTGTCAGACTCGAGAAGCTTGGCCACCATCTTGAGAAAACTCTCCACAAACAAGTTGATACTTTGGCAGTGACAGGCCATCAGGAGCTGGTCTAGAGCCTCCATTGCAATACACACATACCTGCCGGACAATCAAGCATTCACAACATTCAATGCAGCAACCAGTATGCATCCCTCCACACACGGCATGCCCTCCCATATCTTGCCCTCCGTGCTGTGGGGAAACCCATGCCCCAGGTGGCAGAATCTATTACCCAGAGGGACCCAGATACCCAGAATCAACCTGTGAGTCCTTCCCTGAGTATATTCAAGATAGGGAATCGTGTTAATGCAGGGAAGTGGGGCAGAAGTGCAAGAGCAACCATGATCTTACCAAGTGGCAGAGCAGGCCCGATGGATTGAATGGCCTTTGTTTGCCCTATTTCCCATGTCCTTACCCATATCGGTGCCTGGCCACATCTCTGCTCAGTCTCTCTGCAAGATATGCACCAATTCGGTCCAGCTTTTCTGGTGCAGACAGGGCGTAGAAGGTCAGCTTCTCCATGTTGGCTTTCACTAGCCCATCCTGTGGACAATAGTTGGGAAAAGTTAGCTTTGGTTATGGCTGTGCCCGGAGGCGGCAGCTGAGAATTGGTGACGTTGAGGTGACATCCCAAAGGCAGGTGGTGTGACAGCGGTTGATTATCCGCACACATCACGTGCCAAGGCCTTTGACCGCACCTCCTGAGAGGACCAAGGAGCCGCAGTCTCCTCCTTCACCAATCATTGTGTCTGTCCCTTCTCCATCGTCCCACCTCTGCTATCATCCTCTCCTTATGCTCCACAATCTCTTCCATTCTGTCCTCACTCTCTTTATCCTTTCTCCTCTTATTCTAACTCCTCTTGAAGAACCATTACGTACAGGCCAAGCCTTCCTGTTGACAAATGTCAAGCCTGCAGTAGAGTAAGGGTATCCAACTCCCTCTAGTGAAGAAGGAACGTACTCCGGAAATGCACCTTGAAAATCCAAATGGCATTCCCACTATTCCTGTTCATTGCACGGTAATTATAAATGTCAGCTCCACTTGTGGAGCGTGGACAGGAGTGAGCAGCCAGGAAGGAGAGAAAAGCCATAATCCCCTAAGATCCAGCCATTTCATTGTACATACTAAACTATGTAGTATACTGGGCTTGCAATGTGGCCAACAATGTGAACTACTTGAAAGTAAGAGAGTCATAGAGTCATACGGTTGTACAGCACAGAAACCGGCCATTGAGCCCAACTCGTCTACACTGACCACTATGTGTTTAGTTTAGTTTAGTTTAGAGATACAGCGCGGAAACAGGCCCTTTGGCCCACCAGGTCCGCGCCGACCAGCGATCCCCGCTATCCTGGATCAACACTATCCTACACCCACTAGGGACAATTTACATTTTTACCAAGTCAATTAACCTACAAACCTGTATGTCTTTGGAGTGTGGGAGGAAACCGAAGATCTCTGAGAAAACCCATGCAGGTCACGGGGAGAACGTACAAAATCCGTACAGACAGCACCTGTAGTCAGGATTGAACCCGGTTCTCAGGCATTGCATTCGCTGTAAGGCAGAAACTCTACCGCTGTGCCACCGTCACACTAATCACATTTTTCCTCTACAACTTTCCTATCAAAGTATTTGTCCAAATTCCTTAAATGCTGCAATGGTATCTGTATGTGTTGCTTCCTCTGGCAGCTCATCTCATTTATCCACTGCACCATGTGTGGAACCTGCCACTCAAATCTCTTTTAAGTTTCTCCCAACTCACCATAAACCTAGTATGTCTTGTAGTTTCAGACTCTCATTCATTGGAAAAAGACTTTGGCTATCTACTCTATTGATAGGAGCAGAAGTAGGACATCAGGTCCTCAAGCCTTCACCCCAATCAATGTGATCGTGGCTGATCTACGTTGCCCTCAACTCCTCTGTGCCATTTCTCCACACCCCTCTATCCGTGGATCTATCAAATATTTATCCATTTCCACTTTCAATACCTTCAATAATACAAGTTCCACCACAGGCCAGGGCAAAGAATTCCTAAGACTCAACACCCATTGGGCAGAATTTCCATCTACCTCCGTTTTAAATGACAGGATCGCCCAAACAAGGGAGAATCCATGCAAGAGAAAGACAGAGACAGAGACAGAGACAGAGACAGAGACAGAGAGAGAGAGAGAGAAACAGAGAGAGAGAGAGAGAGAGACAGAGACAGAGACAGAGACAGAGACAGAGAGAGAGACAGAAACAGAGGCAGAGACAGAGGCAGAGGCAGAGGCAGACAGAGGCAGAGGCAGAGACAGAGAGAGAGACAGAGGCAGAGACAGAGACAGAGAGAGAGAGACAGAGACAGAGACAGAGACAGAGACAGAGACAGAGACAGAGACAAAGACAGAGAGAGAGAGAGATAGAGACAGAGACAGAGACAGAGACAGAGAGAGACAGAGAGAGGCAGAGACAGAGACAGAGAGAGATAGACAGACAGAGGGACAGACAGAGAGGGGGAGAGGGGGAGAGGGAGAGGGAGAGAGGGAGAGAGGGAGAGAGAGAGTGGGAGAGTGGGAGAGAGAGGGAGAAAATGAAGGAGGAGGCAGAGAGTGGGAGAGGAGGGGGGGGGGGGAAGTGGGAGGCAGAGAGAGCAAGCGGTGAATAGGGGAGGGAGATAGTGTCAGGGAGAAAGATGTGGGAGA
Source organism: Leucoraja erinaceus (assembly GCF_028641065.1). Classification (NCBI taxonomy): domain Eukaryota; kingdom Metazoa; phylum Chordata; class Chondrichthyes; order Rajiformes; family Rajidae; genus Leucoraja; species Leucoraja erinaceus. Next base: position 70,247,143 of record NC_073384.1, on the reverse strand, counting down.
GCAAGGGGGAATAGGAGATAGAGGAAGAGAGGGTGGACAAGAGTACAAGGATGAGAGAGGACGAGAGCGAGCAAGAGAGTAAGGGAGTTGGAGGGAGTAGAAAGGAGAAGGAGGGAGAGAGGAGAAAGTGAGGAAGAGAAACCAACACAGGGATTGAGGAGAGGGAGGGAGAGATAGTAGAATTGAGAGGGAAATAGTGGGAAGAGAGAAGGGGAAAGAGACAAGAAGGGGGGATGAGGTAGCATAGGAGTAGAGGGAGGGAAGTGAAATCTATATTCAAAGATAGAGAGGGGGAAGTGAAATGCACGTACAGATGGAGGAACAGGCAGAGAAGAATGTGTTTGTAGACATTTCACTGAGGGTTAGGGCCACTTTCCACATTGGAACACTGTTGCAGGATACTGGCATAATTTGCAATATTCAAACCATCTCCTACAAATGGACTGTCTTACCTACTTACTACCTGATATATCTTTACGCTGCAATATTTAATTGATTACCACAGGAAAATACAGGTCCAAAGCAAAAGCATCACTGCCTACTCAATTTAATGAAACAATGCTTTAATTAATGGATGGCTGTTTACCTCAGAGTCCTCAGGGAAGATATTGTCCACTAGCCTCTTGTATCTTGGCCGCAGAGCTCCACAGCAACCGCAAACACCTGCAAGAAGCACAGACGTGTCATTGACCCACTTACTCATGCACCATGCAACTTCCTGTGGGAAAACATGGTGCATGACCAAAATCCTACGAAAACATAGAGAGCTCCCATTAATCCCTAAATGACATTGCAAAAAATCACGCTGTCATAGTCAAGGCGTTAGGCCCTTCACCCCAACTCATCAATAACAACCAAGATGTCTATCTGAGCTAATCCAACTCGCTTGCATTTAGCCTGAATTGCACTAAACTATACAGTATATAAATATATTGGAATGCTTGAGACTGCAGCCCCTCTGTATGTTTGGAAAGGCTGCCTTCAACATTATGCAAAGCACCCAGCACCCTCCAACTGTATCCGCTGTTCCAGGTGTCAACTCCTGTACATCAGTGAGACCAAGCGCAGGCTCGGCGATCGTTTCTCTGAACACCTCCGCTTAGTCTGCCTTAACCTACCTGGTCTCCTGGTGGCTCAGCACTTTAACTCCCCCTCCCATTCCCAATCTGACCTTTCTGCCCTGGGCCTCCTCCATTGTAAGAATGAGGCCCCATGTAAATTGAAGGAACAGCACCTCATATTTCGCTTGGGTAGCTTACACCCTAGCGGTATGAACATTGACTTACTCCAACTTCAAATAGCCCTTGTTAACCCTCTCTCTCCATCCGCTCCCTTTCCCAGTTCTCCCACCAGTCTTACATTCTATCTCTGTCCCGCCCACTCCTCTGACATCTATGTGAAGAAGGGTCTCGACCCGAAACATCACCCATTTCTTCTCTTCAGAGATGCTGCCTGTCCCGCTGAATTACTCCAGCATTTTGTGTCTACCTTCCATACTTCCTCATCTGTCAGCTCCTGGGCCTGGCCAAGGTGGCCATTTGCAGGCCCAGGTCTCTAGTGTCTGCCTGAGCCAACCTCCTGAGAATAAAGTATTTTCTGGCTCAACAGAGTTCTTGCAGGACCAGTGGGCACCATAGAAGCTGGATTACATCATGAACAAGGAAATTAGAATAGTGCAGCACAGAAACAGACCCTTTGGTACCCAATATCAAAGGGCATAATGGCGAATTAAACTACCCCCTTCTGCCCACACTTGCACCATTTCCCTTCATACCCTGCTTACCCATGTGCCTGGCCAAACACTGTATCAACCTCCACCATCACTTCTGACAACGCATTCCAGGCATCCATCACTCTCTGTGTAGAAATCTTGCCCCTCACAGCTCTTTTTAACTTTTCTCCTCCGACCTTAAAGCTATAGCATCTGGTTTAGTTTAGATTTTTTAGTGTCGAGATAGAGGGCGGAAACGCTCTTCTGCCCACCGAGTCCGCATTGACCAGCAATCCCTGCAATTCAACACCAACCTACACACACACTAGGGACAATTTTACACATATATCAAGCCAATTAAACTCCAAACCTGTACGTCTTTGGAATGTGGGTGGAAACCAAAGATCTCGGAGAAAACCCATGCAGGTCACGGGGAGAACGTACAACCTCTGTACAGACAGCACCAGTAGTCGGGATCGAACCCGGGTCTCTGGCGCTGCAAGCGCTGTAACGCAGCAACTCTACCATTGCGCCACCGCGCTGCCCCCTGATGTTTGATGTTTTTACTCTGGGAAAAAGGTTCCGACTCTCTATCCCATCTACTCCTCTCAAACGTTTATATATTTCGGACAGGTCATCCCTCAGCCTCCAAAGCTCCAGAGGAAATAATCCAAGTTTTTCCTTGTAGCTAATAGTTTGTAATCCAGGCAGTGTCCTGATAACTTCTTTTGCATCTTCTCCAAAGCCTCCACATTATTCCTGTAATGGGATGACCAGAGTTTTCCACAAGCCTCCAAATGTGGTGTTCCCAAAGTTATACAAAGTTGCAACACGATTCCCGACTTTTATACTCAATACCCTGACTGATGGAAGCAAGCATACCATGTGCTTTCTTTACCAATCTTTTGTTGAAACAAAGAACTGCAAATGCTGGTTAATACACAATTGGACACAAAGTACTGGAGTAACTCAGCAGGTCAGGTAACATCTCTGGAGAATATTGTCAGGTGACATCTCAGGTTGAGACCCGAAACATCACCTAACCATATTTGAAATGCTTCACTGACCTGTAGAATTACTCCAGCAGTTTCTGTCCTTTTTAAATAAAATTTAGATGGACAAGGGCATCTCAGGAATAGTCAGCATGGTTTTGTACGTGGGAGATCGTCTCACAAATTGGATTGATTTTATTTGAAGATGTGACCAAAAGGTTGCTGAGGACAGAGTTCTAGACGTATATATGGATTTCAGTCACTCATTCGACAAGGTTCCACATGGTAGGCTGCTCTGGAAATTAGATCCAGTGGGATTCAAGGACAAATACCTGAATTAACGGAAAATTGACTCCATGGAAGGAAGCAGAGGGTGGTGGTGGAAGGTGGCTTTTCGGACTGGCGGCCCGTGACTAGTGGTGTGCCTCAGGGTTTGGTACTGGGCTCATTGCTGTTTGTCATCAATAATTTGATTGAGAATGTACAAGGCATGATTAGCACGTTTCCTTATGTGAATACTTGGCCAATAAACGTATTCATTCATTCAAAGGACACAAAAGTGGGGGATGATGTAGATAGTGAAGATGGCTGTCAAAAATGTAGCAGGATCGGTTGGGCAGGTGGGCTGAGGAATGGTTGAAATAATTTAATATGGAGAAATGTGAGACACTGCATTTTGGGAAGTCTAACAAGGGCAGGCCCTATAATAGACAATAGGTGCAGGAGTTGGCCATTCGGCCTTCCGAGCCAGCACCACCATTCAATGTGATTTTGGCTGATCATCCCCAATCAGTACTCTGTTTCTGCCTTCTCCCCATATTCCCTGACTCCACTATCTTTAAGAGTCCTATCTAGCTCTCTCTTGAAAGTATCCAGAGAACCGGCCTCCCACTGCCCTCTGAGGCAGAGAATTCCACAGACTCACAAATCTCTGTGTGAAAAAGTGTTTCCTCATCTCTGTTCTAAATGGCTTACCCCTTATTCTTAAACAGTGGCCCCTGGTTCTGGACTCCCCCAACATCGGGAACATGTTTCCTGCCTCTCGCGTGTCCAAACCCATAATAATTTTATATGTTTCAATCAGATTCCCTCTCATCTAAACTCCAGAGTGTACAAGCCCAGCTGCTCCATTCTATCAGCATATGACAGTCCCGCTATCCCAGGAATTAACCTCGTAAACCTACGCTGCACTCCCTCAATTGCAATAAAGTCCTTCCTCAAATTAGGGGACCAAAACTGAGCACCACACTCCAGGTGTGGTCTCACTAGGGCCCTATACAACTGCAGAAGGACCTCTTTGCTCCTATACTCAACTCCTCTTGTTATGAAGGCCAACATGCCATTCGTTTTCTTCACTGCCTGCTGTACCTGCATGCTTACTTTCATTGACTGATGACAAGGACCCCAAGATCACATTGTACTTCCCTTTTTCCCAACTTGACACCATTTAGATAATAATCTGCCTTCCTGTTTTTGCTACCAAAGTGGATAACCTCACATTTCTCCACATTAAACCGCATCTGCCATACATCTGCCCGCTCACCCAACCTGTCCAAGTCACCCTGCATTCTCATAGCATCTTCCTCACAGTTCACACTGCTACCCAGCTTTGTGTCATCTGCAAATTTGCTCATGTTACTTTAAATCTCATTATCTAAATCATTGATGTACAGGTGCACAACCTTTTATCCGAAGTTCCAAATAACGAAAACCTCCGAATAGCGACATTTTTTCAGTCCTTGAAGAAAGGTCCTTGAAAACGTTCACCGAGGGCGGCCCGCAGAGGTGACAGCGGAACCTCCGGTCGGTCTTCGAAGAAAGGGGAACTAAATCCCCATTCATAAAAGAGAAGGTGAGGGTATATTGCGCGGGAGGGTTAATAATTGACAATCTGCTGCTGCCTGCCCGCTGAGTTACAAAGTTCCCACGGTAGACTCACGATACACAGTGTATCGTGAGTCTTGCATGAGAACTTTTAAACTCAGCGGGCAGGCAGCAGCAAATTGTCGCTCCCTTCAGTTTCACCCCACCTACACCCCTCTGCTTCCCGGCCATACGTGTGACCCCTTCCCTCCCCTCTCCAGCTCCCCGCGCATTGCACCGGCGCGGGGGCTTTGCACTGTCTTCACGTCGGAGCTAGTGCCAGTCAGCGGAGACGTCAGGACCAACGGGACACCGGCCCCCAGGCCCACTGCAAGCACGGAGATCCCAGAGACCCACAGCCAGCAGCAGCCCAGTCCCGTTCCAATTCCAGAGGAACACGCTCCCCGTAGGGACCGAAGCTGATGGTGTGCAAGGTGCGTCTTGGTCTTGGGGTTGCGGATGAGGGGGCGCAGCTCGGGCTGTGACGTCTCCGGCCACCCCCTGTACAGGAGCTGAGACTGGGAACTGTGGAGTTGTTTGCAGTTGCAGAGGGAGGGGGCAAGGGCGGTACAGTTCCCAGTCTCAGCTCCAGTCCAGGGGGGTGGCCGGAGACGTCAGGACCAACGGGACACCGACTGCAAGCACGGAGATCCCATAGACTCACAGCCAGCAGCAACTCTAGCCCAGCCCTGCTCCAACTCCAAAGGAACCCGGGTTGCGGATGAGGGGGCGCAGCTCGGGCTGCGGGCGAAGTGCCACTTGTCGCTGTAGCGGCGCATCGGGGAGCGGGTTCCTGTTGGTCCTGACGTCTCCGGCCGTCCCCCTGGACAGGAGCTGAGAGACGTCAGGACCACCAGAAGCCGCTCCCCGATGCGCCGCTACAGCGACAAGTGGCAGTTCGCCCACAGCCCGAGCTGCGCCCCCTCATCGGGACACCGACCCCCAGGCCCACTGCAAGCACGGAGATCCCAGAGACTCACAGCCAGCAGCAACTCTAGCCCAGCCCCGCTCCAACTCCAGAGGAACCCGGGTTGCGGATGAGGGGGCGCAGCTCGGGCTGTGGGCGAACTGCCACTTGTCGCCGTAGCGGCCCATCGGGGAGCGGATTCCTCTGTAGTTGGAGGGACAGGGAGACACAGCAGCTTTTGAGAATGGTGGGCAATCACTTCCAAGGTTCTGCCCACACAGTCAGTACACCTCTCCTACACTTGTCTCCCGCACTAAGATTATCTCGCAGAGAATGATCCCAGCCTAACCCTCCCTATTCTCTCCTATTCTGCAAGAAAAAACTACATTGTAGACTCAAACTCGCGATCGAGTAACTGCCAGGATCGAGGCGCAAACTCGCGACCTTGCGGATATGAGCCGAGCACTCTACCACTGCGCCAGCCGTTAAAATCTACGCTAAAAATCTTCCATTCCGAAAGCCGAAAAATTCTGAATTACGAAAAGTGTCTGGTCCCAAGGCTTTCGGATAAAAGGTTGTGCACCTGTATATTGTAAATAGCTGCGGTCCCAGCACCGAGCCTTGCGGTACTCCACTAGTCACTGACTGCCATTCTGAAAGGGACCCGTTAGTCCCTACTCTTTGTTTCCTGTCTGCCAACCAATTTTCTATCCATGTCAGCACTCTACCCCCAATACCATGTGCCCTAATTTTGCCCACTAACCTCCTATGTGGAAATTATCAAATGCTTTTTGAAAGTCCAGGTACACTACATCCACTGGCTCTCCCTTGTCCATTTTCCTAGTTGCATCCTCAATAAATTCCAGAAAATTAGTCAAACATGATTTCCCCTTTGTAAATCCATGGTGACTCAGACTGATCCTGTTACTGCTATCCAAATGTGCCGCTATTTCATCTTTTATAATTGACTCCAGCATCTTCCCCACCATCGATGTCAGGCTAACTGGTCTATAATTCCCTGTTTTCTCTCTCCTACCTTTCTTAAAAAGTCGGATAACATTAGCTACCCTTCAATCCACAGGAACTGATCCTGAATCTATAGATGATTGGAAAATTATCACCAATCCGTCCACAATTTCTAGAGCCACTTCCTTAAGTACCCTGGGATGCAGACCATCAGGCTCTGGGGATTTATCAGCCTTCAGTTCCAGCAGTCTACCCAACACCATTTCCTGCCTAATGTGGATTTTCTTCAGTTGCTCCATCACCCCAGATCCTCTGGCCACTAGTACATCAGGAAGATTGTTTGTGTCCTCCTTAGTGAAGCCGGGTCCAAAGTACCTGTTGAACTCATCTGCCATTTCCTTGTTCCCCATAATAAATTCACCTTTTTCAGTCTTCAAGGGTCCAACTTTGGTCTTAACTAATTAATTTTTTCCTCTTCACATACCTTTTTTTTTTTTTTTTTTTTTTTAATTTTATTTTTATTAGAAGTACGGTAAATTACAATCCTACACAACACATATATCTTAATACATTTTTTGTACCGCTTCATTTTTTCTCTTCACATACCTAAAGAAGCTTTTGTTAATATTGACCAAATTAAAGACACCATAAAATGGAGGATCCCTGCATTTGTCAGAATTGCTTAACCTTTGTCAGTGGAAAATTACAGGCTTTGGATGGCGCCGATTAGTCTGAGCCTCAGAATGACATGCAGGATGGTGAAGGATTCCCCTAATTGATAAAATGTATAGAAACTCTGCAAACAAGCTTAAATGCATTTATATGATTGGATTACTGCAAAAGCATTGTATATATTATAAATAATGTTGCCAGACAGTTACCCTGCTGTTTGTTGATTGGCCAAAGTGATAAGCCCTGGCAGGGTTGTTTTGAATTCCAGGGTAAATGTTGCATTATTCAAGTTAAGTTAGCTTCTTCCAGAAGCTTCTCCTGAAACAACATATGGGGGATTCTATTCTTGGTTCGGCTAACTGTCAATAATGCATTGTTGTAATTAATATGTTTGATTGCTTTGTAAAGAGACCACCCCTATGTAGTTCGGCCACTCAAGGTTCAGGGACCCATAAAAGGCAGCCCCCAAGAGATCCTTTGTCGATCGTCTGGAAGAGCGCCACCTTTTGGGACTGCATGACCTTTTGGAGTGTTTCTGCTTGCACAAGGCTAAAGGGCTTGGCCAGGCAGATACAAGGATCGAACCCGCGGTGGTTTAGGTATCGTATAGAGGAATTTGCTGTTCAATCTAAAAATAAAGATTAGTTGTTCCAGTGCTTTATTGACTGAATTAGACTGGGGGGAAGCTTAGAAGAGCGTATTTACATTGGGGGTTCCTGGATCCGTTTGCTGGCTCGCGGCAGCCTGAAGCCACTGTCAGCGGAGCTCCAGCTGGCGTGGCGTCCGGAGCCTGGGATTCCTCGTTGGGGACCCCAGAGGAGTAGAGCTCCGACCATCGGTCCGCGGCTTACTTCCACCGCGGGCGCGGTGGGGACTTATCATCCGGAGCGGGATCCCTCACCAGGGATCCCTGAAGAGGAGCTCCGATCGCCGGCCCTGCGGTCTGCGGTGCTTCTGGCTGCGGCGCGGTGGGGACTTTAGATCTTCGACCACCGGCCTGCAGCCTACACCATCTTGAAGCCGCAGTCTCCGCTGGGGAAGCACCGATTCAGGGCTTATCTTGTCTGCTCATCTGGACGCCCGCAGCGACGACTGCAGAGTTTTGTGGTCCCGACCATGGGGGAAAATGGAGGAGGACTGACCAAACTTTGTGCTTTCCACCACAGTGATGAATGCTGTGGTGGACATTTGTGTTAATTTTTTATTGTGTATTGTGTGTTCTTTTTTTTATTGTACCGCTGCTGGAAAATGCATTTCGCTGCACTTATGTGCAAGTGAAGAATAAAACTTGACTTGACCCTCCTAAAGGCTCTCAGTGGTTAGAATATAGATTGGTTGAGAATAATCTAATCCATCCGAGACTTCCATATCCAATCTAAATTTGAATTAGAATTTGCGTAAGTCGAGTTACGCACCTAAAAGCTAATTAGTCATAGCGAATTGAAATTTTTCGAGTCAAATTCTCTAAATTCAGAATCTCATATTGAGGCACTGGACAATTTAAAGTGTGCACATATATTGTAAGATTAATCTGCCTCTATAAAAACTTCAAAGTGTGTGTAGAGTGTTTAAGATCGATTCCGAATCGCGGCTGATCAACCAGGAATTCGTAACCCCTCTGATCGATTGTTGATTAGTACCTGATGGCAAAATGTAACTGAGAGAGGGAGAGTCATTTTTAGTAAAGAGTAACCTGACGGGAAAAGGTACCCCTAAGTCTAAGAAGCATTTAGCGTGAGGAAAATGTACCTGAAGGTAAAGAGTAGCTAATAGAGAACTAGTACCCCTCAGCGAAGAGTACCCTAGGATGGGGAAAGTCTTCTGTATCGGAGGGAGAGGTTCACTGGTTGATAGCAGGGCGACGTGGGATTGAAATATTGTAAATTGCTTCCGAAACTATATATTAAAGACTGCTGCTGTTGCATTGTGTATCGGGTATATTGTGTATTGCCTGTGATTTAGATTTTGAGTGTTCGATACCCTGTTATGGTAATAATTTAAATCGGCTGTATAATAGACAATAGGTGGAGGAGTAGGCCATTCGGCCCTTCGAGCCAGCACCGCCATTCAATGTGATCATGGTTGATCATCCCCAATCAGTACCTGCCTTCTCCCCATATTCCCTGACTGCTATTTTTAAGAGCCCTATCTAGCTCTCTCTTGAAAGCATCCAGAGAACATGCCTCCACTGCCCTCAGAGATTTCCACAGACTCACCACTCTTTGTGAGAAAAAGTGTTTCCTTGTGTCCGTTCTAAATGGCTTACTCCTTATTCTTAAATTGTGGCCCCTGGTTCTGGACTCTCCCAACATCGTGAACATGTTTCCTGCCTCTAGCGTGTCCAAACCCTTAACAATCTTTTATGTTTCAATGAGATGCCCTCTCATCCTTCTAAACTCCAGAGTGTACAAGCCCAGCCACTCCATTCTCTCAGCGTAAAAATATAGTTTGATCGGGATTGTTGTTATAATCGGAGTCCGACTTGTGATTATTTGGCCAGGAGTTCGTATCCTTCCGATCGTTGTTTCAGGGGAAGGATTGTTCCGTTGACCGAGCACACCACGAGGAGGGTTTAAAATATGCTGTGATTTATTTCTGGAACTGTACAGTTGGCGAAATTGCGATATTAAACAAATGTTTGTGGTTTATCTAGGAATGTGGTGGTTTGTGATGATAATAATAAGTGGTATAACTTATTTTCTGTATACGATTTTGCTTGCGTGTCCAGATCTTATTTGCATGTGTTTAGATTGACGATGCTCTGGGTATAGGAAACGGGCTGTGGGAACGTGTTTGATTGTTCCCTGGGGCACCTTAATTTTTGGGTGATTGAGGATTGTTAGAATTGTAGAGTTGGAAGTGTGTGGATTTGTGGGAAAGGGGAAAGATTTGAATAAGTAGATTGGTAAGATTGATTGTGCGATTGTGTGAAAGAGGTGTGAGTCTGCTGGCGCGTCGGAGCCATTGGCTATTCTTCAGGAGCGACCTTGGTAGTCTCGGAAATTAAGATAAGGGGTGAATTGTTAAGAAGGCGTGAGTGGCTTAGGACTTGCTTCCATTGTCCAAAAGAATGGGGAATTACGTGGATAAAGATATGACTGCCGATTCTGAAAGTCAGTTACAAGTAATATGCAGCGAGTTTCCACAGAGAGCTGAACGATTGAGAAATATTTCCGGGGTATCACATAAGGAATTAGGGAGCGAATAATGGCCCGAGGGTGGCGTTAGTACATTAAAGGGATTGAAGTACAATGAGCAAATTATATGGCAATGCATCGATAGTGAAGAGGCAAGGGAATTAATTGGATTGTAGAAAAATTATTACGAGGAACGGAAGGCAAATAGAAACGCTGAAAGAATGGCAAGTTGGAAGGAAGCAACTCTGAAGCGGGGGATGGAATTGGATTTATACTGAAGAGTACCGACCTCCAAACACCTTGAGAGAGGAGCCTGAAAGTATTAAATATAAGGGGAGAAGAATGTCTTCGAAAGGGAAACGGGCACCAGTAAATCTCGAGCTTGAGGACCTGATGGTTGGCATTAGTTTGGAGGGGGACGATGACGATGAGTATTTGGAAGATTGGGGAAGTGTTAGAAGTAGGGATCCACGACCACCACCTTATTCCTCTTGCGATCCCCGTACTTTAGATACGCATTGTGTAGCTTGCGAACGGAATAGACAATCAGATTCTGTGGCACAGGATTCCTTAACCCCGACTGCCCCATTAATAGTAGGTCGTCCGAGAGTTCACAGTACAAGAAGCCAAACTAGAAAGAAAACTCAAGTAGTTATTGACAAAGGAGGTAGAAGAAGGGTATAGAAACCAGGGTAATTCTTGCGAGCTTAAACCTAGACGAGTTGAACGAGTGGCGAGAGAAGAAAAGGAGTCATTTAGCAAGTGAACCCCTTAGCGAGGGGGAAGATACATCTGGGGATGAGACAACAATTGAAGAAGCCGAGATAGATCTTGATATGGCAGAAAGTACAAAAACTAAACAGACAACCCATAGGCAGTTCTGTGAGGGAAATGCTTAATACTTCTTTTGATCCAGCCAATGCAGTGAGTGCAAATAATCCCCGTACAATAAGAGTCTATTTCCCATGGAAGCCCAATGAGATGATGGCCATATTGTCAAATACCTGATCGTAGAAAATCATCCTTTGTCGATCACCTAAGAACAACAATGTGCGTTTACTACGCAGACTCCCGAGATCTACGGGCAGTGATCCAGCAAATAATTACCCCAAGCGAACACACCAGGTTCCTAACAATCTACGACATCCGTCACACGAAGCTCTAGCGAATATAATAGCGGACAATAGTGCAAGGGAAGAGGCTGTTTTAACGGCCCTTGCAAGCACCCTTCAAATGCCGATTGACTTGGCCAGAATCGTAGATGTAAGACCAAAAAAGGGAGAGGGAGCAGATGAATTTTTAGAACGATTCTCTGAATTATATATGGATCAATCAGGTGATTTAAATTATCGAAATGGAGTAAATTCCCCACAATATTGTGCCATCTTATTGAACTGCCTTCCCAACAATGTAGCGGAATCCATTAAAACTAATAACATGGACTGGACAGAAAATAGTGCCAGCCAAATAGCTGGGCTGTAAGGTATCAATGGAGGGATGTAAAGAAGCAGGAGAGCCTGCCTGCAGTAAAACAAAAGACTGAATATGTAATCAGAGAAGAAGTACCAAAATCTGACCGTGAACCATGGATCCCCAGAGTACCAGCAAATTACGGATTGGGGGAAATTAGAGTCCCGGAATATCTAGACCGATATCACAGAGAAGTACCTGCCCTGGGACCAGTCCACCAGAGACCAGGTTTAAGGAGATACCGGACATCAGGAGTGGGCCAGCGTTATACTTGTGGAGGGATAGATCACAGGAGTAGAGAGTGGCCAAATAGAGAAAAGAAGAAATTTCCAAGACCAAAGAGAATAGAGAGACCAACGGGATCCTAAAGAGCACAGAGGGAACTGGCAGGAAAATCAAGAATCAAGGAGGCAAGTCTCCTTTTCCCAGAATAATCCATTCACACGCCTATGATCAGAAAACCAAATGGTGACTGGATGCAAGTCTGACGAAGAACCTACAGTGGCTTGCAAAAGTTTTCATACCCCTTGAACTTTTCCATATTTTGTCATGTTACAACCACAAACGTAAATGTATTTTATTGGGATTTTATGTGATAGACCGACACAAAGTGGTGCATAATTGTGAAGTGGAAGGAAAATGATAAATGGTTTTCACATTTTTTTACAAATAAAAAACTGAAAAGTGTGGCGTGCAAAAGTATTCAGCCCCCCTGAGTCAATACTTTGTAGAACCACCTTTCGCTGCAATTACAGCTGCAAGTCTTTTAGGGTATGTCTCTACCAGCTTTGCACATCTAGAGACTTAAATTTTTGCCCATTCTTCCTTGCAAAATAGCTCAAGCTCAGTCAGATTGGATGGAGAGCGTCTGTGAACAGCAATTTTCAAGTCTTGCCAGAGATTCTCAATTGGATTTAGGTCTGGACATTGACTGGGCCATTCTAACACATGAATATGCTTTAATCTAAACCATTCCATTGTAGCTCTGGCTGTATGTTTAGGGTCGTTGTCCTGTTGGAAGGTGAACCTCCGCCCCAGTCTCAAGTCTTTTGCAGACTCTAACAGGTTTTCTTCCAAGATTGCCCTGTATTTGGCTCCATCCATCTTCCCATCAACTCTGACCAGCTTCCCAGTCCCTGCTGAAGAAAAGCATCCCCACAGCATGATGCTGCCACCACCATGTTTCACAGTGGGGTTGGTGTGTTCAGGGTGATGTGCAGTGTTAGTTTTCCGCCACACATAGCGTTTTGCATTTAGGCCAAAAACTTCAATTTTGGTCTCATCTGACCAGAGCACTTTCCTCCACATGTTTGTTGTGTCCCCCACATGGCTTGTGGCAAACTGCAAACGGGACTTCTTATGGCTTTTTTTCAACAATGGCTTTCTTCTTGCCACTCTTCCATAAAGGCCTGATTTGTGCAGTGCACGACTAATAGTTGTCCTGTGGACAGATTCTCCCACCTGACCTGTGGATCTCTGCAGCTCCTCCAGAGTTACCATGGGCCTCTTGGCTGCTTCTCTGATCAATGCTCTCCTTGCCCGGCCTGTCAGTTTAGGTGGACGGCCATGTCTTGGTAGGTTTGCAGTTGTGCCATACTCTTTCCATTATCGGATGATGGATTGAACAGTGCTCCGTGAGATGTTCAAAGCTTGGGATATTTTTTTATAACCTAACCCTGCTTTAAACTTCTCCACAACTTTGTCCCTGACCTGTCTGGTGTGTTCCTTGGGCTTTGTGATGCTGTTTGTTCACTAATGTTCTCCAACAAACCTCTGAGGCCTTCACAGAACAGCTGTATTTATACTGAAATTAGATTACACACAAGTGGACTCTATTTACTAATTAGGTGACTTCTGAAGGCAATTGGTTACACTGGATTTTATTTAGGGGTATCAGAGTAAAGGGGGCTGAATACTTTTGCACACCACACTTTTCAGTTTTTTATTTGTAAAAAAATTTGAAAACCATGTATCATTTTCCTTCCACTTCACAATTATGCGCCACTTTGTGTTGGTCTATCACATAAAATCCCAATAAAATACATTTACGTTTGTGATTGTAATGTGACAAAATGTGGAAAAGTTCAAGGGGTATTAATACTTTTGTAAGCCACTGTATATTGCCTCTACAGGTAGAAGGAAAAACCTGCACCTTCTCAGTAGACACAGGCATATCCATGTCATCCCTTCAATCAATTTATAATCTCCCAGAATCAAAAGAAGTTCAGAACCTGTCTGGGTTTCAAGGCCAAGTCTGCCAGTATCCCATCTCTGAGCCAGTAGAAGTAGTATATGGAGGAAAAGCAATCAGACACAGATTTGTGATAACCACCAGATTAGTTTGCAACTTGATGGCTATAGATTTGCTCTGTGCTTTCCAATTAAAAATAGAATGTGGCGACAGAGGCATAGTAGTGACCCCCTGGGCTCCATTACGGCAGTGTTACTCCATAGTGACCCCTCAATGGTGGTCATAGAAACATAGAAAATAGGTGCAGGAGTAGGCTATTGCACCGCCATTCAATATGATCATGGCTGATCATCCAACTCAGTATCCTGTACCTGCCTTCTCTCCATACCCCCTGATCCATTTAGCCACAAGGGCTGCATCTTAAATATAGCCAATGAACTGGCCTCAACTACCTTCTGTGGCAGAGAATTCCAGAGATTCACCACTCTCTGTGTGAAAAATGTTTTCCTCATCTCGGTCCTAAAAGATTTCCCCCTTATCCTTAAACTGTGACCCCTTGTTCTGGACTTCCCCAACATCGGGAACAATCTTCCTGCATCTAGCCTGTCCAACCCCTTAAGAATTTTGTAAGTTTCTATAAGATCCCCCCTCAATCTTCTAACTTCACGCGAGTACAAACCAAGTCTATCCAGTCTTTCTTCATATGAAAGTCCTGACATCTCAGGAATCAGACTGGTGAACCGTCTCTGTACTCCCTCTATGGCAAGAATGTCTTTCCACAGATTTCCTCAGGTCCTTAGATCTGGATGAAGAACCCCCATCTCACATTACACTGGCTTATGGCAGGAGTAGGAAGGATAGCGAGCTGGAAGCCTTCTTTAAACCATATGAGGAGCAGGATTGGGAGGTGGAAGTGTTGGCACTAGTTGAAGTAAATGAGGGAGCTGCCGAATATATCAAAATACCAGCACAGTTATGGAAAAGAACTGAAGAAGTGGCTCCTCACATTACCCGAAAGGTGAACTACCCGGCGAGAGCTAAAGGCCGAAGAACGATGGTAAGAATGACAATCACCATGGCAGACCCGAATAATTACTAAAATCAAAATTTGTCTAATCAATATGTTGTTGAATATTATCAGGCCCCAATGACAGTGGTTACCCGCTTACGACATCCACTGGGGAGTGAGGTGTACAATTACGTGGACCCTCAAGTGTGGGCGGAGGACACAGCTCAGGTCGGATGCGCGAACATCAATCCCATCCAAGTAGCTCTCCAGAAAGGGGTAACACTTCCTTCAATACAACAATATCCACTAAAATTACAGGCCATCAGCAGCATTGACAAATTAATTTGGGGTTTGCTCGAACAAAGAAAACTGGTAAAGTGCCAATCGATCTGTAACACCCCCATTCTTCCCGTTCCAAAGCCGGGAAAGGAGGGCCAATATTGACTTGTACAAGATGTGAGAGAAATCAACTGTGTTGTAGAACCGCTGCATGCCTTGCCCATATCCTAGCCCAAATACCGGCTGAAACAAAAATCTTTTCAATAGTCGACTTGCAACATGCATTCTTCTCTCTGCCTCGCCACGAAAACCAATATTTGTTTGCTTTCACATACAGAAGCCAACAATATACCTGGACCAGATTGCCTCAAGGATTTATCAACTCGCCATTTTCCAGGTGTCTACAAGACCAATTGAGTACTTTAAAATTCAAAATGAATTTAACATTGGTGCAGTATGTTGATGATTTATTAGTGGCCAGTAAAAACGAATCTAGTAATCGGCAAGATACTGCTCAACTATTAAATCATCTAGCTGATTTAGGATATGTAGTCTCCCCGTCAAATGTACTGATGGCCCAAGAGAAAGTAACATTTTTAGGGATTATAATTTCAGATACTAAAAGGAGTCTCAAGAAAAGCAGACTTGAACCCATCTGCGAATTTCCAATTCCAAAAGAAGCCAAACAAATGAGGCAAAGGTTTGGCATGGTCCTTTTGTAGCTCTACTGTACCATTTTATCTGAATGTGCAACTTCAGTTCTGACTTAAAAACATAGGGATAGACATAGACCAGTTGCTTATTACTCCTCTAAATTAGATCCGGTCACCAGGGGACAGTCACTTTGTACTCAAATTTTAATTGCAATATATAATAGTTTACAATCAGCTGCTAATTTGACACTCCAGCAGGAGATTGTAGTGTACAGTTCACATTCAGTATCGGCATTGTTGGGGCAGCTTCAAACCCAGCACTTAACAATGGCCCGTTAAATAAATTTGAGATCTATCTTTTGAACAACCCAAAACTGCAATTAAAACATTGAACATTGATTAACCCTTACTCTTTTCTTATTTCACCCCCAGAAGAGCAATCTGAAGCGAGACATGACTGTCTTTTTGTCATAGAGGAGGAAACATCTGTCAGAGAGGACTTGAGGGATGCACCTATAGAGGACTCTGACATCACGTTATATGTGGACGGGAGTGCATTTTTTGGACGGTGGGGTGAGAGATTGTCTGGGTATGCAATTGTTAATCAGTAAGCAGAAATTGTAGAAGCAGCTGCCTTTGAGTCACCTTTAGCTCAGAAAGTAAGCAGTAATTGCATGGTCTGCCAGAAATACAATCTGGGGAAAGGAATAGGATGTGAAGAGGAAAAATCACCATTGCCTATGGGTCCGTTTGAGACATTGCAGATGGACTATATTGAATTGGAAAGTTGCCAGGGGTATAAATACGTACTTGTCATAGTCAATGTATTCAGCCGGTGGATCGCAGCTTACCCAACCCTTGATAACAAAGCGGCTACTGTTGTCGAAGTGTTAATGAGAGAAATTGTCCCGAGATTCGGTATCCCCATTTGACTTAGTTCAGATAACGGTCCACATTTTATTGGACAAATCAGTAAAGAATTGCAAAGTGTGGAGTCATGCATTTTGGTGATAAGAATAAAGGTGTAGATTATTTTCTAAATGGAGGGAGAATCCAGGAATCAGAGGTGCAAAGGGACTTGGACTCCCAAAAAGTTAAATTGCAAGTCAAATCGGTAGTAAGGAAGGCAAATTCAATGCATATGGTGAACTTCCAGAACTTGCCAAAATCAATGAGACTGATACCTTTGGGCCTGGTGATGATGATGAAATCCAGTTGATTACATTGTGGACGATGATGTGGAAGATATAATGCCAAGGCACTATAAGACACTGGTCAAGCCACATTTGAGGTACCGTGAGCAAATTTGGGTCCCATATCTGAGGAAGGATGTGCTGGCTCTGGAGGGGGTCCAGAGGAGGTTTACAAGAATGATTCCAGGAATGAGTGGGTTAGAATATAATGAGCATTTGACAGCTTTGGGCCTGTACTCGCTGGAGTTTAGGTTGAGGGGGGGCCTCATTGAAATTTACAGGATAATGAAAAGCATAGATAGAGTGGATATAGAAAGGATGTTTCCACTGGTGGGAGAGTCTAGGATCAGAGGTCATAGTCTCAGAACTAAAGGGCGCTCTTTTAAAAAGGAGATGAGGAGAATTTTTTTTAATCATAGGGTAGTTAATCTGTGGGACTCATTGCCACAGAGGGCTGTGGAGGCCAAGTCAGTAGATATTCTTAAGGCAGAGATTGACAAGTTCTTGATTAGAACAGGTGTCGGTTATGGGGAGAAGGCAGGAAAATAGGATTAGGTGGCAGAGATCAGCCATGATTGAATAGCGGTGTAGAATCAATGGGCCGAATGGCCTAATTCTACTCCTATGGCGTGAACTTGTGAAGTAATCGTGAATCCCGTACATCTTAATCTCCTGTATCAGCCTTATCAAAATCCTTACTAAAATTCACGTATACAACATAATCACCCTACCTTCATTAATCTCTTCTGTCACCTCCTCAAAAAACTCAATCAAGTCAGTGAGACTCGACCTGCCACGTACAAAGCCATGCTGGCTATCCCTAATTCTCTTCCAAATGGTAGTAAATCTTATCTCGAAAAATTCTTTCATGTCCTCCCTCGGCCTCTGGTGAAAACAATCCACGTTTGTCCTCTTATAGCCAACAATCTCTAATCCAGACAACAACCTGGTGAACTTTTTTCGCCCCCTTTCCAAATCCTCATAAGTATAAATTTATAAATTCTGTTTCAGAGACTAACTCCATTTTAAATGTCTCTTTTAACTTCTTGTACAGCTATTGTTAACTGTATTTCACCCACATTTTGTTTTTGTCACTGCCCTGGGAATGTATGACTTGAGCCTTGCTCTGTGTCTAAGGTGTGCTATTTTTCTCCAGGTAATATGCAGCAGGACAGTCTGAAGGGAGCTTTAGAGATACAAAAACCTTCAGATGCTACTATGCTAGAATCTGGAGGCAGAAATAAACTGTGGAATAATTCAGTGGGAGTTATACTCTGTGTCTAGCCTTTGGTTTATCTGATCTGGAAAACCTACGCAGAGTGGAACGGACAATATATTATGATCCAAAACTGCTCAAACCAACCAGACTACAAAAGTTAGAAAGTGTTCCAAGTGCAGAGAGGATTTGTTGTAAACCCCGCATTAACAGCACTGCTTATTTATCCTGTGTTTCTGAGAGATGAATCTTCAGGCTACACGAGTAGCAGAGAGGAGAAACTGTGCACCTCTAGGAAAACAATAACCTTGAGACTGCCTTTGGCACGTGCACTAGTGTAAGCAGTACTTGGAACGATCGTTTGTAACTGTATGTTTCACGCTCTTTTACCTTCCTGAGATGTGCCGATTCTTGTTTGCAGTGATAGAACTGAGCGGAATGTCTCACTGAACTGAGCTCAAAGCCTGTGCTTGTTGGGCAGCATGATTGAGAATGCAGCCCTCAGCAAATCTCCACCTACACACACTGTTTCAGTTTGACGAGCATGGGCCACAGTCAGAGACAGCGATCTGGTGGACTTTTCCTTCCTCTTTCAGAGCTATCTGAGGCACATGAGTGGGGCTGGATAAGGTCAGCGTGGCTTTGCTCACTTACATGCCGAGTTTATGGTGCATCTGCATCTCTGCAGCATTAAGTTAGAGCAATATCATTGCAATGCCACCACACACAGATGATGTAATTCGTCGGGCACAAATGACTGCAGCTATTTCACAAACACATTTTACAACACTTGATGTGCAGTATCCACTTAACGGATAGCTTTACAAATTGAGGACAACATTTCAGTCAGAAACCAGCAGACTAAAATTAATTTAATGCATTAAAGTGGCATACAACAGTCCATTGTTATTTTAATACTGAGGTTGAATTCTGATAAGATGATTAATTCAAGCCTTACCGTACATCTTAAAGTGGACTATACCATCTCTCCCTCAATCCCAGACAGAAATCTGAAAGAATCTAATCTCTCCTGAAATGAACGAAGCAGGTGACCTTAGCCCTGTATGACGACAACAGTGATCCTGATGAATGCTGAATGACAGACACACACACAGACTTTTCATTCAGCCCAGCCAGCATGGGATGAATGAAGGAGGAATCACTGATCCTTTCTTCTCTCTCGGGACATGTTTTCAGCTTCACAGTCACCGATACAACGCTTCAGCACCGAGTGTGTTACATCAGCATCAGCAGCAAACTGCTGGCAGGCTCACAGCTCATTACGACTGGGATAGAGGGTGGGGGATGCTGGATTCTCGGTGCGTTTTAAACGCATTTAGCAGAGGACGATTAAAGCAACTATCTGGAAAACTGTTTGCTTGCCAAGCCAAGCAATAACATTGCTGCATGTTTCAGCCACTAAATATCATCCACCATTTACTCTGAATGTACTCAGAATATCTGTCAGAGTTGCTGTTCATTTAACGACAGCTCCCTCTACCACCACAATCTTGCTGGCTAGTACAGAGCTGCCTAAATACTAATCACTGTTAGATACTTACCAGTTCCAATATGGTGGTCAGCAATTCCACAGCAGTCCATTAGGAATGCTCCTGTGTTCACTCACCAGCATTCCAGTAAATCAAGGCTTGGTTTTCACTTATCAAAGCAGTAAGCAGTTTGAAGGAGAACGGAGAGGCAAGACACCATACCGATCTCTCCTGTTGCCTGGAATGCTGTTATTGTCCTTCCAAATGAAAAGAGGTTCCTGGATTCAATAGAAAGCAAGCAGCTCAGCTTTATATTCCAGCCTTCGCCCTCCTCCGTCCTCGCTCTCCTTTCAAGGGCGTTTTGATACAGTGACACAAATAGACCCATTTCCAGTCCTTTCACATTCACATTAGCAAAAACAACAGGCTTCAGCACAGAGCTTTCAATGTGAAACATATCGCTGACACCAACACATGGAAGGAACACCAGCAATAACTTTTGTAATTTACTTTTACACCAGGGGATATTAGTTGTCACATCATGAACAATAAAATACATAGTACAAAGCTTACACAGTAAAACATCCAATCCAGCATCGGTGTATACCAACAATAACAGGACTCAGACTTAAAGATTCATTGGGTGGATAATAAAATTAAGTATTTTAAATGGGGATGAAATTAGTGAGCATATTGGTGTGGGTCAGAATCTGTGATCTTATGAACACAAATAAATATAAGCAAATACATTTTGACTTCTGGGTTTGCATTTTACAGATGCACAGCAGGCATGGTGACATTTACAATCGCAGATGCAATTAAAGTGTCAATGTACAGATGGAAATTATAGGTATTTGTAGAAGACGGTGGTCATGGAGCAAGAGCACAGGCAGTACTCAAATACAATGAGGCAGCAATCACTGTTGAGTACAGCCAGGAAGAGAAGACATAGAAACACATAAAAATAGGTGCAGGAGTAGGCCATTTGGCCCTTCCAGCCAGTACCGTCATTCAATATGATCATAGAAACATAGAACATAGGTGCAGGAGTAGGCCATTCGGCCCTTCCAGCCAGTACCGTCATTCAATATGATCATAGAAACATAGAACATAGGTGCAGGAGTAGGCCATTCGGCCCTTCGAGCCTGCACCGCCTTTCAATATGATCATGGCTGATTATCCAACTGAGTATACCGTACCTGCCTTCTCTCCATACCCCCTGATCCCTTTAGCCACAAGGGCCACATCTAACTCCCTCTTAAATATAGCCAATGAACTGGCCTCAACTACCTTCTGTGGCAGAGAGTTCCAGAGATTCACCACTGTCTGCATGAAAAATGTTTTTCTCATCTCGGTTCTAAAGGATTTCCCCTCTATCCTTAAGCTGTGACCCCTTGTCCTGGACTTCCCCAACATCGGAAACAATCTTCCTGCATCTAGCCTGTCCAATCCCTTAAGAATTTTGTAAGTTTCTATAAGATCCCCCCTCAATCTCCTAAATTCTAGCGAGTACAATCCGAGTCTATCCAGTCTTTCTTCATAAGAAAGTCCTGACATCCCAGGAATCAGTCTGGTGAACCTTCTATGCACTCCATATATGGCAATAATGTCCTTCCTCAGATTTGGAGACCTAAAACTGTACACAATACTCCAGGTGTGGTCTCACCAAGACCCTGTAAAACTGTAACCCTGCTCCTATACTCAAATCCTTTTGCTTTGAATGCCAACATACCATTTGCTTTCTTCACTGCCTGCTGCACCTGCATTCCTACTTTCAATGACTGGTGTACCATGACACCCAGGTCTCGTTGCATCTCCCCTTTTCCTAATCGGCCACCATTTAGATAATAGTCAGCTTTCCTGTTTTTGCCACCAAAGTGGATAACCTCACATTTATCCACATTATACTGCATCTGCCATGCATTTGCCCACTCACCCAACCTATCCAAGTCACTTTGCAGCCTCCTAGCATCCTCCTCACAGCTAACACTGCCCCCCAGCTTCGTGTCATCCGCAAACTTGGAGATGTTGCATTCAATTCCCTCGTCCAAATCATTAATATATATTGTAAATAGCTGGGGTCCCAGCACTGAGCCTTGCGGTACCCCACTAGTCACTGCCTGCCATTCTGAAAAGGACCCGTTTACTCCTACTCTTTGCTTCCTGTTTGTCAGCCAGTTCTCTATCCACATCAATACTGAACCCCCAATACCATGTGCTTTAAGTTTGTATACAAACTCTTATGTGGAACCTTGTCGAAAGCCTTCTGAAAGTCCAGATATAACACATCCACTGGTTCTCCCCTATCCACTCTACTAGTTACATCCTCGAAAAATTCTATAAGATTCTTCAGACATGATTTACCTTTCGTAAATCCACGCTGACTTTGTCCAATGATTTCACCACTTTCCAAATGTGCTGCTATCCCATCTTTAATAACTGACTCTAGCAGTTTCCCCACTACCGATGTTAGACTAACTGGTCTGTAATTCCCCATTTTCTCTCTCCCGCCCTTTTTAAATTACATTAGCTACCATCCAATCCTCAGGAACTACTCCAGAATCTAGAGTTTTGAAAAATTATCACTAATGCATCCACTATTTCTGGAGCTACTTCCTTAAGTACTCTGGGATGCAGCCTATCTGGCCCTGGGGATTTATTGGCCTTTAATCCATTCAATTTACCTAACACCACTTCCCGGCTAACCTGGATTTCACTCAGTTCCTCCATCTCATTTGACCCGCGGTTCCCTGCCATTTCCGGCAGATTATTTATGTCTTCCTTGGTGAAGACGGAACCAAAGTAGTTATTCAATTGGTCCGCCATGTCCTTGTTCCCCATGATCAATTCACCTGTTTCTGACTGCAAGGGACCTACTTTTGTTTTTACTAATCTCCTTCTCTTCACATATATATATAAAAACTTTTGCAGTCAGTTTTTATGTTCCCTGCCAGTTTTCTTTCATAATCTATTTATATAATCTATAATAGTAAGATTAAACGAGAACTTACCAGTTTGAAGTTTGATCTTTATTTTATGAGGAGTTACGATGAGGGATTACGTGATGAAGGCCCGTTCAGCCGCACGTGCGTCAATCTTCAAAGCAGCGGTGTGAAATCACAGATAATAATAGTGACTGAAGTATGATAGTAAGATGAACGAAGACTAGAACTACCAGATGATCTTAATGAGGGCTGGGAGCGTAGGGCACGTAATCCCTCATCGTAACTCCTCATAAAATAAAGACTTCAAACTGGTAAGTTCTCGTTTAATCTTACTATTTTACTTCGGAGTCACGCGAGTGACTACGTGAAGATTTCAAAGCTCTGTGATTTCATGCCTTGAGAAACAAGTCTACACAACCACAACTGCCTCATTGACAAATGAGGGAAAACATTCATAATGCATACAGTCATGACATAGATTTAAACATGCTGATGCTGTTAAATAAGCAATAAGTCACATCTCTCATCCGGATGGAACCTATAACAGAACATAAAATAAATTGAGAAATACCTCTGGTCTGGCAACTGGTTATTATAACATATTTGAAATATTGTTCGTTTGACCACACTACAGCCGTTAGGATGTGGTCCAGCGGAACGTAATTAACCCTTGCTGCTGCTGTTATAGCAGCCCTGGTGGAGTGAGATCCGGATCAGTATCTACTCTTGCATACCTCAACTCCGTTGTAACACCTGACAAGATCTGAGCAGATAGGTTCTTATAACGTCTTTTGTAACTAACAATCATAGTTAGCTCAGTCTCAAAGGCTCTTGGTGACCTTGACGTATTGTTGTATATGTGTGTCCCCACAAAACGAAAAATCCCTGGGTATGTCTTGAACTATTTTGAGACCTGACACCCCTACTGCTCTGCTTAAATTAATTATAGCATAAAATACTATGCATATATTTGCAGATGTAATCATCCTCTCCTGTCACAATAATGTAGCGAGTGACCTTTTGCACTAACCTAATGAGGTCCGATCAAAGCTAAGAATGTAGCTGGAACCCCCTGGTTAAAATAGTGTTACACCATGTCAATCTCCCATACTACATTGTACTTGTCCCGGGAAACAGATATCCTTTACTAACTCGATATCCGAGTTGAACCCAACAACTTGGACCTCGTTAGCTGCAGTAAGTCTGGTGGAAAGGCACAGTTAATGACCCTATAATTTAATTGTCAAAGACCATTTAAATGAACTGCAATAACTCAGAATCTGTACCATTTTAAATATAACATGAGCATTAAACAACCGCTTCCCATCTGAAAGAATAAAGTACCGCTTTTTGGTACCATTCCAGCACTGTGAATACATACAAAAATAGGCGACAACCCAAGCCGTAAGCAGTCTATTGCGAATCTGTAGAACATATATTAATTTTATCATGCAACAGCTGATCTCTCAAGCCACAGGCTGAACCAGCAAGTTACGTTTAAAATAACCATATAATGTTACATTATTATTATTCCCGACAAATCGGGAATCAAACTGCATAGACCAATTCCACAGCTGGAACCTAAAGCTACTCTTGATGACTCTATTTCAAGACCCGACATAAAGCAAATTGGAGGAAGACATAAAAGACCATTCCTCATGCTTGTAGCGAGAATGCATCTTTCGCCACTGTTATGCCACACATTTTTGCAACCTTTAATTAGGATGAAAACAATATATCTATATTCGGTGTTGCATTAAATCAGAATTTCATAAATACTGCGTGCTCCAACACCCATTCTGTGTTGTCATTGATCTGTACTTGATGATACTCCAGTGGCAAATTAGATTATGTTGTGGCGTCAGCCTAAACAGGGCCACTCATGCTCGAACCCTCGTCAGGAGATACGAGGGCGGGCACGTGATGTCATGGGCTAGAGGGAGTGTCCTGATACAAAAGCTCTCTCACCACGAGACCTAGGGAGACAACTGGCAGCTGAGCACGAGGGAACAACCTCGCTCAGCTGCAACAACATTGTATTATAGTTAGCGCACCAACTACCACCGAATAAATGATTCTTTGAACCGGCTGATGTCTCCTTTATTCATCACGTATGGTGCCGCTACAAAGTACCTTTTACAGGATCTTTTCCCTGATTGCACCCTCGTGCTTATCATATGCCACATCTTAGTGTATCAACATGAAGTTGAGCATGCACCTATGCATACTCACTCAATCACTCTTTAACCCATAAATGCACTTAGGGTCTATAGATAGTTGATACCAAACTGAAGAGTTAATAACATTGCAAATCTCCTGCACCTCCAACTAGAGATGATATTCGCATGTTACCACCTTAAGCCATAGCATCTTTTTTTGCAATATAATGACATATTTATTGATCAACTACTGTAGCAATGTTGAATACTGTTTGTCCATCATAGTGGCTTTATTAGCTTCAGCTGGCAATAGCAAGTTGTATTATCAATGACCTTCATGACCCTTGTTGTTTGTCATTAAACATGCTGTCAGTTCTCCCACTTGCACAGATGCATCACATTTATCACATTGCCAGTTAGTCTAATGAATAGGAACTCCTTTATAACCACAAGGCTGTTCCTGGTTTCTATTGATTCCAATCTGTTGCCCAGGGCGGAGTCACAGGCCAACTATCCATTTGATAACAAACTAATTTACTGGATAGGAGAGAACAATTCCTTAATTAGCTTGAGACTGAGTGGATTTTAGCCAAATACAGCATCAAAATATAATCCAGACAATACATCACAAGTGTTTTTGAACTCTGAGTAATCCTTTGAATGATTATTGTTATCATACTGTTTAAATTGCCTCATCATAACAATGCCTTCAAATATCTCTGATGATCATTGTACATGGAAAACCCTATGAAATCAGTTTGATCACCCTTCTTTCCTAATGAACAGGCCACACCTGCCATCATTTCGAGTCGGCCCTGAACGGCAACTCTGGCCCGGTTCCGATAATTCTCACATGTCCCAAGACAAACTCTTGCCATAATTCTGACCTTGCCTTGAAAGACAATTCCCCATATCTCCGAGCCTGTCTCGAAAGCAACCTGGCTAAAATACTGGACCTGGCTCAACACTCTTCTGGCCAAATTTCAACCTTCTTGGAATACTAGTATTGTCCAGTTTACCTGGTTAAAATGCCTCTGATTAGATGACAATGTCTCAATCATTTGTGTATTGCACAACCAATTGTAAATCTTACCAACTTGTTCGTGGTCACTTAGTTGTAGAGTAACTCTGGTCAGCTTAATGCTGCTACCAGCTTCAGTGAACCGCTTCCTGCCGATGAAGCCGTGGGGTGCGTTTTCCCCTAAACTATGAATCCTTACTCATCATTGGCCTAATTGGTCCAACAGTTTATGCTTCGTCCTTTAGGTTTTGCCTGTGGAATAGGTCTTACCTGAATAGATTCGGCGGGTGGCTCTAACGTCCCCTGATAGCGGTGTTCACTGCATTATGTTGGGATGGCAACCTTGCTGCCAGGAATCGTACCTCTGACATGTACCATTCATCCCTTGAGGTATGCTCCACGCTATACCCTCAGCCTCGGCATCAGATTTACACTGACCCGGAATGTTCTCCTCTTTCATACGGGAGACATTAAGCAGCCCTACTACAAGGCACTGCTGGTGCAGCCTCTCCAACAGGCCCACCCTCCAGGGTCAGAAAATGCCCCGGTAAGCTCACCTCCTCCATGAGGGAGACATCATGCAGCTCTTCTACAGGTGCTGCTGCCATACATTAAGCAGCCCTATACAAGGCACTGCTGGCACGGCCTAGAGCAATAGGCCGGCACTGCCATAGACTTGGCATCCCCATTATGCAGCCCTGCTACAAGGCGCTGCTGGCACGGACTCTCTCATCTGCCCAACACTGCCATAGACTCAGCATCCCCTTTAAGCAGCCCTGCTGTTAGTGCGGACTTCCCCATAGTCCCCCACTGATACAACTCCTGATGTTAGGATGTATGTAGCTTGAGCCTCCTCTCAATGGGGCTCCATCCTGGTCAATCTCCACATTTTCCATTTTACCAGAAGGGAACACTCCCGGCACCAGGACTGACCACTTGGGTCGGTCTATCCCATATCTTGGGGACCTCTTCAGTCTGGGCACCGTATTGCTGGTGATTTCCCCTCCCCCGGGAATCCCAGCACCCTTATATATATATATATATATATTAAGTGAGGGAAAACCCCTACCGGCACCGGGGCTGACCGTTCCGGTCCGTTTAACCCCTTACCTGGGGACCCCTGCGGTCTGATAGCCGCATAATCACTGGATTCCCCTACCCGGGAACCCCAGCCTCTATATGTATATCGGGGGAAATCCTCCCGACCCCCGGCATATATATTTATATCGGGGGAAACTTACCGCGTTGGAGGAGCTCCTGCTCCCTAACTGGTCGTCTGCACCAATGCGTCTGACGTAATTACGCATGTGCGGCTGAATGGGCCTTCTTCACGTAGTCACTAACGTGACTATGAAGTAAAATTCCCTGTTTTCTCTCTTCCCTCCTTTCTTAAAAAATTGAGTTACATTAGCTACCCTCCAGTCCACAGGAACTGATTCAGAGTCGAGAGAACATTGCAAAATGATCGCCAATGCATCCAGGATTTCTAGGGCCACCTCCTTGAGTACTCTGGGATGCAGATCATCAGGCCCTGAGGATTTATCTGCCTTCAGTTCCAACAATTTACCTAACACCATTTCCTAACTAATGTAGATTCCCTTCAGTTCCTCCCTCCCACTAGATCCTCGGTCCCCTAGTATTTCTGGGAATTTGTTTGTCTTCCTTAGTGAAGAGAGAACCAAAGTACTTGTTTAACTGTTCTGCCATTTATTTGTTTCCCCATTATAAATTTGCCTGTCTCTGATTGTAAGGGAGCTACATTTGTCTTCACTAATCTTTTCCTTTTTACATATCTAAAGAAGCTTTTGGTACCATGTAATTCTGTGCTACCTGCTACATGGTCAGATAATCGGCGACTAAACCGTCTCCTCCACCTGGTTTGCCAGGTGAGGAGGGGGCTGTGGACCCCCAGCAGGACCAAAAACAAGACCTGTCAAAGGGCGGAGGAGCTTCTAGCGAGCCAATGGCCAACCATACTTCAGTAGAAGTTGCGATCACTGTCGTACACAGCATTGTCAGGCACTGTCCCCGTTGATTTTTTCAGCGATGATGATGATTTTAGAGTCTGTTTATATGTTCCCCGCATGCTTTCTTTCATGCGCTTTTCCCCTTTCTTAATTAACCCCTTTGTCCTCTGTTGTTCTAAATTGCTGCAATTTATATGCATTTTCCTTGGATTTAACACTATCCTTGATTTCCCTTGTTAGCCACAGTTGAGCTACATTCCCCAGTTTATTTTTTCGCCAGACAGGGATACACAAATTTTGGAGTTCATCCATGCGGTCTTTAAATCTTTGCCATCGTATCTTCGCCATCAAGCCTTTAAGCATAATTTGCTAGTCTATCCTAGTCAATTCCCGTCTCATATCTTCAAAGTCTCCTTTCTATAATTTCTGGACCCTAGTCTCTGAATTAACCGTGTCACTCCATCCTAATGTAGAATTCCACCATATTATGGTCGCTGTTGCCCAGGGGCCCTTGCACAACAAGATCACTAACTAATCCTTCCTTAGTCCAGGATGGCCTGCCCTCTAGTCCGTTCTTCTACATATTGATTTAAAAAAACATCCTGTATACATTCCTGGGAATCCTCATCTTCAGCGCTGCTACCAATTTGCCTGGCCCAATCTATATGTAGATTAAAGTCACCCATGATAACTGCTGTACCTTTGTTACACGCAAACCTAATTTCCTACTTGATGCTATCCCCAACCTCCCTTGGTGGTGTGTATACATCTCCAACAAGCATTTTCTGCCCTTGACTATTTCTCAGTTCTACCCATACCGATTCTACAGCAAGCTAATGTCTCTCTTTGCTATTGCATTAAACTCCTCTTTAACCAGCAATGCCACCTCACCTCCTCTTCCTTTCTGTCTATCCTTCCTGGATATTGATTACCCCTGTATGTTTGGCTCCCAGCCCTGGTCACCATGGAGCCATGTCTCTGTAATTCCAACCATATCATATTCCTTAACTACTAACTTTAATTCATCCACCTTATTACGAACGCTCCTCGCATTAAGGCACAGAGCTTTCAGGTTTTTTTTAAAATTATCAGCCTTCTACCTTTTGCTTCTGTCCTTTTATGGCCCTCTGTCTCCTTGCATTAGTTTCCACCCCCCCTGCCGTTAGTTTAAACGTAACCATTCCTACACTGTCTTTCCCGTTAACTGCACGCAAATGCTTACACGTTGTTGACTCTACCCCCCCCCTACCCCCCCCCCCCCCCCCCCCCCCCCCCCCCCCCGTTTAGTTTAATTTAGTTTAGTTTAAACCCACCCATGGGACATCCTTTCCCATCAGGGGTGGAAGAAACTACTAGTGTTACAAAGTAGGCTTGATTTGGTTTAGCACTGGAGGTGAACAGCTGGAGCATTGTGCCCCAGTCTTGTTTGCAATAAAGTATTTCAGAAAAGCCAGCATTGTTCCGATTCCCCTGCATACATTACACAATGGATGCAAGAGCAGGTCAGAGGTTGGTATTCAAAGTAACTCATCTCTCATTCATTTTAGTCTTTGTACATCTGGGTACAACAACATAATGGTTAATTTCTCAGTGATTGAATCCAGAAAACCAAACCTGAGACAGTTGTTAAAATGTTACGATGGCAGCTGGGTTTTTTTAATTTCCAAATTTAATTAGCAGAATTGTGTAATTATTATAAATTATTATGTGATTCACCCTTACCTGGGATGACCACCATGTGATGCCAGTTCTTTAACTGTCTTTGAAGCGGTCCAACAAGCCACTTGGTTCAACAGATAGTAATGTGGATTTTCCAATGATGCCCAAATTCTGTGAATGAGTTGCAAACATTATTTAGAAAAAAAAGCAGTCTGGTTTAGTTTAGTTTTAGTTTAGAGATACAGTGCGGAAATAGGCCCTTAGGCCCATTGGGTCCGGGCCAACCAGCAATCCCTGCACAATAACACTATCCTACACCCACTAGGGATAATTTCTAGCTAGAATTTAGAAGATTGAGGGGGGATCTTATAGAAACTTACACAATTCTTAAGGGGTTGGACAGGCTAGATGCAGGAAGATTGTTCCCGATGTTGGGGAAGTCCAGAACAAGAGGTCACAGTTTAAGGATAAGGGGGAAATCTTTTAGGACCGAGAGGAGGAAAACATTTTTTCACACAGAGAGTGGTGAATCTCTGGAATTCTCTGCCGCAGAAGGTAGTTGAGGCCAGTTCATTGGCTATATTTAAGAGGGAGTTAGATGTGGCCCTTGTGGCTAAAGGGATCAGGGGGTATGGAGAGAGGGCAGGTACAGGATACTGAGTTGGATGATCAGCCATGGTCATATTGAATGGCGGTGCAGGCTCGAAGGGCCGAATGGCCTGCTCCTGCACCTATTTTCTATGTTTCTATGTTTACATTTACCAAGCCAATTGACCTACAAACCTGTACATCTTTGGAGTGTGAGAGGAAACCGAAGATCTCGGAGAAAACCCACGCAGGTCACGGGGAAAACGTACAAACTCCATACAGACAGCACCTGTGGAATTCTTTGCCTCAGAAGGCAGTGGAGGCCAATTCTCTGGATGCTTTCAAAAGAGTTAGATAGAGCTCTTAAAGATAGCGGAGTCAGGGATATGGTGAGAAGGCAGGAACGGGGTACTGAATGTGGATGATCAGCCATGATCACATAGAATGGCGGTGCTAGCTCGAAGGGCCGAATGGCCTACTCTTGCACCTATTGTCTATTGTAGTCGGGATTGAACCCGGGTCTCTGGTGCTGCATTCATGTAAGGCAGCAACTCTACCACTGCGCCACCGTGACAGGATCAGATCGACCATTGTACGAACAAGGAACTGCAGATGTCAGTTTACACAAAAGGACACAAAGTGCTGGTATAACTCAGCGGGTCAGGCAGCTTTTCTGGAGAACTTAGATAGGTGAGACCTATGAGTTGGGACCCTTCTTCAGGTGGAGAAAATGTATGTTTAGGGTGGTTGATGGAAAAACAGACTGAAGTCTGAAGAAGGGTCCCGACCCAAAACTTCATTTATCCATATTCTTCAGAGATGCTGCCTGACCTGCTGAGTTACTCAAGCACGTTGTGTCCTCAGATGAACTATTCTCTGCTTGTCTGGAATGATTGCAGTTTCAACAACTCTCAAACTGGACTTGTTTTCCCTGAAGCAAAACAGGCTGAGAGGTGGCATGAAAGAGATATATAAAATGTTGAGAGACATAGATAGGGTAAAACGTCCTGGTCGTTTTCCATAGTGGGGATGTCTAAAGCTAAAGAACATAGATTTAGTGGATGAGGGAGAATTAGAGGGGATACATTTTACCCCAAAAGGTAGTTTGCATCTGGATTGAGTTGCCAGGGAAAGTGATGGAGACAGGAACAGTATAAGATTTAAGATACATCTGAGCAGGCCATACGGGAGACGGAATTTACGCAGGCAAGTGGAGTTAGTATAAATGATTGGCAGCATCGACGTGGTGGTACAAATGGTCTGTTTCTATGCTGTACAACTCTTTGACTATGGCTACACCATCCAAAGCAGTCCACTGGACTGATTCTCCATCAACCACTCGAAACATGCATTTACTCCACCTGTAAAGCATTCTACGTACAAAATGCGACAGAGTAACTTACCTAGGCTACTCAACAATGACATCCAAATCCACAACCCACTATTATAAAAACATATTAGAGGCATAGATAAGGTAGACAATCAGTTTTTCCCCCCCAGGAAATATCAAATACCAGAAGGCATAGCAAAGTTGAGAGAGGGGAAGTTTAACGGAAATATGTGGAGCAACTTTTTTTTTTTACACAGTGTATTGGATGTCTGGAACACGCTGCCATGGGGGGTGGTAGAAGGAAATACAATAGCAGTTTAAGAGGCATTTGGGCAAATACAGGAGCAGATAGGGAATAGAGTGTCAGGTCTCACGTTTAATCTAGTTTCTGTTTCTTATTGGTTTTTAGTATTAGAGTTTGCATTCTTGTTTTATTTTGGTGTCTCACATCTCTTGTTTCAGGTCCCATTTCCTGTCAGGTCGTTTACCCTCATGTGATTGTTGGCCCCGTCCTGGTGTGTTTCACCTCTGTCTCGTTATCCCCTGCTAGTCTGTATTTAAGCCCTTTGTGTCTTAGTTCTCATTGCCAGGAAACGATAGAGCATGTCATTGTACATTGTGAGAGGTATGAGGAGGAGAGAGAACGGATGAGTGAGCAGTTCAGAAAAGAAGGAGTACAATTTGATTTGGTAGATATTTTGCAAGGGAGTTCAAATAAGTGCTATCAAATCCTGATGCTTTTTCTTAGGGTAACCAATTTGTTCGGAAGGATATAGGTTATTAGAATATGTAATGGTGTTGTTTGATCCACACTCCATGCCAGTTGGTGGCGGTAATGCACCAAAAAAGTTGTTTGCCAACCGCCAAAAAACACTATATAGAAGAAGAAGAAGAAGAAGAAGTTCTCATTGCCAGTTCGTTGTGTATGCTACTTGATTGTACTGTTGCCTCTGTTTTTGCTTACCTGTGTACTGACTTGGACCGATTAAACTCTGAAGACTGATCTGCCCTGTGTCTGAGCCTGCATTTGTGTCCTCCTCCTCGTTCAGTTCTGATATTATGAACTGGCCAACAATGGACTCAGCGGGCTCTGATCCTTTTCGTGCAGCGCTCCAGAAGCAAGAGGAGCGCATCTCGCATTACGAGGGTCAACTCACCTCGATCGTCGCCGGGTTCCAGGACCTCGGCGAGCGTCAGCAGGGGTTCCAGGCGGACATCGGTTCACAGGTGAACACTTTAAGTTCTCGGTTTGAACACCTGGTTACTCGGCTGAATTCTTTGTTTCCTGCTGCGGCTCCCGTGCCTGCCGAGTCTGTTTCCTTGTCTGTGTCTCCAGGAGCTCCGATGGCCACGGCTGCCGCAGCGTCTCCATTCGTCCACCTGGCAAGACCGGAACACTTTTCGGGGGAATCGAAGAAGTGTAGACCTTTTTTGATTCAGTGTGGACTGCATTTCGAACTTCAAGCGGCTTCCTTTCCATCCGAACGCTCAAGGGTAGCCTTTATCATCACGCACCTGTCGGGCAGAGCGGAGGCTTGGGCCACGGCGGAGTGGTCTCGGAATTCTCCTGTTTGCCAGACGTCGGTCCTGTTCATGGAAGCTCTGTCCTGCACGTTTGATCACTCCAATCCTGGCCGAGAGGCTTCACAGAACCTGGTCTCCATGAAACAAGGTAATCGCTCAGTTATGGATTTTGCTATTGACTTTTGAACTGTTGCTGCTAAGAGTGGATGGAATGAGGCTGCTTTGTTGGATGCTTTTCGCAATGGATTGTCTGAAGCTATCAAAGATCAATTGGCTCCACTAACCCTGCCTTCCGACTTTGAGTCTATGATTTCCCTGGCTGTCCAAGTTGACGCTAGGCTCAGAGAAAGAGAGCGAGAGAGGAGATCGGCGGCAGTTCGGTCCTCCTCCCAGCCGTGGCGGCAGCGTCACCCTTCACCTTCCGGTCGGGACTTGTTCCCTCTCGCCCGGTCCAGTCAGCCTACAGCGCCACCTGTCTCTTCGGAGGAGCCCATGCAGGTGGGACGAGCCAAACTCAGCCCAGAGGAACGGCAGCATCGCCTAAGGGAGGGGAGGTGTTTTTACTGTGGTGAACTGGGACTATTGTTGAACAGCTGTTCAGTAAAAGACAAGGCTCGCCAATGAAAGAGAGGACATTGGTGAGTTGTACCACTCCTATGAGCCATTTCTCTCATCAATTCTCGACGGTACAATTGTTGGTGCATTCCCAGTGGCACTCCCTGCAGGCTTCGGTTGATTCTGGGGCAGATGAGAACTTCATGGACATTCGCTTGGCTGATGAATTGAAGCTGGAACGTGAACAGCTTCAAGATCCTCTGGAGGCTAGTGCACTGGATGGGTGCCTACTGTACAGGGTAATTCACCGAACTCAACCTGTTCAACTTCCGCCGCATAGACTGTACGACTGCTGTGTCGACCTTCTGCCAGGTACAGCGCCTCCTAAGGGTCATCTCTACTCCTTGTCTTCACCTGAGCGGCTCGCCATGGAAAAGTACATTGACGACGCCCTTGCTGCTGGGATCATCAGACCTTCCTCCTCACCTGCAGGAGCTGGCTTCTTCTTTGTAGATCAGAAGGATGGAACACTTTGGCCCTGCATTGACTACAGAGGACTCAATGACATTACTGTTAAGAACAGATACCCTCTTCCTCTTATCTCCTCTGCATTTGAACTGTTAAAAGACGCTAAAGTATTCACTAAGTTAGATCTTAGAAATGCTTATCATCTGGTGAGGATAAGGGAGGGGGATGAATGGAAAACTGCGTTTAACACACCCAGTGGCCACTATGAATATTTGGTCATGCCGTTTGATCTTACTAATGCTCCAGCAGTTTTTCAAGGCATGGTTAATGATGTATTACGGGACATGCTGAACAGATTTGTGTTTGTGTACCTTGATGACATTTTGATTTTTTCTCCAGACGAGACTTCCCATGTGCAGCATGTACACCAGGTGCTGGAACGTTTGCTCCTAAATGATCTGTTTGTGAAAGCTGAGAAATGTGAATTCCATGCTAACACTGTTCAATTCCTTGGTTATTTTGTATCACCTGCTGGTATACAGATGGACCCGAGCAAGGTCAGTGCTGTGGCCACCTGGCCTACACCCTCCAGTCGTAAGCGACTTCAGGGGTTCCTTGGGTTTGCTAATTTTTATAGGAAGTTTATCCGGAACTTTAGTGTCACTGCTACACCACTCCATGCTCTTACCTCACCCCACGTGCCTTTCTCTTGGTCCTCTCAAGCAGAAACTGCATTTATGAGACTCGAGAGGAGCTTCTCCTCAGCCCCCAACCTGGTTCACCCTGACCCGTCACTCCAGTTCGTGGTTGAGGTGGACGCCTCGGGTGTAGTCGTACTCTCCCAGAAATCCTCCACAGATGGTCGATTACATCCCTGCGCTTTCCTCTCAAGAAAGCTTTCTCCTGCTGAGAGAAATTACGATGTGGGTAACCGTGAACTGTTAGCGGTTAAAACAGCCTTGGAGGAATGGAGACATTGGTTGGAGGGTACCAAGCAGCCGTTTCTAGTTTGGACAGACCACAAGAACCTGGAATACATGAAGTCAGCCAAACGCCTCAACTCGCGCCTAGCAAGGTGGGTTATCTTCTTTAATCGATTTGATTTTGTACTGTCTTACTGCCCTGGTGCCAAGAATGGCAAACCTGATGCTCTCTCCAGACAGTTTGATCCTGACCCGTCCCCTAAGGTTTCAACTCCCATTCTGCCTGCTTCCTGTTTTGTTGGGGCGGCTACTTGGGAGATTGAGAAGAGAGTTTCCAAGGCAACTGCTGGTGTTCAGTCTCCGCTAGGGTGTCCTTCTAATCGTCTGTTTGTTCCCGAGTCTCTTCGTTCTCAGGTGATTCACTGGGCTCGTACATCTCGGATCTCCTGTCATCCCGGTGTCCGCCGAACCCCGTTTGTGGCCAAACAGCGGTTTTGGTGGCCTTCCATGTAGAGGGGGATTAAGGAGTACGTCGCTGCCTGCAGTATTTGTGCTCGGAACAAGACCTCGCGTCGGGCCGCCTTTGGCCTCCTGAATCCGCTGCCTGTCCCCTCACGCCCCTAGTCAGACATCTCCATGGACTTTGTCACGGGCCTGCCCTCTTCTGAAGGTAACACCTCAGTCATGACTGTGGTGGACAGATTTTCTAAGATGGTCCATTTCATTCCGTTGCACAAGCTTCCCTCTGCCAAGAAAACGGCAGAGGTCATGCTGTCTCATGTTTTTCGAATTCATGGATTTCCCAGACATTGTGTCTGACCGGGGGCCTCAGTTCGTGTCCAGATTTTGGAAGGAGTTTTGTTCTCTGTTGGACGCCACGGTCAGCCTTGCATCTGGTTATCACCCGGAATCCAATGGACAGACTGAACGCCTTAACCAGGAATTGGGGACAGGACTGCGGTGCTTGGTGGCACAGAACCCTTCAACTTGGAGCAAAAACCTTATTTGGGTGGAGTATGCACACAACACACTTCCTTGCTCATCCTGGGAGAAGGAGTCGTGTGCCCTCCGCTCAGGCTCTCATCCGTCGCTGTCGCAAGGTTTGGAATGGGGCTCGTCAGATGCTGTTGCGCAGTTCTGCGCGTTACAAGAGGATGGCTGATCGTGGAAGAACGCCGGCTCCAGTATACTCGCCTGGCCAAAAGGTGTGGCTCTCCACTCGAGACTTACCTCTGAGGGTGGAATCCCGGAAGCTGGCTCCTCGTTTTGTTGGTCCTTTCCCCATATCGAAGGTCATCAATCCTGTGGCGGTTCGTCTCAAACTCCCCCGTGCCATGAGGGTCCACCCTACTTTCCATGTCTCCCGACTGAAGCCATTTAAGGAGAGTCCTCTGGTCCCTGCCTCCACACCCCCCCCCCCCCCCCCCGGTTCCTTGATGGGGGTCCAGTGTTTACGGTCAGCCGGTTGCTGGGGATGCGCCGGCGTGGTCGTGATTGTCAGTATCTTGTGGATTGGGAAGGTTATGGACCTGAGATTCGGATTCAGATTCAATTTTAATTGTCATTGTCAGTGTACAGTACAGAGACAACGAAATGCACTGAGGAGTGGTCTTGGGTGCCGGCTCGCAACATATGCGACCCGGAACTTACCAGGGAATATCGGCGCCAACATCCTGAAGATCCTGGGCTGTCAGGAGCCGGCCGTGGAGGGGGGGTGGGGGGGGGGGGGTACTGTCAGGTCTCGCGTTTGATCTAGTTTCTGTTTCTTATTGGTTTTTAGTATTAGAGTTTGCATTCTTGTTTTATTTTGGTGTCTCGCATCTCCTCTTGTTTCAGGTCCCATTTCCTGTCAATGCGTTTACCCTCATGTGATTGTTGGCCCCGCCCTGATGGGTTTCACCTCTGTCTCTTATCCCCTGCTAGTGTGTATTTAAGCCCTTTGTGTTTTAGTTCTCATTGCCAGTTCGTTGTGTAATAATAATAATAATATGATGATAAATTTTATTTTTGGGCGCCTTTCAGAAATCTCAAGGACACCTTACAGAGATTCCTAGCTGGAGACCGCGGCTTCTGAAGCCGACAAGGCCACGCCGGCCTGGAGCTCCCAGGCTCCCGATGTTGAAATTGGCGCCGCCCGCTCCGCTCCGCTCCGCAGACCCGCAGCCCGGAGGTGTCGAACACAGCGGACACAGCTCACTGGAGCTCCAGCGCGTTAATCCAGTGCAGCGACGCAGGCAAGGCATCGCCCGCTCCGCGACAGCGCCCCAGCGCTGCGCCGCCACCGAGGCCGAGGTGCTGGGCGGTCCCTGCCAGGAAACGGCGCTCCAAGCCCGCTGGTAGGCCATGAGGCCGGGTCGACGGGCAGCCCAGAGAAAAAGCTGCCTCACCGACCAGGTAGGGATCTAGAAGTAAAATTGCCCCCTACCCCCCACATTTAAAAAGTCCATTTCTCCAACGGACGAAACACAGGACTTACTAAAAACCTTTTAAAAAAGCGAAGTAAACGGACGGCTGCTGGTTAGCAGCCGCTCCCCAAGATGGCTCCTCCTCATGTGCATGCTACTTGATTGTACTGTTGCCTCTGTTTTTGCTTACCTGTGTACCGACTTGGACCGATTACCTGTGTACCGACTTGGACCGATTAAACTCTGAAGACTGATCTGCCCTGTGTCTGAGCCTGCATTTGTGTCCTCCTCCTCGTTCAGTTCTGATATAGAGAGATACAATGTGCAGGCAGATGGGATGTGCAGGCAGATGAGGATTCACCCTTCTCACCATGTGCTAATGCACTCCAATGAGGAGTTGGAGAACACTGCAAGTGGCCACAATAATGGCCTGCTCACAAATTGCTGACTCATTGAAAATTCCTGACATAGAAAGCATCTCACCAAAAGCCCAAATACCATTGACCACAACTATACAATCATCAAATATACCAAACCCTCCAAATTTTTAGAAAGGACAGAAACACGCATGGAGGCGGTGTCTTCATCGGAGTTAACAATGCTATTTCTTGTTTTGAAAGAACAGATTTAGACAGCGACTCTGAGCAAATCTGGTGCCTAGCTACACTCGAGGGTCAGTCGTTACAGATCGGAAGCTTTTACCGACCACCTGACATGAAAACGGAGCCATTTTTAGATCTTGGATCAAACATCTCCAAAATTAACGCCTCTTCACGCTCTCCACTTATCATCCTGGGGGGCAATTTCAATGTCCCGGGTGTAGATTGGTCTGACGGCATACAAAGCGAACCAAAAGGGGCTCTCCAGGAAGCACTAGCTGACCTCACTCTGGAAAATCACCTGTCCCAAAAAGTCACTTTCTCTACCAGGCGTGATGAGACAAGTGGCACCGAAAAGACTTTAGATTTATTGTTCACTTCACACCCAGATTTAATTTCGGAAGTTTCATCGTGTGCTGGAATTAGCAATCATTATATTATCCAAGCAAAACTGCACACAAAGCTTAAAGTTCCTACAAAACCTCCGCATAAAATTTCCCTCTGGAAAAAAGTGAACAGCGAGGAATTTAAAGTCTTAGCAAAAAAACTGGGAAAAGATTTCTTCAACCTGCAACCAGATAAAAGATCCGTAAATGACAACTGGGTGTGGCTGAGAAACTCCTTAAATAATATTGTTACAAATCATGTTCCTCAAAAACTCATTAAGGGCCGTATGCGTCCTCCTTGGTTTTCGGCAAAACTGAAACGTCTCTGCAGTAAGAAAGAGAAGTTTTATATCTGTGCCAAAAAAAGGGGTACAAAACTGGATTGGGACAATTTTACTAGCGTGCAAAAGCAAGTCGATCGTGCAATTAGGAGTGCTGATAGACAACATGCTTCTTGTATTCTTGGGGGAGAGCAACCCAAGGCTTTTTGGAGATATGTGAAAACCAGACGGACAGGCAACACTGGTGTCCAGATGCTTAAAGTGAACAACTGTCTGATCACTGAGGACCAGGCGAAAGCAGAAGCATTTGCAAACCAATTTCAACACGTTTTCACCCGGGAAGATGTGGAGCCTTCATCATTTCCAGTCCTACCGCCCAACCCGTATGCTGATATGCCTGCTATTAAAATTGAGGTGGAAGGTGTCAAGAAGTTATTGCTCAACATCAATACCACAAAAGCAATTGGACTAGATCAGATACAGAATCAAGCCCTCAAGATCGCAGCCGAAGAACTGGCTCCAGTCTTTAAGAAGGGTTCAACCACCAACCCAGCGAATTATCGTCCTTTTTCATTAACAAGTACTTGCTGCAAATTGCTGGAGCATATAATTGATAGTAATCTGATGCGACACGTGAGCAAACATAACATTCTTGCTGACAACCAACATGCATTTAGGGGGCATAGATCATGCGAGTCTCAGCTTATCCTGACGACAAATGACCTGGCCAAGCACCTTGATAGTAACGTCATCATGGATTTAGTTGTGCTGGACTTTTCTAAAGCATTTGATGATTATGAAGATGCTCTCCAAAAGGATCTCGATACTATGGTTGAGTGGTCACAACAATGGGGCATGCAGTTCAACCTTTCCAAATGTGAAACTATGCACGTCACCAGAAAGAGGAATCCAGGCGAAACATCTTACAATATACTTGGTACCACCCTTGAAGAATCCAAACAAACTAAGTATCTCGGCATCAAAATGCAGAATGATCTGCGTTGGAATGGTCAGACTCATCATGCAACGGTGAAAGCAACAGGTGTCCTAAACTTTCTGATGCGCAACTTTCATCATTGTTCAACTTCTGTCAAGGAGAAACTATACTTCACCCTCGTTAGACCTCATTTGGACTATGCAGTTGCAGCATGAGACCCATACACAAATAAAAAAAATGTCTTCCATCGAACGTGTCCAAAGACAGGCAGCTCGATTTGTTACTAACACCTATGAGAGAGAAGCAAGTGTCACCAAACTTCTGAATTCTCTGGGGTGGAACCTTCTCCAAGACAGACGTGAAGTTCACCGTTTGACCTGCTTTTACAAAATGTTAAATGGTCAGCTCGACATAGACTACAAGACCTACACCAAACCCAAACCAATTAGGAGCAGACGAGGGCATTCGATCCAATTTGTGATCCCAGCTACAAAGACAGATGTGTACAGCAATTTGTTCTTCCCCCGCACAATTAAAGCATGGAATAATCTCCACCCAACTATAGTTACCCAACCAGATGCAACTAAATTTAAAGTAGCTCTTTCTTCCCAATAACCCTTTCTGGCTTAAGCCCTCC
This sequence comes from Leucoraja erinaceus, assembly GCF_028641065.1. NCBI lineage: Eukaryota > Metazoa > Chordata > Chondrichthyes > Rajiformes > Rajidae > Leucoraja > Leucoraja erinaceus. The sequence continues at coordinate 70,207,010 of NC_073384.1, read as the reverse complement.
CTTCACCACCTCCAGTTTAAATTCCATTTGGAATATTTTGGAGGACCAAGAAACCCCCCGATTGCATTATGGAAAATCTGACCATCTGCCTGTGTTTCTACTCTTTTCTTTCAAGCATAGATACAATCAGTTCAAACTCAACTACAATAGAGCAAAGGGAGATACAGAGGTCAGAATATAGTTCTCAACGTGGTAGTGCATCAATTCCCTAGACAAAGTCCAATGTCCACAATGGGGTAGAGGTAAATCAGAATATGAGAGGAATAGATTGGGTAGATGCACAGTGTCTTGCCCAGAGAAGATGAATAGTGGACCTGAGGACATGGGTTTAAGGTGAAAAGATTTAATAGGAATCTGAACTGTAAAATTTTCACACGTAGGGGAGTGTGTATGAGTGTGTGCGTGTGGAACAAGCTGCCAGAGGAAGTAGTTGAGGCAGGAACTAACCCAACATTTAAGAAACAGTTAGACAGGTACATGGATAGGACGGGTTTGGTGGGAAATGGACCAAATGTGGGCAGGTGGGACTAGTGAAGTTAGGACATGGTGGCAAGTTGGGGAGTAGTGCCTGTTTCCACACGGTATCACTCTATCACACACAGTACCCTAGCTTATGGAAGAATCGTTCAGAAGCCTGATAATGGTGGGGAGGAAGCTGTTCATGAGATTTGTGGTGTGTGCTTTCAAGTTTCTGTACCATCTTCAGGGTGGGAGCAGGGAGAAGGTGTGATCAGGGTGGGACAACTCTTTGATTATGTTAGAAAAAGGACACAAAGTGCTGGTGTAGCTCAGTGGGTCAAGCAGCAGCTCTGGGGAACTTGGACAGATTAAGTTTTGGGTAGGGACCCTTTTTCAGATTCAACTGATAACTTTATTCTGCACCTTTCTTTGTAACCTTTGATTATGTTGGTTGCTTTTCAGAAGCAGCGTGAAGTGTAGATGGAGTCAGTGATGGGAAGGCTGGGCTGTGTAATGGACTGGGCTACATCCACAACTCTGCAATTTCTTATGTTCTTGGACAGAGTTGTTCCCAAACCAAGCTGTGATGCAACCTAACAATATGACTTCTATGGTACATCTGTAGAGGTTTCTAAGGGTCATTGGAGACATGCTAAATTTCCTCAGTCTCCTCAGCAAGTAGAAGCGCTGGTGTGCCGTCTTAGATGTTGCATCAATGTGGTTGGTCCATGACAGATCGTTGGTAACATCAATGTCAAGGAACCATTTCCACATCTACACCATTGATGCTGACTGGAGCATGTACTCCACCACGCTTCCTGGAGTCAATAACTAGCTCCTTCATCTTGCTGACATTGAGGGAGGTTATTGTTCTTCTGACTTCTTTATCATTCCAAGTAGAGAGCCAGTGGCGCATCTTTTTCTTGATTGCATCTATGTGCTGAGCCCAGGATAGTTCATCTGTTATTAACGTCCAGGAAATTGAAGTTGCTGTTATCCACTGAACAGCAATAAAAGCTGGCATATAGTCACTTGACTTTCCTCTTTCTGAAGTCAATGATGAGTTCCTTGTTTTTGTTGACTATGTCTGAGAGGATATTGTTGCAACATCACTCATCCTGATAGTCAATCTGTCTCCTGCATGCTGCTGCCTCATCACTGTAATTGGTCCAATAACAATGGAGTCGTCTGCAAATGTAGAGATGGTATTGGAGCAGTGTTTAGCCTCATGATCATGGGTGTAAATAGAGTGGCTTAGGGGACTGAGATCACAACCCTTAGATGTATCTATGCTGATGGAATTTTTATGTGGAAAATTATGACTTGTTGCATTTTGTAAAGTTAAATCAGGGCAGAGCTTGCACTGTAAATGGCAAGCTCTGGAAAATGTTGTAGAACAGAGAGACCAGGGGTAAAATTCCCTGAAAAAGAACATCCAGGTAAACAGGGTGTAGAGGAAGTTATTTGGTATGCTTGCCTTCACCAAAGGTCTGTTTATTATCACGTGTACCAATTAAGGTACAGTGAAACTCGAATTACCATACAGCCGTACTAAAAAAAGCAACAAGACACACAACTTCATAAAAGTTAACATAAACATCCACCACAGCGGTTCCACACATTCCTCACTGTGATGGAAGGCAATCTTCTTCCTCTTTATTCTCCCGCGGTCGGGGCAGTCGAACCATCCGCAGTGGGGGCGATCAAAGCTCCCATGTCGGGGAGATCGAAGCTTCTGCAGCTTGGAGCTCCCGAAGTTGGTCTCTAATCAGGAACTGCGAGCTCCACGATGTTAAAGACCGCAGGCTCCTGCGGTTGGAGCTCCGAGGTCGATCCCCAACGGGGATCGCCAGTTCCATGACGGTAAGTCTGCAGGCTCCCGCAGATGGAGCTCCCGAAGTCGGTCTCCAGCAGAGGCCACCAGCTCCACGATGTTAGGAGCTACGATACGGAGAATTTTTTTTTTCATCTCCGTCGAGGTAAGAGATTTTAAAAAGTCCCCCCCCCCCCCACATAAAACAAGCTAAAGAACACTAAAACATACATTTAACACCTACTAAAAAACACCAAAGAAAGGACAAGACAGACTGTTAGCGAGGCGGCCATTGCGGGCGTTTAGAGGGTTTGGGACATCATGTTGCAGTTATACAAGTTGCTGGTGAAATCACATTGTACAAAGTTCTGGTCACCCAGGTATAGGAAGGATGTCATTAAGCTGGAAAAAATTATGATTATTTTATCGGGAGTTAAAAAGAGATGTTGGATAGACTGAGACTTTTTCCTGGAGTGAAGGGTGACCTTGTGGGGATGGGAAAAAATAGCAAAGCAGGAATACTCCTTAAAACTGTATAATTGATAAATATTTGTGTACCAATATGCCCAAGTTCAGGCAATATAGGAAGTAAACATATGCATTGTGCAAGCAAAGGAGAAGGCAAATGAAATGCTGGCAATTATTAAGGGAAATTGAATTTAAAAAGTAAGGATGTCTTTCTGGGCATATATCAGGCTTTGTTGTGGCATCATTTGGAAATACTGTGTGCAATTTTGGTCCCCTGATTTAAAAATAATATATTTTTATTTTACATTATAATATTTAATTCTATAATAATTAAGTACTTAATTATTAGAATATATTTCATTTAAAAAAAAGAAAATATAATTTTTCTTGTGAGTCAAGGCAGCACAGATTTACTGGTACCTCCTGGGAAGTGGTGATGATCTACGAGGAGCACAATCTAAATGGAATTAAAACAATTAGTGGAGATCTCACTTAGATGCATAACATTCTGAGGTGAAATTATAGTTTAGTTTAGTTTTTACTTTAGAGATACTTTAGAGAAACAGGCCCCTCAGCGCACCCTCAGCCCACCGAGTCCGCAGCAATCACCAACCAGCACACAGATTTTTGAGAGCAAGCGAAGCGACCGAGCACTTGCGGGTGGGGTCCAGGGGCTCATGAAGCTCATGGGTTTTAGCCATTCTGACATCCTTTCCCTGTACAATTTTTCAATGATTCCTGAGTATTTTGGCAATAAATTATTTGATAATTGTTGATATAGATCTACTTAGTCAGTACCATATTAAACATACAGTATGTATTTGCAACTACAATAAGAATCTTGGTTTCTTACCTTTTATGCCTACTTAAAATTCCCTGCTGGGTGAGGACTGGGGTGTAGATGTATTTGATGCCGATGCACTCCTTGCTTGCAATTTATCATGTAGCATGCTTTGCTTTGCAGAGGAAGTTCTCAGAAAACTGTCTTTCATGGCAAGGTACATCTGCATTACTGATTTTCTCAATCAGTGAGGACTGCAATGTTTGAAGACTCATTAATCCTGTTTTATTTTTTCTTACGATGCTGAAAACACGTTCACATGCCGCATTTGAATGTGGTATAACAAGAAGTCCCTTCATGACTTTATCGAGTAATGGGAACCTTTTGCAGCCATTTGCATCTTTCATATTGGAGATAATATCCCACTTCTTGTCCACTCTGACGGCTGCATCTAACAGTTCCGGTACCTCACTGAAACTTTCAACCTGATAGTTTGCATATTCCACTTCCAGTCGATCAACTACATCAGAACTTGTATCATGCAGAATGTTTGGGAACTTCTCCACAAAAACCATCACATAGTTCCTTAAGTGCCTGTCCCACTTGCGTGTCCTTGGCACGCAAATCACCCAACCTCGTGGTCGCGTTGAGCCGAGACGGTCGAGCGAAGGTCGGGTGCAATTACATGCGTACGCACATCCGTCTGGAGCGCGTGGCGTTATTTGAAGATGGACATAAAGCTGGAGTAACTCAGCGGGATAGGCAGCATCTCTGGAGAGAAGCAATGGGTAACGTTTCGTGTCGAGACTCTTCTTCAGTTGGAAAAGAAGGGTCTTGACCCGAAACGTCACCCATTGCTTCTCTCCAGAGTTGCTACCTGTAAAAATGACTTATTGCACACACAAGTCTTTTACTGTAACTGTTTATTAAACTGACTCTTTAACACTAAGCTGTAGCTGTCCGTGGTCATCACTGGAGCTAGAGAGCGAGCTAGAGGTGGGGACACTACAATTATACTGGAGACAATGGGGAGTGGTTAGTAGTGGGGAGGTCACTATGGTTAAAGGAACATGCACTGATCTACATCCTTCCTCTTAGAAATAAAAGCATGGCAGGTAATATACAGAGTGACCACGGCTCATACGCTACGAACACAAACCGCACCGGTAACAGTTTAAAACTACGCGAACTCCCCGTAGCGGACAGGCGGCTTGACCAGCCGGCCAGAGCGGGTGCGCAAACCGCACTCCTCCTCCTCGGCGGGAACAGAAGGGACGGCAGCCGGGGCATCGGCAGTAAAGGCGGGCGGTGGAAGGAGAGGAGACGGCGGGGAGCCGGCCGGGGAGACCGGTTTGGCAGGCGAGGCAGGTTTGGCAGGCGAGGCAGGTTTGGCAGGCGAGGCAGGGGAACGGGGCTTTGGGGAGCGGGGGACCGAGAGTTGGGAGGGGAGTGTGCGAGGCATGCGAGGAGTTGCCGGGGCCGGCGGGGCAACGGGAGGGCTGGAGGGAATGGGGGGGTGGAACGGATCGGCGGGGGGCGGAGTGGGCTCGTTCACGAGCAGTAGGTGTTGGCGGGAGCGACGGTAGATAGCTCCCTCGTAGTAGACGAAGTAGGAACGCGGTGAACCGGCGTCACCGACCACGACAGCCAGGCGGTAGTGACCAGAGGGGGACTGCATGCGAACCACCTGCCCCGGGAACAGCCGTGGAAGGGGCCGGGCGGACTTGTCAAAGGAGCGCTTCTGGATATCTTTCTTTTGGACAATGCGCTCAGTGACAGTGGCAGGGTTCTGGACCGAGGGTTTGAGGGACTGTTGAGAGACCGGCAGGGGAGGTCTGGTGGTGCGGGACACGAGGCGCTGGGCAGGGGAACCGAGCGCGGGGTCGCGGGAAATGTTGCGGAGGTTAAGGAGGGCAAGGTGGAAGTCGGAACGGAAAAGGCGGCAGTGTTCCAGCAGCTCCTTGGCACTGCGGACCGCCCGTTCAGCAAGTCCGTTGCTTTGAGGATACTCGGGGCTGCTGGTGATGTGGTGAAAGTTCCAACGGGCAGCGAAGGCACGGAACTCAGCGCTGGAAAATTGGCTGCCGTTGTCCGATCGGAAGGTCACCGGGGAGCCGAAGGTGGGGAAGTGGCGGCGAAGCTTCCCGATGACAGCGGCAGAAGTGATGGAGGGCAGCTGATCCACCTCGAACCAGCTGGAATAGGAGTCCACCAGGACCAGGAAGTGCTTTCCGCGCCACTCGAACAGGTCAGTGGCAATGGCCATCCATGGGAGCTCGGGAGCCGGCGGCTGCAGGAGCGGCTGGTGCTGCTGATGGGGATGCAGGGTGTTGGAGGCAGCGCAAGCGGAGACCCTGTCACGGATGTCTTGAGCCATGCCTGGCCAGTAGAATTGGCTCTGGGCCTGGGACAAAGTAGCTTCCACCCCGGGGTGGCCGCTGTGAGCAGATTGGAAATAGTGATCCCACAGAGCGGCAGGCACCACGACTTTGTGACCCTTTACCACCACGCCGGCGTGCAGCACCAATTCATCCCGAATCAGGAAGTAAGGCACCACGCCTGCAGGCAGTTCGGAGCGTCGGTCAGGCCAACCACGGCGGATAACGTCCACATGCACTGATCTACACTACCGGTCCTGCTGAGTTACTGCTGCATTTTGTGTCTATCTTCAATTTTCTTGTGGGAGTAGAACTGGGGGCGGATCCGGACCGCAACGGCTGTGAGCCCCAGGCCGAGTTCGGCGATCATTTGCCTGCTTCTGCTGATGTTGGAGGTGAGACGTTGCGTCGCGCGAGAGTCTTGGGCCAGTCCCACTTTGGCCGTCAGTTCCGCGACACGCCGTTGGCGCGTGAAGATTTAGTTCGCTGCAAGAATTTTGGAGCCACGCGCGATGTCGGGACCAGCCCCGCACAACTCCATACCCCTCTGCGCTTCTAAGTGGGACCGACCCCGCGCGGCCATACGGTGCCCGTATGCCTCAAGCGACCACGAGGTCGCGTAATTTGCGAGCCAAGGACGCATAAGTGGGACAGGCCCTTTACTGAGCAATAGAAGTGATCCGTGTCCTGCTTTGTCAGGCATGATGGGGATTCTGCTTCACTTCTTATAATCCTTTGCCTCTTTTCCAATCATGAGCTGTTCATTACATTTTTTATTTTCTCTCTTTCCGAATTCAACTTTTTTCAAGTCTGATGAGAACTCTGAAATAACTGTTGGTCTCACAAATGTAACAAGCAAATCATGGAAGACTCTTTGCAACTCCCTGTCAAGGATATGTAGACAAGGCTCCTCTCTCTGTAGAAGAAGGTTGATCTTATCAAAGATCTTGTTGCTGTACTTCAGAAAAAAAAAAGTTTAGTTTGGGGTGAAATCATTAAGCGGTGGACCCTGGCTAAACGTGACTCTTGTAACTGAGATGGAGAATGTGCACTGCCAGACTTGGAAATGATGAGACGGTTCTGTCAGTTTACTTTTCACAGCTTTTGATGCAGACTGTTTGGTTCCAAGAGTGGAAGCAGCCATCTTTTGTACAGTTTTTGTATTAGTACTACTCTCGGACATAATTGGTTTTGATTTTGCTCCAGCAGTGGATGACATTTGCGTTGCCTTTGGTGTTGATGTTTTACTTTTCGTGGATGAACCTTGTTTCACTGGTACAGTTGCACAACAAGAGGTTAATCTTTGACATTGTTTCTGTGTTTTGTCAGCAGATGAAGCTTGCTTCACTGGTGCAGATGCTGGCGTGGAGGATGGTCCTTGATTTGTTGTTACTGATGAGCTTTTGTGTATTTGTCTTCCTCTTTGAAAACGAGTTGCAGTGGTTCCCATTATGACATAAGTCTGTCAATACAAATTCCAAGGGACAGCCACTGATTTGATCCATGCTTCAAGATTTTTCTCACACCTGTATCAAACAAAATCTTCCACGATTGCAAGGCTTTTGGCCTTTTAAAATGGAAATGAGGAAAAACTCTTTCACACAGAGTTCTGAGTGTGTGGAATTCTCTGCCTCAGAGGGTGGTGGATACTTTCTCTGGATAGTTTCAAGAGAGAGCTAGATGGGGCTCTTACAGATAGCGGAGTCAGTGGATATGGGGAGAAGGCAGGAACAGGGTACTGATTGTGGATGATAAGCCATGATCACATTGAATGGCGGTGCTGGCTCAAAGGGCCAAATGGCCTACTCCTGCACCTATTGTCTGTCTATCTATCTATTTACTACTCTTTTCTTGGTAGTAGTATATGTTGATTAACAATTCATCAATGGCAATCGATTGTGATTTGGATGCTTTTTCTGCTGTATTGTGTGCCATGTGACATCAACTACATAGCACTGACTAGACTCCTTTTGAACAAATGCAGCTACACCTTTGTGTCTACCAAACATCACATTATCAGCTGCAAAAGCAATGCAATTTCTCCAAGGAATCATCTCCTTTACTAAGTAACCTGAACATGAACCATCAATCAGTAAGGGCAGGCAAGCTTAGTAGGTCTTGAACAACTTTTCCTTTTACATCATCATAAGTTGTTAACAGACAGGATAAAGCTGGTCAGACCCACCGTCATTAGATCCATCAGTTGCCAAACTGAACGGACACGTACAGCTTTCTCAGCAATCGTGGAGACTAGGTTTGCTCAAATCACCGATAATCGCCGATGTTTTAGTCCGAGCACAGGCGTCCTTGGCAGCAATTTTTGCAGCTGGAAACATTTTCCCCAAAATAAGGCCAGCATGATCAGATGACGATATAGGAAAATTTTGTTCCACCAAAAAACTAACGACACTGACATCAGTATCCACTGTTCCGAAGTATTTATCAAGAATCCCCCGTGTAGAAGGTGCCTTTGCAGTCTCCCAATGTTCACACTTATATCAGCACTGCAAACAGTACAAAATGTGAAATATTCTCCTTTACTTGACTTCCTAACTCACGGCCATTCCGCATGGTAATCCTCCTTGTATTTTCTGATAGTACTTGACCTTCTTCGTGGATGCCATTTTGCAAGTTTGTTTTCGCGAAAAACTCCCAACCCAACCAACATGTGTAGCACTATCAGTGCAGGATGCAAACACACTGACATGGAACCCGCGGAAATGTTGTCAAAAATAAGCGAATCTGTGACCATAACCTGCAAAATTTCATGCCTTCCCTTCTGCGACCAGTCAAATTTGTCTGCGGCTTCCGTAAAATAAAAGCCCAAAGTCGTGGTAAATACACAAACTTGCCAACAAGGAAACCTTTTAATGTTTGTCTATGGGGGTACGCAAATAGAATTGAGTATATTTAAAATTGAAAAAATGAATATAAAAACATTTATTGATGAAACAGCTTGATAACTGAATTGATTTCATAATTACTTTATATTAAGAATTATTTTTTTTCTATTAGAATACATTGTTATGTGTGTGGATGCAATACAAAATGTTCATACCTAAACACCCACCTCTAAGAATTATTGGACGAAGCCTAAATGAAGGAATACGGTGGCAAGATACTTTTGAGAGCAAGACCATGCGAACTGAGGAGTGTTTTTTTTTCTTGCTGTTAAAACTTACGAATTGTAATGTTTAAAAAAAGGCAAGATGGGAAATAATGAAATTCACACACATAAAACACTGACAAATACACAAATGAAACATTATTCATCATTTATTCTTTTCAAGTTCAAACACAATAATACATTATACCGTGAACATAACATTAACATGAGTTATTCCCTCCAAAGATTGAACTCCACGCTGTGGGAAGTGGTGTGTTCCATGCACTGCTGCATAGTGTGAGATGTGGGTGGCCCATCTCAGCTGTTCGATCGTGTGTATGTGAATGATACGGGGCTTGATAAGGGATGATGTATGACTTGGCAATGAAAATGTGCGTGCAGTCACTGTGTAGATTCCTTCTCACCGGAGTTATCGTTGTGCACAGTGCAGTGAAGTGTCGCAGTTTTGTTGCGTTGTAATATGCGTCGAGGTTCAGCGTGAGTCTCGAGACTTTTAGGGGCATTTATTTAATATTTTTAACAATAATGATACGTAATAGAAAGGAAATTTTCACAATTTTTCATTAGAAACTTCAAAAATCCAAGAGATTTCTACTATGTCGGGATGTCTAGAGATTGAGGCATTTTCCAGGTGTCTCCCGCCAAATCCGGGAGAGTTGGCAGCTCTGCGTATATTTACTCTTCTACACAAACCAGGGACAATTTACATTTATACCAAGCCAACTTACGTCTTTGGAATGTGAGAGTAAACCGAAGATCTCAGAGAAAACCCACGCAGTCACAGGTTTTTTTTTTTTAAGGCAGCGATTGACAGATTCTTGATTAGTAAGGGTATCAAGGGTTATGTGGAGAAGGCAATAGAATGGCGTTGAGAGGAATAGATAGATCAGCCATGATTGAATGGCATATTGGACTCCATGGGCCCAATGGCCTAATTCTGCTACTATGGCATAAACTTATGAAAACTGCCACAGTAGGCTGCTTCTTATCTCTCCCCCCCCCCCCCCACCCCCTCCCCTGCTTCAACCTCTTCCCACTGTCATCTGGGATATGTTGCATGCTCTCCACCATTTCAACATTTCCACATTTCTGGTCCCCACCGCATCATCTTTCACATGGGCTTCCAGTCCCTACACACACTTTCATTCCATTGTTCGTCCCATAACAGTTTCTCTTTTAATTTATCCCAGTTTACAAATTAAAGGCGCAGTCCCGCAGCTCCAACACCAAGACCTGGAGCGCGGCCTTGCATCACCCGGCGCGGCTTTAATGGCCGCGGGACTTAGTTACCATCGCCCGCCGGGGGCTTTGACTCTGACATCGGGTGGAGAATGGGGAGTGCAGGGGAGAGATAAAACTTTGCCTTCCATCACAGTGAGGATGAGATTCACTGCGATGGATGTTTGTGTAAATTGTGTTGTGTCTTGGTTCTTTTTCTTGTTTGTATGACCGCAGAAACCAAATTTCAATGAGGTTCACTCAATGAGGTTCAAATGACAACAAATAAATTGTATCATTGTATCACATTCACGTGGGCCCAGTTATGCCTGCCTCTTTGTTAGCTACATGAAGCAGTCTTTATTTCAAACCTACCTTGGCACCACTACCTATTTTTTTTTCTCCCCTATAATTAAAGACTGCATTGTTGCTGCCTCCTGCTCCCTCGCAAACATCAAAACTTAATCAGCTTTGTTACTAACTGCCTCTAACTGGCCTCAACTTCACTTGGACCATTTACAACACCTCTCCTTCCTTTGAGCAAAACACAAAGTGCTGGAGTGACTCAGCTAGTTATGTAGCATCTTTGGACGGAATGGATTGACCATGTTTAATATCGGGACGTTTCTTCAATCAGTAGAAGAGTGCTGAACTCGTACGTCACCTAATCATACCCTCCATAGATGCTGCCTGACTCACTCTGTTCCTGCAGCTACTCTCCTTTTTTGGCTACATGTGTGGCAGCTGATCCTGATCTCTTTGTAAATATTTTCATTAACAAAACTCTAGATAACATTCATTATAATGATTAATACTCCTTGAGAAATTTAACCTTCAAACTCATGAATTATATTAGAGCAGTTTTTTTTACAGTGAGCTTAGTAACAGAATCGGAAAGTTTATTTGAGTGAACCATTTAGGATATTAATTTAGGATATAAAAAGATTTAGGATGCTCATTGCAAAATCTCCTCAAGGTAGTTATTTCCTACATGTTTAGGATATTACCCACCGTAAGTGCCCAAGGCTACACCTTTGTACAAACAAGACAAAAACTGGGTCATATTAAAGGTACTATGGTAGACAAGAAAACTTTGATTTTAGGTGGAATGCTGATATTATTATACAATGTTCAACAATTGGCTACTCTGTCATTTATCAGAGAAGAATAATTTAAAAACTGCTTACAATTTTTTAAATAGTTTGCAGTGTAGAAATTGCTCCTCCATTGTACTGACTAAACAGTCTCGACACTGAAGTCTAATCTGAAATTCAGTTCAACCAATTATATATTTAGAGCTGATAATAACTTATTATGTTGCAAAACTTACCTTCAGCGGCGCTGCAGTTCTGCCGCTGCCCGTGTGCGCGACTTTGAGAGGGGGGTGGGTTTAAAACGCGATTTTCTCTAGGCTGTTGAAATCGATGTTTTTCAGCCTACTTAGTTGCTGACGAAAAATCGCTGCGAAATTCGTTCGCTGCAGGTATTTTTAAACTGTTGGTTTACATGGGTGTGGCCAAAGGGGGAGATGGCAGCCCTATCGGCAGTCTGTTTGTCTTTTCATTCTTTTTTTGCTATTTTTTTTTTTTTTAGTTTGTTCTAAGTTTGTTTTATTGTTCTTTGGTGTGTTTTATGTGGGGGGAGGGGAGTGGGGGAAATGTTTTTCATGTTCTTACCATCCCAGAGATGTGATCAATTTTTGGATCACATTCTCCGGGTGCTGCGGCCTACAATCGCTGGAGCTGGAAGCCTCCTCGGACTGTCGTGAGCCCCACCCCAGGGCGCGGATTTAACATCGGAGCGGGTCGCTTGCCCGGGATCGCTCCCACCGTGACCACCGCAGACTTTAACATCAAGGGCTCGTAGTCTCGGGTGAGGCCGAGTCGGGTGCTCCAACGCCGCGGAGGGCTCGACCAGCCCCGACGTGAGATACGATCGCCCGGCGCGGGGGAGCTGACATACCCCCTATGCGGGAGTGGAGCGCCTCAACGCGGAGGGCCTGAACGCTGGCTACGGGAGTCAAGATCGTCCCGTCAACGGGGGCTCGAGGCCCACGACCGAGGAAGAGCTAGGGGAAGGACTTGAACTTTATTTTGCCTTCCACCACTGTGAGGAGTGTGTAGGAGTCACTATGGTGAATGTTCAATGTTAAAATGTGTTTTGATTGTTCCGTTTCCAAGATGGCTGTCGGAAGGGAAAGTGAACGCTAGCGCGATTAGCTGCCGCTGCTCTCTCGCTGAATTGGGTATTGTTGATGTCTTTACTATTTATTTTTTGTTGTTATTTTTTTTTGTTTTGTTTCATTCCGCTTACTTGTTTTGTAATCTGCTTACTAAATTTTGTATGGTGTCCTTGAGAGTCCTTGAAAGGCGCCCATAGGTATAATGTATTATTATTATTATTTAATTGTTAGAGTAGATTAAAAATCATCCTATAAAGCCGCAAACTCCGACAACGGGACGGATCTCATGTAGGGGACAAGGCAAGGTAGGTTGTTTATTTTTACATTAAAAAGGGCTTCTTAAGATCCCTTTACACAAAATGTTATGTTGCGAATAGCTGACTTGAGGGCCCATTCAATCCCGCAGTGTTTTTCATGCCATAAGGGCTTCAAATTCACCGCAATGGCAGCGTTCCAAACCAGCGCGTTCCACAGAATCCAACAAGCTGATTTAAATGGCCATTAATTTACAGCAATTGAACACTAAATCCTTTCCATTTGGCCTATGAATTAATGTCAATGAGATTTAAAAATCATGTTTTATTGTGAATTCTTGTGTGAATGTTCTTTGGACACTTAGGCTATTTAAAAATGTTAATCTTTCCTTTAGAAATGGATAGATGTTTAGATCTAGTAATTGAATTTTGGAATTAGCTACAATTGGGTAACTAACTAATTATATGCTTTAATTTCAGGTCATCCAAGTAAGATTGTTTAATATTTGTTTCAGAATGCTTCAATCTATAATAACTGAAATTTTCTTTCAGTTCTCTTAATTTTTAATCAAGTTATGGCCATTTCACTGTCCTTGATCACATCTTTTGTGTTAAGTCAATGGAAAATCAATAGGGAACAAGATGCTAATTTCCGAGTATGAAAATGGCCATAACTTGTTTAATACTGAAGATATGAAAGTGAATTAGGTGTCAAATTAAACTTATTTTTATGCTTTATCTGATGGGATAAATTGCAGACTTAATTTTTTAAATCTCAAAATTTTGTAACATTGCTAATTTAATAAGACTCAATTCACAAAGCAATACATCTCCAGGCAGTTGTGGACTTACAAACATTTGCAGTTGTAATTCTGCACTGTAAGCTTCACCATTTTCTCCAGACTGCGCCATAAACGTCAAGATCATATCTAGAAAAAAATACGAACTTGACAGTGCCACTCGCAAAGAAACAGTCTGCGCATGTGAACTTTAATCAGGACAGTCTAATCACACAGTAATGTTCAAGCAAGTGCAGAGCTGCAGCAGGAAGCCAAATGAAGATGATAACGGGGGAATTTGAGTCGGGTGGAGGCGATGCCAGCCCAGGTGCAGACAGCTGAGCAGGAGGCCAGTCTGGAAGACAAATATAACCACGAGTAGCCAGGTCATCGCCTATGGGTGCTTGGGAGACTAGTCCGAGCCGGCATGTGGAGAGGGAGGGGTTCTCAAACCTCGTACCACAAAAGCTATGTGGGAGGAGGCTAGACCAGGTACTCACTGGAAAGGGGGTTAGACCAGGTACTCACAGGAAAGGGGGTTAGACCAGGTACTCACAGGGAAGGGGGTTAGACCAGGTACTACAGGGAAGGGGGCTGGACCAGGTACTACAGGGAAGGGGGCTGGACCAGGTACTACAGGGAAGGGGGCTGGACCAGGTACTACAGGGAAGGGGGGCTAGACCAGGGGACCAGGGAAGGGGTTAGACCAGGTACGACCAGGGAAGGGGGTTAGACCAGGTACTACAGGGAAGGGGGGCTGGACCAGGTAATACAGGGGGCTAGACCAGGTACTACAGGGAAGGGGGCTGGACCAGGTACTCACAGGGAAGGGGGCTGGACCAGGTACTCACAGGGAAGGGGGTTAGACCAGGTACGACCAGGGAAGGGGGCTAGACCAGGGGGTGCTCACAGGGAAGGGGGCTGGACCAGGTACTCACAGGGAAGGGGGCTAGACCAGGTGCTCACAGGGAAGGGGGTTAGACCAGGTACTCACAGGGAAGGGGGCTAGACCAGGTACTACAGGGAAGGGGGCTTGACCAGGTAATACAGGGAAGGTGGTTAGACCAGGTACTCACAGGGAAGGGGGTTAGACCAGGTGCTCACAGGGAAGGGGGCTGGACCAGGTACTACAGGGAAGGGGGTTAGACCAGGTGCTCACAGGGAAGGGGGCTGGACCAGGTACTCGCAGGGAAGGGGGCTAGACCAGGTACTACAGGGAAGGGGGCTGGACCAGGTACTACAGGGAAGGGGGTTGGACCAGGTACTCGCAGGGAAGGGGGCTGGACCAGGTACTACAGGTAGGTATGTTGCAAAACCTACCTGAATCGTCGTTGAGAATCTGTCCCAGCCCGTGTGCGCGATTTTGGCGCTGTTTAGAGGGGGCGGGTTTAAAATGCGATTTTTACTAGGCTGTTGCAATCGAAAATGTTCAGCCTAGTAAATCATTAACGAAAAATCGCTGAAAGACCCTGTCGCAAAAGGTATTATTAGTTTTTATGGCCTTGTATAATAGTTATAGTAGTTTAAAAATCACTCTCTAAACCCGCGACCTCTCGCAGCCCCAGGGTTTTATAAAGCAAACAATTAAAGGTATGTACCTTCTTTTTACATTAAAAAGGGCTTCTTTAGAACCCTTTATACAAAGTTACTATTGCGAGTAGCTAATTTTGGGCTCTTTATATCCCGCAGTATTTTTCTGGGCATTTGAGGGCACTAATCTAGCGCAATGTGAACGTTCTAAACCAGCGCGTTCACGGGAACCCACTAGAAAGCTGATTTAAAATGGACTTTAATTTACAGCAATTGAACACTAAATTCCTTCCATTTGGCCTATAAATTAATGTAAATGAGATTTCAAAATCATGTTTTATTGAGAATTATTTATGAATATTATTTGGACACTTGGGCTATTTAAAAATGTTAATCATTTATTAAGAAATGGATAGATGTTTAGATCTTGTAATTGAAGTTTGAAATTAGCTACACTTAGGTAACTAACTAATTATATGTTTTAATTTCAGGTCATCCAAGTAAGATTATTTTATATTTGTTTCAGAATGGTTCAATCTACGATAACTGAAAATTTCATTCAGTTCTCTTAATTTTTAAGAAGGTTATGGCCTTTTGACTGTACACGATCACAGCTTTTTTGTTATGTCCATAGAAAATCAATAGGGAACAAGATGCTAATTTCCGAGTATGAAAATGGCTATAACTTTTTAAATACTTGAGATATGAAAGTGAATTAGGTGTCAAATTAAACTTCTTTTTATGCTTTATCTGATGGGATAAATTACAGACTTGATTTTTTAAATCTCAAAATTTGTAACATTGCTACCATAGGGAAGGGGGTTAGACCAGGTACTCACAGGGAAGGGGGTTAGCCTGGACATATACGGGGACTGGGGTCCAGCCCAGCCCAGCCCAGGCACTCGCGATCGTCAGGGGGGGGACGCGGGGGGGGAGAGCCCGGCTGATGATGTGGGGAGGAAGGGAACAGGTTGATGAGGGTGGGGTTACATGTTGGTGAGGGAAGGGGAGGGGGGGGGGGGGGGGGGGGGGGGGGGGGGGGGGTGATTTCATGAGGGTGTACGGATGAGGGGACCGGTTGATGAGGATGTGCTGACAGATTGGCAAGGGGATGGGTGGGGACGGGTGAATTGATGAGGAGGCGGGTTGATGAGGGTCTGGTGAGCGTTTGGGGACGGGGTGGGGCGGCGCGGAGACGGGGTAGGTCTGTGCGGAGACGAGGCGAGGTCTCTCACCGCTGCCCACCGGTCGTGTTCCCGCGCTCGGGCCCCGTCGCCACGCGCCGCGCTGACCGTGGACGATCGATTTGAAATGCGAGTCACGCGACGGATCATCAGGCCCCGCCTCTGCCGCCAACGACCAATGGGAGTTCCGCTCCCTGACCCCCCCAGTCCAGTCGATCGCCTCGGAGACACGTGACCTCCAGGGAGGCGCGTGCGCGTGGAATCGGGGCTTCGCACCCTCCCGCCCTTCTTCCCCCCCCCCCCCCCCGCCCTCCCCTCCCTCCCCCCCCCCTTCCCCCCCCAGCCCCCCCCCCACAAACCCCCTTCCCTCCCCGCCCTCTCTCCCCCCTCCTCCATCCCCCCCCAAACCCCCCCCCCTCCCCCTCCCCTTCCCACCCCTCCCTCTCCCCCTCCTCCATCCCCCCAACAACCCCCTTCCCCCCTCTCGCCCTCCCTCCCCGCCCTCTGCCCCTGCCCCTCCCCCCCCCCCCCCCCTCCCCCCTCCTCTCCCCCCCGCCCTCTCTTTCCCCCTCTCCTTCTCGCCCCCCTTCCCTTCCCCTCCCCCCTTCCTTCCCGCCCCCTCCATTCCCCTCCTCCCTTCCCCCCAGCCAGCAGACCAAGCCCGAGGGGAGTGTCGGGTCGACCCCCCTGATGGGGGGGGGGGGGGGGGGGGGGCGAGGGGGGTGAGAGATAAGGGTGTGTCCCCTCCCATTGCTACGGAGATTTGCGATTTTTCAGCTTGAAATTGTGCAATATGGTGCATACTGTAGCGAATCTTTTAACTTACACTTGAATGCAATATTTATGCTTTAAATTGGATTAGCTATGAATAAGGTTAGACTAAATTACATTCCTAATTACATTCCACATTAGAGCCCAGGCTCTGATCAACACGTGCAGCACATGAATGATCTTAGTATATTCATGTATGGAAATCAGATTATAATCAAACACTTGGCCCATGTTGACCAACCTGGGTCTCACTGGACACCTGGTACTACTCCTGACCCTGACTCCAGTTGCATACCTTCTCTCATTCCTGACCCTGAGTCCAGCCTTACACCTGGCCCCCTATTATACCCTGATCATAGCTGCTTACCTGCTTAGGATCCCAGTGCTGAACACTCCCCTGGTCCCAGCGTTGACTGCACACCTAGTACTATTCCAGACCTTGACTCTGGATGCACACTTAGCCTTGCTCCTAGCCCCTCTGCACTGACAATGTATCTGGCCCACACATAAAGCTCCATATCTGACCCCCTGGACTTAACCTATTATGTTCAAGTCCACAGGTGCTTATCTAATGTGGTAATCTTTTATGGGGCACTTCACAGACCAAATTATGTATAACAAAATTTGCTACATCCATTGGCTTCCTTGTTATCTAACATGCTAGTTACTTTGTCAAAGAAGTCATCAATTGGTTGAACACAATTTCTCATCCATAAAATTATACTCACTGAGCTGTATAAGTATTCTGTACCATTTCTTTAATTTTCCTAACAAACTGTCCTGAAGTCATTTTCACCCCCAATATTTTCAGTATTTTGCTGTCTTCCTCTCAGCTGGGACTTTTCCGAAATGCAAAGTTCAATAACTATATATTTAAGCAATGTTATTCTATTAAATGTGATCTTGAGAGTACATCATATTTTCTGTGGTATTCATAACACAACAATATTAAAAATATTTTTGTTTTGATTGCACCTACCAACATGCAAACATTATTATATTACAGTTAATATGTACCGAGGGCAAATTTTTGTTCCAATGCCCCACATTCCCAATTACTTTTACATTGAAGTGATTGAAATCCAAGTGAAGTTTAAATGGCATCATAAAAGTAATACCTCCAGAATGGATGATATTCATTATGTGGTTGGTTGGGGTCAGTATCAGCACAATTGCTATGTAAAACTTTGAATCTTCAGATGCCCTGGTTCAAGCTAAAACTAAAGACAAATAATAATCTCGTACATTCCTCTGCAAGTATCTTTAAAATATGCCCCTTCTTTGAACAAGCTCTTAAATATCGCACCTGAATCAGTTTCCATCTGATTACACTCCTTGAGGATGTTCATCTACGTGTTCAATTAATAAAACAACAAGACATTTCTATTCAACCTGTCAAAGGAATTTGAGGGGGGGGTAGAAATAGTCAGTGAGGTAAACAAACATAATAGTTGAGTGGCAAATGACAATAGTGCTACCTTCCCAATATTTAACTGAAGGAAATAATGCATTATCGGGGCTGTATGTTGTGACAGACAGCCTGACATCTTGCATGTCATTTTAATATTACACTTATCCCATCTCCCTGGATATTCTGGATTAATAAATTAAACTAATTACAAATCAATAACGTTAGCCAACTCTGAAACATGAAGCACTGAGCATTGGGGTCCAGACATCTGGCCTCAGTTCCCCGCTCACATCTGGCATTGTTCTCCATCTGAACTAGGGACCGCGGAGCCTTTTTGAAAGTGGGGAGGCTGAGCGATCACTGATCACTGGCCTTGGGGGTACCCCGTGAGGGATTGGAGCAACCGAGTAGGGACCTTTTGAAATTTGATGTATTAAAATCATGTTTTAGTGCATTGTAGAAGTATGATTTCAATTTTTTGTATGAAGTATATTTAAGAGGTAACTTTTTAAGGGGTGACTTTTTCCCCACAAAGGGTGGTGGGTGTATGGAACAAGCTGCCAGAGGAGGTAGTTGAGGCAGGGACCATCCCAACATTTAAGAAACAGTTATACTCAAGCATAGAAACATAGAAAATAGGTGCAGGACTAGGCCATTCGGCCCTTCGAGCCAGCACTGCCATTCAATATGATCATGGCTGTTCATCTAAAATCAGTACTTCTTTCCTGTGTTTTTCCCCATATCCCTTGATTTCGTTAGCCCCTAGAACTAAATGTAACTCTCTTGAAAACAGAATTGGCCTGCACTGCATTCTGTGGCAGAGAATTCCACAGATTCACAACTCTCTGCGTGAAGAAAGTTTGTCCTCATCTCAGTCCCAACTGGCGTACCCTTTATTCTTAAACTGTGACCCCTGATTCTTAACTCCCCCAACATCGGGAACATTTTTCCTGCAGTTACATTAAGTGAAAATCTAGCAGGCAAGCAGGATGCTTTCTCCAACCACTCCCCCTCTCTTTTACCCACCTCCTCTCTCCCCCTCTCTATCCTTCCTCTCCTCTCTCTCCCCCTCTCACACTGCCCCTCTCTCTCTCCCATCCACCCCTCTCTGTTCCCCCTCTCTCCCACCTCAACCCCCCCTCTCCACTCTCTCTCTCCACCTTCCCCTCTTTCCCTCCACCCTGTCTCCCTCCCCTCTCTCTCTTCCCCTCCCTTTGAGTGTCTCTGTCCCTTCGGCACAGAAACTCTCACGACAGCGGCGCAATGCTTCCAACTCCTCCAACGGCCCGGGACTCTTACACTGAGGCTGCTCCATGGCCGGAGCTGCAGCGAGCGACTCACCAGCCCAACAAACACTAGCCATCCCGCAAACTCTCGTCAGTCCCGGCTCCCCGTCCGCATCTGTACCCGCCGCTGGTTCTGCTTCCATCCCTCCCTCAGCCCCGGCTCTCCCAACACCTGCGGTCCATGCAGTTTATATGAGTTGAAATTTTCGATGATCACAGAAAATTTTGTTGATCATGACAGAGCGTGAGAAATTTGTGATCAGCGTGAGAATTTGTCCAAATGCGTGAGTCTCATGCTCAAAGCGTGAGAGTTGGCAGCCCTGCTGATGCAATAGTGGAGTGAAGCTGGAAAAGGGAGGCAGATCCTTCCTCTCGCCTTTTTGTACAAGCCACTTTCCTTGTACTCCATCCTTCTGAAGAAGGGGTCCCAATCCAAAATATCAATGTGCTCAAGATATCATCGTATCGAGTTTTCTGTCTGTCCATGATATGGAGCTGGCAGGCAAGGTAAGCGAAAATCCCAAAAGATTCTACAGGTAGATATAGAGTAAATGGGCGGTTGGCGATATAAATGTGAGGTTATCCATTTTGGTGGCAAAAAAGCGGGAAAGCAGACTATTATCTAAATGGTGGCCGATTGGGAAAGGGGGAGATGCAGCGAGACCTGGGTGTCATGGTACACCAGTCATTGAAGGTAGGCATGCAGGTGCAGCAGGCAGTAAAGAAAGCGAATGGTATGTTAGCTTTCATTGCAAAAGGATTTGAGTATAGGAGCAGGGAGGTTCTACTGCAGTTGTACAGGGTCTTGGTGAGACCACACCTGGAGTATTGCATACAGTTTTGGTCTCCAAATCTGAGGAAGGACATTATTGCCATAGAGGGAGTGCAGAGACGGTTCACCAGACTGATTCCTGGGATGTCAGGACTGTCTTATGAAGAAAGACTGGATAGACTTGGTTTATACTCTCTAGAATTTAGGAGATTGAGAGGGGATCTTATAGAAACTTACAAAATTCTTAAGGGGTTGGACAGGCTAGATGCAGGAAGATTGTTCCCGATGTTGGGGAAGTCCAGGACAAGGGTCACAGCTTAAGAATAAGGGGGAAATCCTTTAAAAACGATATGAGAAGAACTTTTTTCACACAGAGAGTGGTGAATCTCTGGAACTCTCTGCCACAGAGGGTAGTCGAGGCCAGTTCATTGGCTATATTTAAGAGGGAGTTAGATGTGACCCTTGTGGCTAAGGGGATCAGGGGGTATGGAGAGAAGGCAGGTACGGAATACTGAGTTGGATGATCAGCCATGATCATATTGAATGGCGGTGCAGGCTCGAAGGGCCGAATGGCCTACTCCTGCACCTAATTTCTATGTTTCTATAAGCATCCATGTTGATGTTTCCTGGAAGATGCTAATCTTTCATAAGATCATCATAAGATCGGAGAAGAATTAGGCCATTCGGCCCTTCCCGTCTACACCATTCAATCATGGCTGATCTAACTCTGTGTCCTAATTGTTGGAGAGGAAAGGATCTACCAGCATTTGCATAGGTAGGGACTAATTATGGACTCAGTATGCTCACGTGAGAAATCGTGTCTCATAAATCTGATTGTCATTTGAAGTGACCAAGACGATTGATGAGGGCAGGGTAGATGATGTTGTCTATCTGGACTTTAGCAATGCTTTTGAAAAGTCCTGCATGGTAGGCTGGTCTGGAAAGTTGGAGCACTAGGAAACTAAGGCTAGCTCACTGATTGGATTCAAAATTAGCATGAGGAAAGAGTCAAAGGATAGTTGAAGGGTTTTCTGATTGGAGGTCTTTGACCACTGGTGTGCAGAAAGTATTGGTGCCGAGTCCCCTGATACATTATTGATTTGGATGAGCCGATGAGAGCCTGGGGGAACTGTTGTGGGTGGGGGGGGGGGGAGAGAGGGAGAGGGGAAAAACAATGGGGGACACATCATGGGGGGACCACTGCGGGGGGGGGGGAAGAACAATGGGGGGTGAAGGGCGGGGGGGAACAATGGGGACCTGATGTGAGGGGACCTCTGGGGGAGAACAAAGGGGGCGCCGCTGTGGGGAGGGGGGCAGTGAGAACTAAAGATTATAGAGGAACGTTCCTCTATAATCTTTGGTGAGAACAAAGGAGGAGCCTGCGTACTTTATCAGTGCCGTAGGTGGCCACTATTTGCATCTCTTGGGTACACAAGCAAAGAATTTCACTGCATTGTCACATGTGACAATAAAGTAAAGCGGGGCAGAAATCGCTATCAAAACATGTGGGGGGACACAATTTCTTGGTGCCCGCGTGCGCACACACACACACATGGCTTCGGCCATGGGCCCTGTGGACGGTAACATCGGGAGATGACCTGGTTGGTAACCGACTCCGAACTCCAACAACAGCAGCTTCGTCCACCCCGAATCGTGGGGCTTCAATCGGCCTGTTCGCGGGGCCTTTCATCGCCTGGCGCGGCTTAATATCGGCAGCTGGATCTTTCATCGCCCGGCGGGGGCTTCAACATCGGGAGCCTCGACCCAGCAATTTGACCGCGGGGCGGTGGAAGATCCCGCGGCCGATTTTAAGCCGCGCGGGTGATGAAAGGCCCCGCGAACTGGCCGATTCAAGCTCCGCTCTATGATCTTTGCTCCAGCAGGACGTCTCCCTTCTTCTTCTTCTTCGGAGTTTTACGACAGCCGGCATCCGCAATGTTGCATTGCTGCCACCTTCTGGCTTCATTTCACAGTACTCATGTCTTTACATTGTATCCTTTTTATAAGGCCAGAGGCCCTCAAGAAATCAAACAACATCTTTACTTCTTTTCCTTTCCCTCCACACTCTAGAATGTTCTTTACTGATATTTCTGTCACTCCAATTGTCTTAATTTCACTGGTCATAATTCCTCTTTCTGTCTCATATCTCCTACATGCAATTAGGGCATGCTGAACTGTTTCCGGCTGATGGCATTCCTCACACAGCCCAGTAGGGTGTTTTCCCAATATTTTTAATGTGCTGTTCAGGTGAGTGTGTCCTATCGTCAATCTTGCTAATACTACCTGTTCCCTCCTGTTGCCCCCTCTTCTTGCTGTAATGCCCACTCTGTTTTGTAGCGAAAGGACGTCTCCCTCCTCCAGTCACTGTGCTTTATCCACAGTCCCATCACCTACTTCCGCCTCTGACCGACACCTCCAATCATCGCGCTGAATCATGTCCCGCCCCTCCCTTCTCCCACTGCTGACCGACTTCTCCCTCGTGCAATCGGCTCCCCTCGGTCATCAGTCCCACCCCCACTGTCTCGCGGAAAGCGGAGATTTTAAATAGATTTTTTATTTACCGAATTTCAAAATACGGATTACAAAACATGGGGGGGGGGGGATTGTCCCCCCCCTCTCAAAACATGAGAGGGACGTGCCCCCTCTCCACCCCCGCGATTTCTGCCCATGAAGTAAAGTATTCCATTCCACCATTGTCAGTAAATTTGAAGATGACACTGAAGTTGGTGATATTGTGAACAGTGATGATGGATGTGCAAGTTTATTGATGAGTTGGGAAGATATTGATGAGTTGGGAAGGTGGGCCAAGGAATGACAAATGGAATTTACTTTGACAAGTGTGAGGTGTAGCACTTTGTTATGTCAAATCAGGTTGGGACGTGCGGTAAATGGTGTATCCAAAGAGTGTTGCAGACCAGAGGGATGTAGGAGTAAAGCTACATAGTTCGCATAAAGTTGCATGGTTCCGTATGTTCTCCTCATCCTTCTCAACAATATGATACATGCTTGAAAGTCAGGCAGTATTCGTGGAGGGAGAAGCAGAGTTAATGTTCCAGGTCTGGGACCCATCACTACCCGTTCTGATGCAACCCAGTTTTGATGCAGAGTTCTAGATCAGGAAGCATTGTCTCTGCTTCTCTCCCCACAGATGCCGCTGACCGGCTGAGTGATTCCAGATTATAGAGGGATGTGGGCCAAATACAGGCAAGTGCTATGTCGAACTGTATACTTCAGATTTGCAGTTCCTTGCTAGGAGTAGTGGGTCTCGGGGGCGGGAGGAATGTGAAGACTGGGGAAGGGTCCCGACCACTAACGTGATCTTTCCACTAACCCCCCCCCCCCCCCCCCCAGGTAGAACAGGTCCCTTGCAGCAGGTGGCGCAGGCTCAACCAGCACGGCCTCCTGCGATCGGGACCCTCTCCCTCTTCCACAAGTTCATCAATTATAGGAGTAGAATAAGGCCATTCGGCCCATCGAGTCTACCCCGCCATTCAATCAGAGCTGATCTCTGCCACCTAATCCCATTTTCCTGACCTCCCCATAACCCCCCCCCCCTCTCCCCTCCCTCCCCCCCCCCCCCCCCCCCCCCCCCTCCCCCCCCCCCCTCCCTCTCTCTCCCCTCACCCCTCCTCCCCCCCCCTCCCCTCTCCCTCTCCCCCCCCTCTCTCTCCCCTCCTCCCCTCCCCCTCCCCTTACCTTCACCTTCTCCCCTCCCCCCCTCCCTCTCCATCTCCCCCCCCCTCAACCCCTCCCTCCCACCCCCTCCCTCCCTCACCCCCTCTCTCACTCCCTCCCCGTCCCTCCCTCACCCCCTCATCCCCCCCTCCGCCGCCCCGGCGCAGCGTCTCGCGAGAGGCGACCCGGCCGCCGCCGCAGCGTCTCCCTCTCGCGAGATCGCGTGGTGATGGCGGCGGGGGGCGAGTGGTCGCGGCGGCCGCCGTGTCCGTGAAGGGAAGGGGAGGGCAGGGGAGGCGAGGCTGAGAGAGGCCCCCTGGCGCACGGCCAGAGCGGCGCTGAGTGTGACCGCGGCGGGAGGCGGAGCGACGAGCTCCGGGAGAGGGTTGCGGCCCGTTACCATGGAAACCGCCGCCCGGAGGGAGAGCAAGAAGGCGCTGCGGGTGAAAGTCATCACTCTGGGCAGCGCCGAGGTGGGCAAGGTGAGAGGAGACGGTGGGATGGGCTGGGCGTCTGGCACAGTCATCGTGTGGGTTTGGATGTTTAGGGAGTGAAGGCTGCGGATGCGGGGTTGTGAGCTGGAGAGATTGGGTTAGAGGTGAATAAAGGGATAGTAATGCAGTAAAGCACAGGAACGGACACTTCGACCCACAGGGACATTTGCATCACCCACCCACAGTGTTGTGTTCCTGGTCCATCTCTACCTTTTGTAGTCCCCTTTATTTCAGGTTCAAGGAATGAACTGGCCATAAACCAGCCAATACGAGCCCCAGGCTCCGCTCCCTTGAGCATAGATCCCCCTACCCTCTCACCTGTGAGGCCTGTTGTTCCATTCTCCTAGTTCCTCCATCTCTATTAAACTTAAAGATTGGGATGCTAAGGGATGTGGGGAGAAGGCAGGAGTGGGGTACTGATTGTGGATGATCAGCCATGATCACATTGAATGATGGTGCTGGCTCGAGGGGCCGAATGGCCTACTCCTGCACCTTTTGTCTATTGAAGTGTGTGTCTGCGGCTTCTTGCACTGTTACAGCGAGGCCCGCGAAAGCTTGAGGGGAACACCTAATTTCTATCTTGGTATGTTGCAGGACTTCTACCGAACTCTCCAATTTTTTGTCTGTATTTCAACAATTAGTTTAGTATGGAGATACAACGTGAAAACAAGTCCTAAGAGCCACTAAGTCCACACCGATTAGCGATCACCTGTTCACTGGTTCTATCCTATACACTAGGGACAATTTACAGAAGCCAATTAACCTATAAATGCACATCTTTGGAATGTGGGAGGAAACTGGAGCACCTGTTGGAGAAACTGGAAAATCTATGCAGTCACAGGGAGAGCATACAAATGCTACAGAAGTACCCGCGGTCAGGATCAAACCCGGGTCTCTGATGTTGTAATGTAATTCTACCACTGTGCTGCCGTTTTTTTCTACGATAAGTCCTCCATTTCTGATATTGGTTAGTTATTCTTTCTCCATTAATAACCATAACCATATAACAATTACAGCACGGAAACAGGCCATCCCGGCCCTACAAGTCTGTGCCGAACACTTTTTTCCTTAGTCCCATCTACCTGCACTCAGACCATAATCCTCCATTCCTTTCCCATCCATATACCTATCCAATTTATTTTTAAATGATAAAATCGAACCTGCCTCCACCACTTCCACTGGAAGCTCATTCCACACAGCTACCACTTTCTGAGTAAAGAAGTTCCCCCTCATGTTACCCATAAACTTCTGTCCCTTAATTCTGAAGTCATGACCTCTTGTTTGAATCTTCCCTACTCTCAATGGGAAAAGCTTATCCATGTCAACTCTGTCTATCCCTCTCATAATTTTAAAGACCTCTACCAAGTCCCTCCTTAACCTTCTGCGCTCCAAAGAATAAAGACCTATCTTGTTCAACCTTTCTCTGTAACTTAGGTGCTGAAACCCAGGCAACATTCTAGTAAATCTCCTCTGTACTCTCTCTATTTTGTTGACATCCTTCCTATAATTGGGCGACCAAAATTGTACACCATATTCCAGAATTGGTCTCACCAATGCCTTGTACAATTTTAACATTACATTCCAACTTCTATACTCAATGCTTTGATTTATAAAGGCTAGCATACCAAAAGCTTTCTTCACCACCCTATCTACATGAGATTCCACCTTCAGGGAACTATGCACAGTTATTCCTAGATCCCTCTGTTCAACTGCATTCCTCAATTCGCTACCATTTACCATGTACGTCCTATTTTGATTTGTCCTGCCAAGATGTAGCACCTCACACTTATCAGCATTAAACTCCATCTGCCATCTTTCAGCCCATTCTTACAAATGGCCTAAATCTCTCTGTAGACTTTGGAAATCTACTTCATTATCCACAACAACACGTATTTTAGTATCATCTGCATACTTACTAATCCAATTTACCACCAATCATCCAGATCATTGATATACATGACAAACAACAGTGGACCAAGCACAGATCCCTGAGGCACCCCACTAGTCACCTGCCTCCGACCTGACAAACAGCCATCCACCATTACTCTCTGGCCTAATACTAATATAGCCCGTTCAAATCATGATAGCCAGTTATATCTTCAGCAAGTCTGCCTGTGTCCAGATTTGCGCTCTCCTCAGAATTAACATAATCTTTAAGCCTGTTTTAACTTGGCTATGTGACAGGCTGCATTACTAGCTTGGATGGACATGCAGACCAGTCACTGATCTTGTGATTCCCAGCAGATAGCAGGTGATGCCTCACATGGTGCCTGACTGTAAAAACACACCACCTTTGGAAGCTGAACCCAGGATATTTTGCAGGCACATTTCCGGGGCTGAGGGTTTCATGGAAGTACATAGTACAGGCCATTTGACTCGGCTAGTATGACCGATGGACACAAAATACTAGAGTAACTCAGCAAGACAGGCAGCATCTCTGGAGAAAAGGAATGGGTGACATTTTGGGTCGGGATCATTCTTCAGACTGAGAGTCAGGGAAGAGGACGTCCAGAGATATGGTAGAGTAAGGTGTGAAAACAACAGATCAAAGCAGATGATGATAAGGAAATACAGGATGGTTCATTGCTAGTTATGGGGAAGGTGACAACGAGGCATACAACTAGTAATATTTAATCAGGAGAACAGTAGAACTAGTCAGAGTAGTAGGATTGGGGGAAGGACGGAGAGAGAGGTTACATGAAACTATAGAAATTAATAGTCATACCGCTGGGTCGTAAGCTGCCCAAGCAAAATATGAGGTACTGTTCCTCAAATTTGCATTGGGCCTCACTCTGACAGGAGGAGGCCCAGGACAGAAAGGTCAGTATGAGAATAGGAGGGGGAGCTAAAGTGATATGAATCGGGTGATCACGTAGGTAGGCCTAGACAGACTGAGTGGAGGTGTTCAGCGAAAAGATCGCCAAGCCTGCCTTTGGTCTCGCTGATATATTAGAAGCCCACACTTGGAAAAACGGATACAGTAGATGAGGTTGAAGGAGGTGCAAGTGAACTTCTGCCTCGCCTGAAAAGACTGTCGAGGCCCTTGGACGGAGTCGATTGAGGAAGTATAGGACAGGTGTTGCATCTCCTGTGGTTGCAGGGTAAAGTACCTGGGAAGGGGGGTGGTTTGGGTGGGTGGGATGAGTTAACCAGGGAGTTGTGGAGGGAACAGTCTCTGCGGAAAGGGGTGAAGATGGGAAGATGTGGTTAGTGGTGAGATCCTGTTAGAGGTGGTCAAAATGTCAGAGGATTATGTGCTGTATGCGACGGCTGATGGGTGAAAGGTAGGGACGTGGGGGACTCTGTCTGATGCGACGGACGTGGGGGCGGTAAGGGGGAGCAAGAGCGTAGCTGCGGGATACCGAGGACATCCGTGTGAAGGCCTCATCTACGATGGAAGAAGGCAGGCACGAGTTATTGATTGGGGATGATCAGCCATGATCACAATGAATGGCGGTGCTGGCCCGAAGGGCCGAATGACCTCCTCCTGCACCTATTTTCTATGTTTATATGGAAGAGGGGAATCCTCGATTGCTAAAGAATAAGGACATCTCGAATGTCCTCGTTTGGAACACCAATGGACCACAGACGGCATCATTACGTGTTGTGACCTTATTCCTTCCCAACATTGTGGGTGTATGGACCTGGAGATCAGTGAGCTTCTGTGAGTTGTTACTGTCCTGTACATCACTCAGTACCATGCTGAGAGAAAGCAGAGGCGGAGCCTGGGTGTGTCCTGATCTTCCTGGTGTTGAAACTGTTACTGTTTCTTTCCAGAGCTGTATCATCAAACGCTATTGTGAGAAGAGATTTGTCCCAAAATATTTGGCGACTATTGGGATTGACTATGGAGTTACAAAGTGAGTATTGTGGATATCTATTTTTTTTTTCTCCTGTCATTAGCCTGGCTGTGGCTGTAGTAAAGTATGTAGACTAGTTAACAATAGCATCACCTCAATTCTTGATCAATGGGATAGGGATGTATTTAATGAAAGTGGGCGAGAGCAGTTTGGAGGTACAAGCCACATGGCTACGTATCTTCCACTCTCCACCTTTGTGGATCTCTTGCTGTCTGGCCAAGTGATGCTGAGATGCATTCCTTGACCTCAGTGCCCTTGTTGGACAACAGTTGGTCAGCACTGTCGCACTCTAACTGTATTGTTGGTATTATTACAAATAACACCAGGGGCTAGGAAAGTTAGCTACTGAGGCTGAAGAAAGTAACTGGGGGTGGAAGGATTGACAGAAGCTCTTTAACTTGTCTGTTCATTATTTCAATCTGTATCTGACCTTCACTGGTACATTATATTCATATTCTCAGCAAAAATACACCGGTTCAGCATTAAAACCTCTTCAGCCACAGCCTGTGGAGGAGATAGGTGTAGATCCACAGCTTTGATGGACAAATTGTTTCTTCAAGGGCATTGGCTGAGTTTTACAATGTTAGCATGTGGAAGCAGACAGACCCTTTAGCCCAACTCGTCTCAAATAAAAACACAACATGCTGCAATACCCAGCAGGTCAAGCAACATCTGCTGCAAGAGAAACAGAGTTCCCTTTTTTCTTATTTCTAGTATCTCTAATATCTGGAGCTTTTTTGTTTAAAATTGTCTCCCTATTCTTGTTTTCCCACACCTGAAAAAATGAGTTCCTTTCTTGACCGTTAATTTTCAAGAGAATACAAAACTATATTCAAATTTGTGAGCTCGTAATGTAATTCTTTTAACCCTTTCACTATTCTAGGGAATTAATGTTGCTTTCTCAGTGTCGGATATATTTAGCTGGTGAGTGGCATCAGTGCGGAGAGTTGGTGTTTCAGATCTGTGGCCCCTCATTAGAACAGGGAAAACAATACGTGTGTTTTAAGTTGCGGAGATGCGAGGGATGCAGGGACACAATGATTGTGGTAAAGCAGGAGGCTTGCTGTGAAAGGCACTGGAATAGTTTGCTGTTATTGACAAAATAAAAGACTCAAGTAGAAAGTCTGCACTGTACTGATCTGATGATTAGATTAGATAATTGTTATATGCGCCAGCTGGTGATATGGTTGCCTAGGTATTCAAACACATCTACAAAAGCTCCATAGATGAGGAAAGTTCAATATCTCTTTCCTATACTTCATCTCATAGTTGTGGATCCGCCCAACAAAAGTAGTATCATCAGTGAACTTAACATTTGAGTCGGAAGACTCAATCTTCACTGAATGTTCAGAAGACTGGTGTAGATATGGGTCATTACAAATCTTTCAAAGCGCTTCATTGTGATCATTGTATAAAGCTACTGGGCGGTCGTCAATGAGACGGGTCACTTAATTCTTCTTGGGAAATGGAATGATGGAGGTTTTCCGAAAGCAGATGAGGACAGTAGACTATTGAAGTGAGAGGCTGAAAATGTTACCAAAGACGGTGGCCTGTTAATTGGTGCAGATAGCGTTAGGACTTCATGTACGGTATCATTCTCCTTGAAAGCCTTGGATCTGGCAGAGGGTAAATCTCCCTGTTCATCCAAGGTTTCTGGTTAAGATAGACCCTAATCATCTTTGTTGGAATGCAGCTATCAATGCATTTCTCGATAAAAAGTAGTGATGACTGACGTATATTTATTCAGACGGGTTGAAGTGGTTTTGAACCTGTTGCAGCTTACTGACTTAAGGTAGTCCTGAAGTAGATCCTCAGTCTGCACCATTATTCTTTGGGTTGGTCCCTGGTGTTTCAATCTGTGTCAGAGAAGCAAGTCTTGTGAACAGTCTGGTTCAGCTTGTAATTGTGGAGGGCTGGGATTGGGTCAGTGTTAAGAGAGTGGTGCTTTTGATATGTGGCAAACGCCATGGCTTCCTCCTGCTGGAACTGACACTAGATATGAATAGTGCACTTGAAATTTACAATTTGTCTTGGTAAATGTGGCCCATGGTCTGAAGAAGCTTTGAACGTTCAGTGCTGACAGTCTTTTGAGAATACTGATTCATCCATTCCTTGTCTTATCCATACCTGTAGTTTAGTGGAGAAGAGTGCCAGGGTATCATTAAAGACCTAGCGCAGTTACACCATAAGGTTTGAAGGTAGACAAAAGTGCTGGAGAAACTCAGCGGGTGCAGCAGCATCTATGGAGCGAAGGAAATAGGTAACGTTTTGGGCCGAAACCCTTCTTCAGACTGCCACAAGGTTTGAGTTGGGTCTGGAGTTTGGGGAACGTTGCAGCACAGAAGTGTATCAATAAAAATCGGAGTGGTGGCGCCATAGAGTGTGGCAGCCTCGCCTGCAGCTGTTAGTTCTTCACCCTTTTTTTAATTTTTAGTTTGTTAAAAAGTTTTGTTCTGGAGGCCTTTTAGTCCTTTTATGTGGGGGATGGGTGGGGGGAAAGGGGGAAACCGTTTTCTCCAGTCCTTACCTGGGCGAAGATGCGTCCTTCCTCTGAGCCGCATCTTCGCCCCCTCCTCATGGCCTACCACCTAGATTGGCACGGCCTTTCCGGAACTCCAAGCTGCTGAGTGTGTTCTTCCGACGCCGGAGTTCCATCATTCAGGCGAGAGGGCCTGAAACATCGGGCCGCCGTTGTGGCGACTGCAGAGACCTCAATAGGCCCCGACCACGGGTGAGCATGGAGGAAGTGGACTGAACTTTGTTGCCTTCCCTCACAATGGGAAACGTTGATTCTGCTGTGGGGGGATGATTTTTATGTTTAATGTTAAATTCTATAATGTTTTTAATTTATTTGTGTGCTGCAACGGCAACTCAAATTTCACTGGACCAATTGGTGTATGTGACAATAAATGTCCTTTGTCCTTTAATGCAAAACCTGCTCACTGTTGTTTTTATCTCCTCAGGGTTCAGATGAGGGATCGTGAGATTAAAGTTAACATCTTTGACATGGCGGGTCATCCATTTTTCTATGAGGTGGGTGTGAGAGAGACCTAGAAATTTTGCATTTCTAAGGCTGTTGCACGCAATAAGGTCTCTTGTAATGTAGAGATGATGTGCAGGAATAAATGGGGCCAAGACTGGAAAACTGATCCTGGAAACGTGAACTGGGATCTTGCCCATTAAGCCGTATGTTTATTGCCAATGAATGGGCGGGAGCAGGTATGCCCAACCAGTCTGTGGCAATGTTTTGGAAGGTAGTTAGAAGTAGGAAGGTAATTGCCACAGAAGGTAGTTGAGGCCAGTTCATTGGCTATATTTAAGAGGGAGTTAGATGTGGCCCTTGTGGCTAAAGGGATCAGGGGGTATGGAGAGAAGGCAGGTACAGGATACTGAGTTGGATGATCAGACATGATCATATTGAATGGCGGTGCAGGCTCGAAGGGCCGAACGGCCTACTCCTGCACCTATTTTCTATGTTTCTATGTTCGTCCTGTTGCAGAGTACACCAATTACATGTTTTCTCCCAATTCCTATTTCCTGTCACCTTTTCTTCAGCCATCTCTGGAAACCATTGTTAACTGGTTTCAGCTTCATTCATCTATGCTGAGTTCAATATCTTCAAATTCCCAATGTAAAAGAAAAATAGTGTTGTTTACTAAGCCCCAAATTTGTGTTCAAATGCACCTGGTTCTAACGGAGTCCTGGGACCTTTTGCCGAGGGCCGCCAGCGTGAATCTCCGCCCAGCGCGCGGCCTGTGGACTTCGGGAGCCGTGGTCTCCGGTAAGAAGTGGCCGATTTGGATGTCCAAGCCGCTGAGGTTGTTGGAGTTCCAGCATCCCGGCGAGAGGGCCTGAACATCGGGCCGCCCGTAGCGGCAACAGAGAAGGGTTCGGGAGCCCCCGACCACGGGTGAACAACAGAGGAGGATGACTAAACTTTGGTGCCTTACGTCACAGTGGGAAACTTTGATTCCGCTGTGTGGGGATGTTTATGTTAAAGACTTTCGTGTTCTGTGCTCTTTTTTATTCGTATGGCTGTATGGTGACCACACATTTCACTGTACCAATTGGTACATGTAGGTATGTTACAAAACCTACCTGAATCATGTATGAGAATCTGTCCCAGCCCCGTGTGTGTGATTTTGGCGCTGTTTAGAGGGGGCGGGTTTAAAACGCGATTTTTACTAGGCTGTTGCAATCGAAAATGTTCAGCCTAGTAAATCATTAACGGAAAATCGCTGAAAGACCCCGTCGCAAAAGGTATTATTAGTTTTTATGGCCTGTATAATAGTTATAGTAGTTTAAAAATCACTCTCTAAACCCGCGACCTCTCGCAGCCCCAGGGTTTTATAAAGCAAACAATTAAAGGTATGTACCTTATTTTTGCATTTGAAGGGGCTTCTTAAGAACCGTGTATATAAAGTTTTCTATAGCGAGTAGCTAATTTTGGGCTCTTTATATCCCGCAGTATTTTTCTGGGCATTTGAGGGCACAAATCCAGTGCAATGTGAACGTTCTAAACCAGCGCGTTCACAGGATCCCACTAGAAAGCCGATTTAAATGGACTTTAATTTACAGCAATTGAACACTAAATTCCTTCCATTTGGCCTATAAATTAATGTAAATGAGATTTTAAAATCATGTTTTATTGTGAATTATTTATGAATATTATTTGGACACTTGGGCTATTTAAAAACGTTAATCATTTATTAAGAAATGGATAGATGTTTAGATCTAGTAATTGAAGTTTGAAATTTGCTACACTTGGGTAACTAACTAATTATATGCTTTAATTTCAGGTCATCCAAGTTAGATTATTTTATGTTTGTTTCAGAATGGTTCAATCTACGATAACTGAAAATTTCATTCAGTTCTCTTAATTTTTAAGAAGGTTATGGCCTTTTGACTGTCCATGATCACAGCTTTTTTGTTATGTCCATAGAAAATCAATAGGGAACAAGATGCTAATTTCCGAGTATGAAAATGGCCATAACTTTTTAAATACTTGAGATATGAAAGTGAATTAGGTGTCAAATTAAACTTATTTTTATGCTTTATCTGATGGGATAAATTACAGACTTGATTTTTTAAATCTCAAAATTTTGTAACATTGCTAGTACATGTGACAAATAAATGTCTCTTGTCTCTTGTTCTAAAATAATGATCCACTCATTATTTACCTTTCTATCAAATCATTGCGTTATCTCCAGTAAGGCATTTGACAAAAATGCATGGAATGAATGCACAAAGTACATTTGATTGCATAGCATTTTGCATATTTTCAAAGTATTTAACAAGGTTCCTGATGGTAGGCTGATCCAAAAGATTGGGACACATGGGGTTCATGGTCACTAGATAGTCACCAAAACACTCTTTTTCTTTGTTATTTCTCTTTCTGGTTGAATGAAGTTCATATCTCTTTGTATTTGTATGACAATATGTTAGCCGCTCTATCTAGCGTATATCTTTAGAATAATTTCCCCTGCAGTTGCTAGCAGTACTCTATGAATTAGAAGCTTCTTACTTAAGCTGAACATTATGCTCCCCAATTCTCCTATTGCGGATAGTCAAAGATATTTCCCATACCTTTAGCCATCAGTTCTTTTATATGTTTGTAATAGGTGCGAAATGAGTTTTACAAAGACACGCAAGGGGTGATCCTGGCTTATGATGTTGGGCAGAAGGAATCCTTCAAAGCACTGGAAAGTTGGCTCACTGAGATGAAGCAAGAACTTGGACCTCATGCAAACATGGAAAACATTGTGTTTGTTGTATGTGCTAATAAGGTAACAATTTGTAATATCACTTGTTGCATCAACTGGTCTCTCTCTGTTCAGATGTGGTGTTTAACCCATGTTGTGCCTGCCCGAGGAGTTTTACTCTGCATCCTGGGAGCATGAGAAGGACAGTGTAAAGGGAGCTTTACTACACATTGAACCTGTGCTCGCCTTAACCTGGGTATGTTTGATCAGTCAGAATGCCGAACAAGAACATTTCCTTACTCTGGAGCTAATATTCCTTTCAACATGATATGAATAGAAATTGCTGCCTGCTGCATTTGAAAAAGATGTGAAGTGGACACTTCCTCTTTCCTATGTTGTGTGATTCCCTTTTCCCAGGTGGACTGTGGGAAACGGCGCGTGATTGATGAGAGTGAGGGGCGTCTCTGGGCTGAGAATCGTGGATTCTACTACTTTGAAACCTCAGCACAATCTGGTGAGGGTATCAATGAGATGTTCCAGGTATGTTTACGGGTCAGAACCATTACGGCAAGCAGAACGACGAGGGGCTCTGGAGATTTATGAGGAGGAATGTTTGTGAGGTGGAACATTGGGCCAGGGTCCCAGGGGGAGAATGGGTTGCACCTGTAGTCCTGGGGTAAGGGGCAGGGAAGCACTAATCTGCCAGAGAGCACAGTGGCCCTTGCTTTGGAGTGGGAATCCATGGTGTTGGTGTGGGAGCACACCTTGATAGGGGTGGACTAGAGGGAGTACCAGTAGTGCTGGGATGATGGTAGTGCCAGGGTCCAGGTAGTGGAGTGGGTGTGTGGGATGACACCATCCTGGGTGGTGCTTCAGACTGAGTTGTACTTATTCAGCTCTCTTTTCTGCATTCTGCCTGCGTCTAGACTTTCTTCTCGTCGATCCTTGACATGTGTGAGAATGGTAAGCGTCCTCAGTCCAACCTTAGCCTGGGGTTCACCAAAGAGCAGGCCGACACCATCCGCAGGATACGGAATAGCAAGGATAGCTGGGAGATACTGGGAATGAAGCCTGGAGCATCCAGGTAAAGCAAACTCCGTGTGACTTGCTGCTTGCCTGGGCCACATAATACTATGGCATTGTAAAGCTCAGCGATTACATCCTGAGACTGTCAGCCCGCACGGGCCAGGCATTACACCAGGGACTTGCTCCATGTTGGGTCACTAAGCTATCTGTTTGCCCTCCTTGAGTTTTCAGCATGTTACTGTATACTAAAAACAAAGCATCAACTGAAGGCGGTGCTGGCTCGAAGGGCCGAATGGCCTCCTCCTGCACCTATTTTCTGTGTTTCCAGCCCATAGTTGCGTTTATATTGTTTGAATTTTGGCCTTGACTACGTCAGGTTTACAAGAGCAATTGTCAGTTGGCAATTTGTAGCTTTAGTTTGCAACCAGATGGCTCTTCTGTCTTACCTCAGCCCACCTCCAGATGGAGTGGTGCCTTAAACTTGTCATTCTGCAAAGCAGCTGTCTTGTTCTGGTGTGGACAGTGCAATCAAGTTCAGGAAACTTGGTCAAGTTGCTGGGCAATGTCGTGATCCTCATGGTTCACTGAGGGAATTGATGCAGCAGACTGGCAGCAGCAATGAGTGAGCCCTAGCACAATGCTGACACTGCACAGTGCAATTCAAGGTTTCAAGGTCAGTTTATTATCACATATACCAATTAAGGCACAGTGAAATTCGAATTACCATACAGTCATATTAAATAAAAATCAACAAGACACACAACTACATAAAAGTTAACATAAACATCCACCACAGAGGATTTCCCGTTCCTCACTGTGATGGAAGGCAATAAAGTCCAATCTTCTCTTTATTCTCCTGCGGTCGGGGCAGTTGAATCTTCCGCAGTCGGTGCGTTCAAAGATCCCGCTCCCGTGTTGATCTCTAATCTAATTGGCCTCCACTGCCTTCTGTGGCAGAGAATTCCGCAGATTCACAACTGGGTGAAAAAGGTTTTCCTCATCTCAGTCTTAAATGGCCTATCCCTTATTCTTAAAATGTGACCCCTGGTTCTGGACTCCCCCAACATTGGGAACATTTTTCCTGCATCTAACCTGTCCAATCCTTTAAGAATTTTGTATGTTTCTATAAGATACCCTCTCATCTTTCTAAATTCCAATGAATATAAGCCCAGTCGACCCATTCTTTCATCATATGTCAGTCCCACCATCCCGGGAATTAACCTGGTGAACCTACGCTGCATTCCCACAATAACGTCCTTCCTCAAATTATGAGACCAAAATTGCACACAATACTCCAGGTGTGGTCACACCAGGGCCCTGTACAACTGTAGAAGGACCTCTTTGCTCCTAAACTCAAATCCTCTCCAATGAAGGCCAACATTCTCTGGGAACAAGGCCAACCAGGCAGTGGAGGCCAATTAGATTAGAGATCAACTCGGGAGCGGGATCTTCGAACGCACCGACTGCGGAAGATTCAACTGCCCTTAAGGGGTTGGACAGGCTAGATGCAGGAAGATTGTTCCCGATGTTGGGGAAGTCCAGGACAAGGGGTCACAGCTTAAGGATAAGGGGGAAATCCTTTAAAACCGAGATGAGGAGAACTTTTTTCACACACAGAGTGGTGAATCTCTGGAACTCTCTGCCACAGAAGGTAGTTGAGGCCAGTTCATTGGCTATATTTAAGAGGGAGTTAGATGTGGCCCTTGTGGCCAAGGGGATCAGAGGGTATGGAGAGAAGGCAGGTACGGGATACTGAGTTGGATGATCAGCCATGATCATATTGAATGGCGGTGCAGGCTCGAAGGGCCGAATGGCCTACTCCTGCACCTAATTTCTATGTTTAACATGCCAATAGCTTTCCTCACTGCCTGCTGTACCTGCATGCTTACTTTCAGTGACTGATGTACAAACACACCAAGGTCTTGTTGCACCTCCCCTTTTCCAAATCTGACACCATTCAGTAATAATCTGCCTTTCTGTTCTTGCCACCAAAGCGGATAACCTCACATTTATCCGCACAACACATTTATCCACAATGGCCTGTTTCCTTTATCATCGTTACTTTTTTGCATATCTTTCATTCATTTGTTCCATATCTCTCAAGATCGTCTATATCTCTCGTTTGCCTTTCCTCGGACTCTCAGTCTGAAGAACGGTCTCGACCCGAAACGTCACCTATTCCTTTTCTGCAGAGATACTGTCTGACCTGCTCAGTTACTCCAGGTTTTGGTGTCTATCTCTGGTTTACAGTTCCTTCCTATACAATTCACACAGCTGTCATCTTGACGATGTCAGATGACAGTTATAGAGTTATAGAATAGAATGATAGTGTGTAAACTTGCCCACACCGGCCAACATGTCCCAGCTACACTGGTCCCACCTGCTTGCATTTGGTCCATATCCCTCTAAACCTATCCCATCCATGTACCTGTCTAACTCTTTCTTAAATATTGGGATAGTCCCTGACTCAACTACCTCCTCCGGCAGCTTGTTCCGCACACCCACCAACCTTTGTGTGAAAAGGTTACCCCTCAGATTCCTATTAAATCTTTTTCTCTTCACCTTAAACCTATGTCCTCTGGTCCTCGACTCCCCTACTCTGGGCAAGAGACTCTGTGCATCTACCCGATCTATTCCTCATGATTTTATACACCTCAATAAGATCACCCTCATCCTCCTGCACTCCATGGAATAGAGTCCCAGCCTACTCAACCTCTCCCTATAGCTCAGACCCTCCAGTCCTGGCAATTTCCACGTAAATCTCCTCAGCCTGCTAACATATTTCCTATAACATGGTGCCCAGAACAGAACACAATATTCTAAATGCGGTCTCACCAACGTCTTATACAACTGCAACGTGACCTCCCAACCTCTACACTCAATACTGTGACTGATGAAGGCCAATGTGCCAGATGCCTTTTTGACCATCCAATCTACCTGTGACTCGACCTTCAAGGAACCACGCACCTGTACTCCTAGATCCCTCAGCTCTACAACACTCCCCAGAGGCCTACCATTCACTGTGTAGGTTCTGCCCATGTTAGACTTCCCAGAATGCAACACCTCACATTTCTCTGTATTAAATTCCATCAACTATTCCTCAGCCCACCTGACCAATCGATCCAGATCCTGCTGCAATTTTTCACAACCATCTTCACTATCTGTAAAACCACACACTTTTGTATCATCAGCAAACTTGCTAATCTTTCCGTGCTTGTTCTCATCCAAATCATTGATGTAGATGACAAACAGTAACGGGCCCAGCACCGAAGCCTGAGGCACACCATTAGTCACAGGCCTCCAGTCCGAGAAGCAACCTTCCACCATCACCCTCTGCTTCCTTCCATGGAGCCAATTTTGTATCCATTCAGCTATCTCTCCATGGATCTCATGCGATCTAACCTTGTTGATACAAACTACATTGCTGTGAGTGGGGCAATACTCCATAAAGTCCCAAACTCGCTGTGTTATTCACTGTGTCCTCCACTTAGGGTAGTAAACCTGGTGGATTATGATATTTCATAGTTTCACTTGCATCTTTACAAGTAGCAAATTTATATGTATGTTACATAGAAACATAGAAAATAGATGCAGGAGGAGGCCATCCACAATCAGTACCCCGTACCTGCCTTCTCGCCATATCCCCTGACTCCGCTATCTTTAAGAGCTCTATCTAACTCTCTTGAAAGTAACCAGAGAATTGGCCTTCACTGCCTTCTGAGGTAGAGAATTCCATAGATTCACAACTTTCTGGGTTAAAAGCTTTTCCTCATCTCCGTTCTAAATGGCCTACCCCAAATCTTAAACTGTGGCCCCTGGTCTGGATTCTCTCAACATCGGGAACATGTTTCCTGCCTCTAGTGTGTCCAATCCCTTAATGATCTTATATGTTTCAATGAGATTTCCTCTCATCCTTCTAAATTCCGGAGTATGCAAGCCCAACCGCTCCATTCTATCAACAAATGACAGTCCCGCTATCCCAGGAATTAACCCATTGAACCTAAGCTGCACTCCTTCAAAGCAAGAATGTCCTTCCTCAAATTTGGAGACCAAAACTGCACACAATACTCGAGGTATGGTCTCACCATTTGGGCCCTGCACAAACTCCGTACAGACTACAAACAAACTCCGTACAGACTCTGTGTGCTTCCTTAATCTGAGAATGTTTGATCAATCAGAGTGCCTAACAGGAACATTTCCGGAGTTGTACCTCTGCTGAAATGAGCCATTGCTGTGAATCATTTGCGCGGGAAATAATGGAAGCGTTAGTATGTCAGAGCCGAATGTCCTGTCAGAGCCCAGTAGTTAGTTATTTGCGCTGGTGGACCCTGACATTGCTCAACATTTGCAGGGATGATGTAAACAAGGCGTACCGGAAGCTGGCGATGCTCCTTCACCCGGACAAGTGTCTCGCACCGGGGAGTGAAGATGCCTTCAAAGCAGTTGTCAACGCGCGGACCGTGCTGCTGAAAAACATCAAGTAAGAACGGGGTGATGATTCTGAAACAGAATGAGAAGCATCCTCTCCACCTGCTGTGTGTTAACATTCACTGGAACTAAGGAGCTAATAAATGTCATTTAATGTTTGGCATGAGCGCAGGACAAATAAACATGAACGTTTACGTGGTGCAAGTTTTAGTGATTTGCACAATCAACCTTCACTGATCAATAACCATCAATAAGAGACGAGCAGCAACTGAGTCCTGTAAAGGGACAGTGGTTTGGATGCTGGGCTGATGCAACGTGTCAAAGGTAGGCTTTGAAAATGCCTATTCGGGGCTGACAAAGGTAGGCTTTGAAAATGCACCAGATATGCTAAATGCAAGTACTTCAATTTGAACTGATGAAATTGGGGGTATTGGTGTCTGCTTTCCTCTTCATTTGCAGGCTCATTCCCCTAATTCAAGTCTGTTCTGATGAAAAGTCATTAAGCTGAAACTTTGGTTTTGTTTGTCTCCAAAGAATCTTCCAGTACTTTCTGGTTTTTTTTGGTCAGGTGTTCTGCTTAGCAACCAAATTTCCTTGAATATACAGTACAATCCACTTACCCCAGAGCTACAGTGCTTGAGGTAAGTTCACATCCTGTGCAGAAGGTTTTCTGTTTGTGAGCCACCGTTACAGAGTATAGTATCGGTAACAACATTAGTGGGTTCATGTAACTGTACAAAAGATTGGGAAGATAGATTAAAATGTTGGATAGGAGACAAACAAATAAAAATATTTAAAGAATTATTTCAAAATTCACTAAAAATATGCGTTTAGTTGAGCAAAAGGAAAATCGGACGAAGTTAACAATGCAATTTAAGGATCTTCTGTTCCATAGGCAGTCCCTAGGAATCAAGGATAGTTTGCTTCCACTCTAAATCCATGCTTCTTTGTTGAGTGTTGAGGCCACTGTGAGAACCACATGCTTCCATACAAAGGGTAGGAGGTGCCTGAGAGGGTGGGTGTGGGGAGATTGTGAACTGGTCTCATCCCCATTCATGCTGGTCTTTTATGTGCTCCCAGTCAGTGGACTTGAGGTTCTCCTGCCATCCCAATCACTGTTGTGGACCAGCAATTTCCAGGGTTGGGGATGTTGCTGTTCTCCCAAGGATCCTCAGCATATCCATGAGTCTCCTTTCTCAGCCCTACGCCAGCATATAGGAATAAAGGGTCATCATTAGAAGTTGGGTATTGGGTAGACCCAACAAACTAACTGAGCAACAA
The DNA here is from genome assembly GCF_028641065.1 of Leucoraja erinaceus. Classification (NCBI taxonomy): domain Eukaryota; kingdom Metazoa; phylum Chordata; class Chondrichthyes; order Rajiformes; family Rajidae; genus Leucoraja; species Leucoraja erinaceus. The sequence goes on along the minus strand of NC_073384.1, from coordinate 70,166,131 downwards.
ACAATCTGCTAGAAGAACTGAATGGATCGAGCAGTATTATGGGGGGGGATTGTCATTGTTTCAGGTCAAGATGCTGACTTCACAAAACATTCTCCGTTACAATTCTCAACACTGGTGACCCACAAGACTCTCATCTCAGCCCCTTACTATGCACTCACGACTTGTGGCCAAATTCTGCTTTAACTCCATTTACAAGTTTACAGATGATACCACCACAGTGGGCCATATTACGAACTGTGACTCGACGGAGTACAGGAAGGAGCATAGTGTCAAGACAACATCCTTTCCTTCAATGTCAGCGAAATGAAGGACTGGTCACCGTTTCAGAAGTACATGCCCTAGTACACATCTGCATCAAAGATGCTGAAGTAGATATGGTCAAGAGCTTCATGTTTCACATTCAAGTTATGGCTAAGAAGGCACACTCAGAGGACTTGGGGAAATTCGGCATGTCTCCAAAGACTTGCTAATTTCTATGGCTCCAATATAGAAAACATCCTATTGGAATGCATCACAGCTTGGTTTAGCAATTGCTGCGCCCAAGACCACAAGATATTACAGTTATAAAGGTAGCCACTCCATCATACAAACCAATCTCCACCCAAAGACTCCATCTATATCACTCTTCCTGGGGAAAGTAGCCAACACTATCAAGGAACATTCAGAGCACAGTCATTCCCTCTTCCCTCTCCCTTCAGACAGAAGAAATAAAAGCTTGAAAGTGTGTACCACCAGATTCAAGAACAGTTTCTTCCTACCTGTATCAGACGGTGAAAGGACCTCTCATTTGCTGAGGATGTATTCCCCATCTCACAATCTACCTCACTGCAGGCCTTGCACTTTACTTTTATCTGCACTATCTCTAGCTGTAACACCATATTCTGCACTCAGTTTATTTTCTCTTTTGCACTACCTGATATACTCATGTATAAATGATTGGCCTGGATAGTATATAAAACAAAGATTTTTCCTGTATCACTGTAATAATAAACCAATACCACATGATTTGTTGTTCCAGAGACCAACGTTTCAGTGTCTTGATTCTCCAAAGCTGATTGAGTGTAACTTGAGTCTCCAAAGCTTGAGTGTAATTAGTCTGGGAGGGGAAAGTGACTTTAGTTTGCATGTCCATCAATGAATTTGCAGGATTTGTGGAGATGGCATTGGTGGTTACTTTCCAATGCCTTGCTACAGGTTGCAAGTCGCTCGAAGTCGGGCAAGGTTCACTACTGCTCAGTGCACTGCATTGTGTATCATGTTTAGGATTGTGACCTTCAAATACTTTTTACCTCAATTAACCAAAGCCTTTCCCCTCCGCATTCCCACACTGACCTGTCTGTTGGTCTCCACAGAAGAGGCGAGGCCAGACGCAAACTAGAGGATCAACATGTCATATTCTGTCTTGGTAGACTGCAACTCAATGGCATAAACATGGAATTCCCTAATTTCAGGTCACCTCGATCCCTCAGATCCTCCCATGCATACCCTTGAGATGCCCCCTCTCGCCCAACTTCTTCCCCATCCATTGCATCACTCCAAACACTCCAATCAAGCCCCTCTTGTTCCCATCTGCCCACCCACTTCCATTATTCGGTCCCATACTCCATCTTCCTTTCCTATCCGATTCCATCATCTCACCGACCAAACGGGTCCCAGCCTCGTGTTTGTTATCACCACCCTCGACCCCCGTCTGATTCCATCCACCAGTGCACACTGGATCCACAGGTCACAAGCCAGCTCCTGCCCCACCGCTTTCACGTCCTTTGCTGGCTGTCCTCCCTCTATTCCAGTCCAGAGGAAGGACTGGGCTGAAACATCATCTCTTCCCCTCCATTCGTTTCACATCCTTCTGTGAATATGCTGACAATGACTTGGAGCTCAGCATCTGAGCATTTATCATCTGCCTAGTGCAGCTCACTCTAACTTGAGGCTGGGGTGACCATAGTTTCCCCACATTTGTTACAAGGACAGAGTCCCCCTTGTCTTCAGCTTCCACCCCATCAGCCGTCGAATGCTGAGTACAATGCTCCAACATTTTCGCCACCTCCAACGGGAAACCACCACTAGCCATAATCTTCCCATCTCCACCGCTTTCTGCTTTCCGCAGAGACCGTTCACTCCGCAACTCCCTGGTCAATTCGTCCCTCCCCACCCAAACCACCCCCTCCCCAGGTACTTTCCCCTGCAACCACAGGAGATGCAACATCTGTCCCTTTACCCCCTCAACTCCATCCAAGGACCCCAACAGTCTTTTCAGGTGAGGCAGGGGTTCACTTGCACCTCCTCCAACCTCGGTACATCGCTGAGACCAAGCGCAGGCTCGGCGATTGTTTCGCTGAACACCTTCGCTCAGTCCGCCTTAACCTACCTGATCTCCTGGTTGCTCAGCACTTTAACTCCCCTTCTCATTCCCAATCTGACCTTTCTGCCCTGGGCCTCCTCCATTGTCAGAGTGAGGCCCAGCGCAAATTGTAGGAACAGCACCTCATATTTTGCTTGTAGACAAAAATGCTGGAGAAACTAAGCGAGTGAGGCAGCATCTATGGAATGAAAGAAATAGGCGACGTTTCACGTTGAGACCCTTCTTCAGACTGATGGTGGGGATGAGTATCTCTAACAATGGGCTGCAATGGTGGGGATGGTGTTTCACTTTGTAACTGTGGATCCAATATCACTGAGGTGTCAACAGCAGCTGCACACGGTGAGATTAGAGTACATTTGTTCATGCTGATCTATTTCCCAGTAGTTCCCATTTTGCTACTGTATTAAGTTGCCAACTTTCACGGGGCCAAGTTTGGCCCCGTTCCCCCAATGCAATAATCCACCACTCACCCGTTCCCCCAATGCAACCCATTTCCACCTCTCACCCGTTTCCCTCAATGCAACCCGTTCCCCCAACGTAATATTCCAGCACTCACCCATAGCCCCCAACATTTGTTCATGCTGATCTATTTCCCAGTGCGCATCCATGTATGAACAACAATGTAATAAATCTCTCATTGCACTGGGTGGAGCTCACCCCAACACTGTTGATTGGCAGCTGAGGTCCCATTGTGATGTCATTGTGGGTGGAGCACTGTTCACGGCAGCTTATGTAAATGAGATCCCATTGTGATTGGAGGACTGTGAGATCCCATTGTGATATCATAGCTGCAAACTGCCAGAATTTCTCATCAACTGCCACAACAGTTAATGTTCTCAAAGAGGGGTTTTGTAAATTTTTAAATGTCAATAACTTGTGAAATATAACATCCATCTGAATGAAACTTGAAACAAACGACCATAGGTCAATGGTGAATAAGGTGGTGCAATAATTTTAGCGCTATCGTGTACCGTTTCATTCCGGGATCACATGGATGCGCACGCACGGATAGATAGATAGAAACAAACAAGATGATAGTTTTAGTAATACATACTAGTCCAAGTGGGACCCGTTGGGTCCATCACACGGGAGGCCTGGTCCCCCAACGCAACCCGTTCCCCACCGCAATATTGCTCCACTAACCCGTAGCTCCCATGGAAGGCCTGTCCCCCAACTCAACCCGCTGCCGAACGTAAAATTCCAGCACTCCCTGCCTTTTCCTACGCTGGACTTCCCCAATTCCAATACCAATTCACCCTCCCCCTCCTGTCCTGACAGGAGCTGGAGTAGGTATTGTATGATGGCAACATTGTTGCAAATGTCGGGTGGAGAACTGAGATATCCCTTCAAGTGAAAAGTTGGTGGAAGCACAGAGTATTGCAACTTTGTATTGAAGTTTGTTGGAAGCTGGCAGGTAGGATTTTAACAGTAAAAATCTTGTTAAAGTTGGCTTTTTTAAACCTTGAAATATCTATGAATTGTGAAATATAACATCAAATGTCAAGAAACTTGATATGAAACAAAAAGCTGAGTAAGATTTTGCAAAAGATTTTGCGCTATAGTGTGCAGTTTTGGCATAGCGCCTGAGATCACAGACAGACAATCAAGTCAAGACTTTTAATATTATACTAGACCAAGTGGGACCCTTTGGGCCCCGTCCCCCAATGCGGGGGGGGGGGGGGGGGGGGGGGGCGGCATGGCGCTCACCCAAGACAGGCGGCCCCTGTCAAGGAAAATTACGGAATTTATGGAGGCAATCAATCGTCCCCACGTTGGGGGTGGGGCGAGGGTGGGTGGGGTTCGCGGGGCACAGGGGGGCAGGGGTTCGGGGAGGGGGGGGGGGGGGTTCCTGCGAATGGAATGGGCACCGACAGGGAGAACCGACCCCCCCCCCCCCCCCGATCGACCCTCCCCACTCCCTGCTTTGTGTCCAAACACCAGGATCGTGGGACTAAAATTCAACCAGAACTTGAGGAGCAGCCCCTTCAGATATTCGTACAGGGGCAGCAACCTCACACATTTATATCTCTCTGTCTCTCTCTCCCTCTGTGTCTTTCTCTCTGTCTCTGTCTCTCTGCCTGTCTCTGTCTCTGCCACACACTAACACCCCCCTTGATATTATATTAATATCTATATAACTAAAAGTCATTTTGACCACTTCCTGTCTGTGCTGTATACTGATTTTATAAGAAACGGTACCCTATATAGCTATGATTTTTGGCCATCTTACTCACTGTCCTCCTCCGCTGCGGCAGCCCCAAGGACTTTTCCAATCGATGAAAATAAAAAAACTTATGAATGTTAAAAAAATCTTGACATCAGCAGATTGGTCCTCTCGCCCGTCAATCACCATGATGAAGTTAATGCCCCTTCCGGGGGGCAGTAGGACTATAAAACCCCGGATGCTTGAATGTGAGTCAGTCACTCTGGAAGATCGCGAGGGAGAGGCCACAACTGTGATTCTGCTGTGTCAACTGAACTGTGAGTCTGAACTGTGAGTCTGCAATGTATTTGCAATAAATGATTTGTTAGCCCTTAATGAAAATAAAATGAGTTGTTTGTCCTGTCCTGTGCTTTTAAACTAAAATGGCAATGGAAATGAAATGAAATGAAAATGAGATGAGTTGTTAGGCCTGCCCTGTGCTTGAAACTGAAATGGCAATGGAAATGAAATGAAATGAAAATGAGATGAGTTGTTTGGCCTGCCCTGTGCTTGAAACTGAAATGGCAATGGAAATGAAATGATATGAAAATGAGATTAGTTGTTTGGCCTACCCTGTGCTTGAAACTGAAACGGCAATGGAAATGAAATGAAATGAAAATGAGATGAGTTGTTTGGCCAGCCCTGTGCTTGAAACTGAAATGGCAATGGGAATGAAATGAAATAAAATGAAAATGAGTTGTTTGACCTGCGCTGTACTTGAAACTGAAATGGCAATGGAAATCAAATGAAATGGAAATGGAAATGGAAATGAAATTAGTTGTTTGGCCTGCCTGATGTCACTCATTTCGGCTCATAAGGCCTCCTTTAGCCAAGAAATCAGTCCTTTTTGCCCAAAATGCCCGTATTAGCCTATTAGCCCGTATTGGCCTAAAAGTCCAGAAAAAGTGCCTTTCACTGAGATCTCATTTCAATATTGGAATTGGTGGCGAAGTGGAATAGCCCTCCTGTGTGAACATGGGACCCAACGGGTACCACCTAGTCTAGTTATTCATTGGCTCCTTTTACCCCATCCCCGCTCTATCCACTGACGCATAGCACTCATCTCACAGGCACGTCTAGAGGGGGGGTGGTAGAGAGAGAGGGCAGAGAGAGAGGTGGTAGAGACAAAGAGGGGCAGAGAGAGTGGGGTCGATTAAGAGAGAGGCAGAGGGGGGGCAGGGAGAGGGGGGTGGAGGGAGGAGTGGTGGGGGGAGGAGAGGGAGAGAGGAGGGGGGTAGAGAGAGGGGGGGAGGAGGGGGGGGGAGGAGGAGAGGGGGAGAGGGGGGAGGGAGGAGGAGGAGAGGGGAGAGAGGGGGATGGAGGGGGGGGGGGGAGAGAAAGGGGGTTATGGAGGGGTTAGAGGGGGGGGGGGTGGGAGGGGTGATGGGGTAGAGAGGAGAGGGGGGAGTGGGGTAGGGGGAGGGGAGGGGGAAAGGGGAGGGGTGGGGATATGGGGGGATGGAGGGCAATGGGGGGGTGAAGGGGAGTGGGGTAGAGGGAGAGAGGGAGGGGAGAGGGGGAGGAGGGGGAGGGGAGAGGGGGAGCGGGGGGGGGAGGGGGGGGAGGGGAAGGAGGGGAGGAGGGGATGGGGGGTAGATAGATAGGGGGGAGAGGAGTGGGAGAGGATAGCAGTGGGGGGAGCGGGTAGCAGTGGGGGCGAAGTGGGAAGCAGCGGTTAGCAGCGAGGGGGAGGAGCAAGATAGGAGTGGGTAGACAATAGATAATAGGTGCAGTAGGCCATTCGGCCCTTCGAGCCAGCACCGACATACAATGTGATCATGGCTGATCATCCCCAATCAGTACCCCGTTTCTGCCTTCTCCCCATATTCCCTGACTCCGCTATCTTTAAGAGCCCTATCTGGCTCTCTCTTGAAAGCATCCAGAGAACCTGCCTCCACCGCCCTCTGAGGCAGAGAATTCCACAGACTCGCAACCCTCTGTGAGAAAAAGTGATTCCTCATCTCCATTCTAAATGGCTTACCCCTTATTCTTAAACTGTGGCCCCTGTTTCTGGACTCCCCCAACATCGGACTCCCCTAACATTGTGTCCAAACCGTTAACAATCTTATATGTTTCAATAAGATATCCTCTCATCCTTCTAAACTCCAGAGTGTACAAGCCAAGCCGCACCATTCTCACAGCATATGACAGTCCCGCCATCCCGGGAATTAATCTTGTAAACCTACGCTGCACTTCCTCAATAGCAAGAATGTCTTTCCTCAAATTAGGGGACCAAAACTGCACACAATACTTCAGGTGTGGTCTCTCTGGGGCTCTGTACAACTGCAGAAGGACTTCTTTGCTCCTATACTCGACTCCTCTTGTTATAAAGGCCAACATGCCATTTGCTTTCTTCACAACCTGCTGTACCTGCATGCTTACTTTCATAGACTGATGTACAAGGACCCTCAGATCCCGTTGTACTTCCCCTTTTCCCAACTTGATGCCATTTAGATAGTAATCTGCCTTCCTGTTTTTGATACTACATTTATCCACATTAAACTTCATCTGCCATGCATCTGTCCACTCCCCCAACTTGTCCAAGTCACCCTGCATTTTCATGGCATCTTCCTCACAGTTCACACTGCCACTCAATTTTGTGTCATCTGTAAATTTGCTAATGTTACTTTGAATCCCTTCATCCAAATCATTGATGTATATTGTAAATACCTGCGGTCCCAGGTACTTGCGGTACCCCACTAGTCACTGCCTGCCATTCTGAAAGGAACCCGTTTATCCCTACTCTTTGTTTCCTGTCTGCCAACCAATTTTCTATCCATGTCAGCACTCTTCCCCAAATACCATGTGCCCTAATTTTGCCCACTAATCTCCTATGTGGGACCTTATCAAATGCTTTCTGAAAGTCCAGGTACACTACATCCACTGGCTCTCCCTTGTCCATTTTCCTAGTTACATCTTCAAAAAATTCCAGAAGATTAGTCAAGCATGATTTCCCCTTCGTAAATCCATGCTGACTCGAACCGATCCTGTTACTGCTCTCCAAATATGCGGCTATTTCATCTTTTATGATTAATTCCAGCATCTTTCCCACCACCGATATCGGGCTAAACTGGTCTATAATTCCCTGTTTTCTCTCTCCCGCCTTTCTTAAAAAGTAGAATAACATTAGCTACCCTCCAATCCACAAGAACTGATCCTGAATCTATAGAACATTGGAAAATTATCACCAATGTATCCACGATTTCTAGAGCCACTTCCTTAAGTACCCTGGGATGCAGACCATCAGGCTCTGGGGATTTATCAGCCTTCAGTCCCATCAGTCTACCCAACACCATTTCCTGCCTAATGTGCATTTCCTTCAGTTCCTCCTTCACCCCAGATCCTCTGGCCACTACTATATCAGGGAGATTGTTTGCGTCTTCCTTAGGTAAGACAGAACCAAAGTACCTGTTCAGTTTATCTGCCATTTCCTTATTCCCCATAATAAATTCACCTGTTTCAGTCTTCAAGGGACCCACATTTGTCTTAATTATTTTTTTCCTCTTCACATACCTAAAGAAACTTTTACTATCCTTTATATGCTTGGCTACCTTACCTTCGTACTTCATCTTTTCTCCCCATATTGCCCTTTTAGTTATCTTCGGTTGCTCTTTAAAAGTTTCCCAATCCTCTGGCATCCCGATCATCTTTGCTATGTTATATGTCTTCTTTTATTTTTATACTGTCTTTGAATCTTTCTTCCTCTTTGGAATGAAATGACCCTGTATCTTCTGGATTATTCCCAGAAATTCCTGCCAGTTGTTCCACTGTCATCCCTGCTGGTGTCCCTTTCCAGTCAACTTTGGCCAGCTCCTCCCTCATGCCAACGTAATCCCCTTTGTTCAACTGCAATACCCACACTTCCAATTTTACATTCACCCTCTCAAATTGCAACTTATCATATTGTGGTCGCTACCTCCTAATGGCTCCTTTACCTTGAGTTCCCTTTATCAAATCCGGTTCATTACAAAACACTAAATCCAGAATTGCCTTCTTCCTGGTAGGCTCCAGTACAAGCTCCTCTAAGAATCCATCTCAGAGGCACTCTGCAAACTACCTTTCTTGGGGTCTAGTACCAACTTGGTTTTCCCAGTCTACCTGCATGTTAAAATCTCCCATATCCGCCGTAGCATTACCTTTGCTGCATGCCAATTCTAACTCCTGATGCAACTTGCAACCTATATCCAGGCTATTGTTTGGGGGCCAGTAGATAACTCCCATTAGGGTCTTTTTACCCTTACAATTTCTCAGTTCTATCCATACTGACTCTACATCTTCTGATTCTATGTCATCCTCGTAAAGGACTGAATTTCATTCCTTATCAACAGAGCCACCCCGTCCCCTCTACCTACTTTTCAATAGGACGTATAACCCTGAATATTCAGTTCCCAGCTCCGATGCTCTTGCAGTCAAATGTCTCTGTAATTCCCACAACATCATACTTACCAATTTCTAATTGAGCCTCTAGCTCATCCACTTTATTTCTTATACTTCGCGCATTCATATACAGTGGCTTGCAAAAGTTTTCATACCACTTGAACTTTTCCACATTTTGTCACGTTACAACCACAAACGTAAATGTATTTTATTGGGATTTTATGTGATAGACCAACACAAAGTGGTGCATAATTGTGAAGTGGAAGGAAAATGATACATGGTTCTCAAATGTTTTTACAAATAAAAAACTGAAAAGTGTGGCGTGCAAAAGTATTCAGCCCCCCTGAGTCAATACTTTGTAGAACCACCTTTCGGTGCGATTACAGCTGCAAGTCTTTTGTGGTATGTCTCTACCAGCTTTGCACATCTAGAGACTGAAATTTTTGCCCATTCTTCTTTGCAAAATAGCTCAAGCTCAGTCAGATTGGATGGAGAGCGTCTGTGAATTTTCAAGTCTTGCCATAGATTCTCAATTGGATTTAGGTCTGGACTTTGACTGGGCCATTCTAACACATGAATATGCTTTGATCTAAACCATTCCATTGTAGCTCTGGTTGTATGTTTAGGGTCGTTGTCCTGCTGGAAGGTGAACCTCCGCCCCAGTCTCAAGTCTTTTGCAGACTCTAACAGGTTTTCTTCCAAGATTGCCCTGTATTTGGCTCCATCCATCTTCCCATCAACTCTGACCAGCTTCCCTGTCCCTGCTGAAGAAAAGCATCCCCACAGCATGATGCTGCCACCACCATGTTTCACAGTGGGGATGGCGTGTTCAGGGTGATGTGCAGTGTTAGTTTTCCGCCACACATAGCGTTTTGCATTTAGGCCAAAAACTTCAATTTTGGTCTCATCTGACCAGAGCACTTTCTTCCACATGTTTGCTGTGTCCCCCACATGGCTTGTGGCAAACTGCAAACGGGACTTCTTATGGCTTTTTTTCAACAATGGCTTTCTTCTTGCCACTCTTCCATAAAGGCCCGATTTGTGGAGTGCACGACTAATAGTTGTCCTGTGGACAGATTCTCCCGCCTGAGCTGTGGATCTCTGCAGCTCCTCCAGAGTTACCATGGGCCTCTTGGCTGCTTCTCTGATCAATGCTCTCCTTGCCCGGCCTGTCAGTTTAGGTGGACGGCCACGTCTTGGTAGGTTTGCAGTTGTGCCATACTCTTTCCATTTTTGGATGATGGATTGAACAGTGCTCTGTGAGATGTTCAAAGCTTGGGATTTTTTTTAATAACCTAACCATGCTTTAAACTTCTCCACAACTTTATCCCTGACCTGTCTGGTGTGTTCCTTGGGCTTCATGATGCTGTTTGTTCACTAATGTTCTCTAACAAACCTCTGAGGCCTTCACAGAACAGCTGTATTTATACTAAGATTAGATTACACACGTGGACTCTATTTACTAATTAGGTGACTTCTGAAGGCAATTGGTTGCACTGGATTTTATTTAGGGGTATCAGAGTAAAGGGGGATGAATACTTTTGCAGGCCACACTTTTCAGTTTTTTATTTGTATCATTTTCCTTCCACTTCACAATTATGCGCCACTTTGTGTTTGTCTATCACATAAAATCCCAATAAAATACATTTACGTTTGTGGTTGTAACGTAACAAAATGTGGAAAAGTTCAAGGGGTATGGATACTTTTGCAAGCCACTGTATAACACTTTTAATTAGGCATTCACCTCCCCTCTCACTCCGGTTCCTATTTCACCTGACCTTACTCTCTTTATCGCTTCTTCAACTTTCCGTCCTATTTATTTGGGTGTCCTTCGTAACTTTTCCTGTATTCTCTTCCCCTTTAACTCTATCTTTATACTCCCAATTGATCAACTCCTCCCCCCCACTATTTAGTTTAAACCCACACGTGTAGCCCTGGCAAAACTGCCTGCCAAAACGTCGGTCCCTCTCCAGTTAAGGTATAGCCCGTCCCTTTTGTACAGGTCACCCCTACCCCAAAAAAGATCCCAGTGGTCTATAAATCGAAATCCCTGCTCCAGCCCCTCAGCCACGCATTCAGATCCCCTATCTCCCTGATCCTGCCCTCACCAGCACGAGGTACGGGAAGCAATCCAGAGATAACCACTAGAAGTCCTGCATTTCAGTCTTCTTCCTAACTCTCTAAATTCACATTGCAGAACCTCCTTTCTCTTCTTCCCGATGTAGTTTGTGCCCACGTGCACAACCACTTCCGACTGCTCACCCTCTTGAACCCTGGCATCAGGGAGGCAACAGACCATTCTCGAGTCTTGCCTGCCGCCACAGAATCTCCTGTCTGCACCTCGGACAATGGAGTCACCCACCACTATAGCTCTGCCTGATGTCGGTCTCACCGGTCGAATCTCATCGCTAGGATTGGAACCACCAACGTGTCCGGCCCTCTGACTGGAAGCTTCATCTACCCCAACAGCTCCCAAGAGGGCGTACCTGTTTTCATTACGCACAGCCACCAGGGTTTCCTGCACTCCACATTTACTCCTCTTTCTCATAGTCACTGTGGTGGATGTTTAGGTTAAAATGTATTATGTGTGTTCTGTTGCTTTTTATTGGTATGACTGTATGGCAAATCAAATTCCTCGTATGTTGCAAAACATACTTGGCTAATAAAGCATGATTATGATTATGTTCCGCAACATACGAGGAATTTGATTTGCCATACCCATAAAAAGTAATAAAACACACCAAAGATATTTTAACATAAACATCCACTACAGTGACTCCTCCACATTTTTCACTGTGATGGAAGGCGAAAAAAAGTTCAACCTCTTCCATTCTTTGTTCTCCCGTGGGTGGGGGCCTCGAGCCTTCTGTTGATGGGACGTTCTTGGCTCCTGTAGCCGGCGGTCGGGCCCTCCGCGTCGGAACGATCAAGCTCATGCATCGGGGGAGAATCTCAGTGCCGGGTGATCAGACCTCGAGTCGGGGCTGGTCTAACCTCATGTGGCTAGGAGCTTCCCGACATCAGTCTCTACCCGAGACTGCGAGCTCCTCAATGTTAAAATCTGCAGGCGTTGGCGTTGGAGCGTCGATCGCAGGCAAGGGATCGCAGGCTTTAATGTTAAGCCCACGGCCCCGCGGTGGGGCTCAAAGTCAGTCCCGAGCGAGGCCTCCAGCTCCATGATGTTAGGCCGCAGAGCGACCAGAGATACGATCCGGAAAACAATCGCATCTCCGGCAAGGTAAGAGATTGAAAAATAGTTTCCCCCGACCGCCTCCCTCATAAATCAAACCAGAGAACACTAACACAAACTTTTTAAAAAACACAAAAAATAACAAAAAAGACAGACAGACCGTTGGCGAGGCTGCCATTTCTGATGGCGCCACCCGGTAGATACTTTATTAAAATAAAACACCATTTAACATTCTCCTGCCACTTGCAGAACCAGTCCTTGCTTTCAACAACTTCTCTTTTGACTCCCATCACTTTTTTCAAGTTAAAGGTGTAGCTATGGGCATTAGTATGGGCCCCACCTATGCCAGCCCTTTTACTGTTTACATCAAATGGTCATAGTTCCAAATATACACTGACTCCTCCCCCAACTCTTTCTCCGTTACATTGATGACTGGATCGGGGCTGCCTCCTGTATCAGTACAGAACTCGGGCAGTACAGTAGCGCAGCAGTAGAGTTGCTGCATTACAGTTCCAGAGACCTGGCTTCGATCCTGACAATGGGTGCTGTCCGTATGGAGTGTGTACGTTCTCCCTGTGGCCGCATTGGTTTTCTCCCGGTGCTCTAGTTTCCTCCAACACTCCAAAGACATACAGGTATGTAGGTTAATTGACTTTTGTAACTTATATTTTGTCCCTAGTGTGTAGGATAGTACTAGCGTCTGGGGTGATCGCTGGTCAGCACAGACTCGGTGGGTTGAAGGGCCTGATACCACATTGTATAGCTACACTAAACTAAACTTGTTTTAATTGACTATTAATTACCATTAACTTCCATCCTGCCTTCAAAGTCACTTGGACTGTGTCTGATACATCTCTCCCCTTCCTCTATCATGGGACAGGCTATCGACTACTGTTTACAATAAACCCGCTGAGTCCCGCAGTTGTCTGGATTACACTTCCTATCACCCTGCCTCTTCGAAAGACATAATCTCATACTCTCAATTTCTCCATTTTAGTCGCATCTGCTGCCAAGATGCGGTGTTACATCTAAGATGTCTTTTCTTCAGTAAACGTGGTTTACCCTTGCTGTCGTGGATGGATTCTTCCCCTGCATCTCCCGTAGTTCTGCCCCTCTTCCCCGCAGACGGGACAAGGATGGAATTTGCCTGGTCCTTTCACCCATCAGCCTCCACATCCAACACATTATCCCCTGACATTTCTGCCACTTTCAGCGTGATCCCACCATTCACATTTTTCCCTTCCCACTCCTTCATGCCTTCTGCAAAGACTGCTCCCTCTGTAATTCCTTGGTTCACATCCCTTCCCACCCAAACCACCTCCTCCCTTTCCTATGCAATTACAGGAGATGTACTGGGTAATACTTGTCCCTAGTCACCAGTGCGAGGGGGGGCGTCATCGAGTGTGGCTGCCCTGCCAGCAGCTGTTAGTCCTTTCACCCTTTTTAAAATTTTTAGTGAGTTAAAAGTGTCTGTTTTGGAGGTCTTCTAGTCTTTTATGTTGTGTGTGGGGGGTGGGGAAGGGGGAAACTTTATTTCCTAGTCCCTACCTGGTCGGAGAGGTGACCTCCCTCTGAGCTGCTTCTTCACCCCCTCCTCGCGCCTACCATCGGACTGGAGCCGCCTTTCCTGTTGGGACCATCAAGAACCCCAGCTTCGGCGGCGGCACAGCGCTGGGACACCATCACGGAGCGGGTGATGCCTTACCCGGGTCGCCGAGCAGTAAGCTCCGGAGTGCTGTGACCGCCGACTCCAACATCCGAGGAGCTGTGGCTGCGGGCGTCCAGCCGCGGGCGGCGCTGGATTTAAGACACCGCGGAACCTGGGATCCGAGATCGCCAGAGTCGGAGCTCCGACCAGCGCAGCCTGAGGACTTTGGGTGCCGCGGTCTCCGCTCCGGACAAGCCGCTGAGGAGTGTTCACCCGACGCCGGAGTTCCATCTTCCCGGCAAGAGGGCCTGGAGCATCAGACTGCCGTAGCGGCTACTGTGGACGCAACAATAGGCCCGACTATGGGTGAACAGGGGACGGGACTGGACTTTGCTGCCTTCCCCCACAGTGGGAACCATTGTGAGGGGATGTTTTTATGTTTATTGTTAAATTCTTTAATGTTGTGTCTTATCTTTATTGGTGTGCTGCATTGGCAAGTCAAATTTCACTACACCAATTGGTATATGTGATAATAAATGTCCTTTGTATCCTTGTATCCTATGCTTCCTCGCTCACATCCATCCAGGGACCGCAGAGTCCTTCCAGGTGAATCTGACGTTCAGATGCACTTCTAACCTCAGCCACTGGATACAGTATTTCCCATGTTGCCCTTTACACCAACAAGACCAAGCATGGACGAGGCGACAGTTTCACCGAACACTTGCACTCGGTCTGCCAAGACCTGTTGGATAACCCCGCGGATAACCATTTTAACTCTACTTCCCATTCCCAGACCAACCTTTCTGTGCTGGGTCTTCCTCATTGGCAGAGTGAGGCCATATGTAAACTGGAGGAACAGTACCTCATATTCCACTCGGGTGGCTTACAACCCAATGATGTGAACATTGAATTATTAAACCCCCCCCGTCCATCCGTCCATCTTCCCTGTGCCCACCTAGTAGTCTTCTCATCTCGAGTCAAGAAGGACACTGGCCCAAAAAGTTGTCCATGTACCGCAGTGTTGCTTCCTGACTCGCTTAGTAAATCCAGCACCTTATCTTTGTAAACTAATCGCATCTGTCTATAAATGGTCCAAATCCCCCTTCATGTTCACGTGTCTAAGTACCTCTTAAACACCACCATCATATCTGCTTCCACCATCTCTGTTGGCAGAATGTTCCAGGAGATCTGTGTAAAACAAAAACTGTCTCTGCACATGTCCTTTGTACATATGTTACGCTG
Organism: Leucoraja erinaceus; assembly: GCF_028641065.1. Taxonomy (NCBI): domain Eukaryota; kingdom Metazoa; phylum Chordata; class Chondrichthyes; order Rajiformes; family Rajidae; genus Leucoraja; species Leucoraja erinaceus. The sequence goes on along the minus strand of NC_073384.1, from coordinate 70,151,109 downwards.
CTGCAAGTGAGAATTTCATTGTTCCATTTGGGGACATATGACAATAAAATATTCTTCACTCTTAAACATTCCCTCACCACTTTAAAGCTCATCCCTCCAGTATCTGACATTTGCACCCTGGGAAAGGAAATATGTCTACCCTGTCTACACCTCATAATTTATATACTTCCATCCTGTCTCTCAACCTCTGACGCTCCAGAGAAAACAATTCAAGTTTGTCCAACCTCTCCTTATAGCTAATTCCCTCTAATCCAGAAGTCGACAACCTTGTTCTGCATAGGGGCCAGGACCCATGTCTGTGTGCGGATGGCAGGCCACATCTATCGCCATAGTGTGACACTTGGTGTTGTTTCTTGCATTAGTTGTCACGTGTTTTTCAATTAGTTTTCTGCAGTTCCCAGGCCCCTCGCGTGCCCCGGGACTGGCTGTAGCGCCCAGGTCGCCTGCATGCCCCAGGATTAGCTGCAGTTTCCAGATCAGTACAGTTTTGGTCTCCTAATCTGAGGAAAGACATTCTTGCCATAGAGGAAGTACAGAGAAGGTTCACCAGACTGATTCCTGGGATGTCAGGACTTTCATATGAAGAAAGACTGGATAGACTCTGCTTGTACTCGCTAGAATTTAGAAGATTGAGGGGGGGATCTTATAGAAACGTACAAAATTCTTAAGGGGTTGGACAGGCTAGATGCAGGAAGATTGTTCCCGATGTTGGGGAAGTCCAGAACAAGGGGTCACAGTTTAAGGATAAGTGGGAAGTTTTTTAGGACCGAGATGAGGAAAACATTTTTCACACAGAGAGTGGTAAATCTGTGGAATTCACTGCCACAGAAGGTAGTTGAGGCCAGTTCATAGGCTATATTTAAGAGGGAGTTAGATGTGACCCTTGTGGCTAAAGGGATCAGGGGGTGTGGAGAGAAGGCAGGTACAGGATACCGAGTTAGATGATCAGCCATGATCATGTTGAATGGCGGTGCAGGCTCGAAGGGCCGAATGGCCTACTCCTGCACCTAATTTCTATGTTTCTATGTTTATGCCCAGTGTCTGCAGTAGTGATGATTCTAGAAGGCAGGTACAGGATACTGAGTTGGATGATCAGCCATGATCTTATCGAAGGGCCGAATGGCCTACTCCTGCACCTATTTTCTATGTTTCTATGAGCTCACGTCCCTGGCACTGGCTCAGTTCCCAGGTCGCGAAAACGAATTGAAAAAAAATACACCTGCGGATTTTGGTTTCCGGGCTGCATGTTGTGACCCCTGCTCTAATCCAAGCAGCATTCTGGTGAATCTCTTCTGCACCCTCTCCAAATCCTCTACATTCTTCCTGTAATGGGGCACACAATACTCTATATTTTGCCGAACCAAAGTCCGAGAAAGCTGCATCATCACTATCTGACTTACTCGATGCCCCGACTGATCCTTTTTCAGCTGTCTTGTTAAAAGTGGGGATGTTTGCTAGTGCTTGCACCATGTTCAAATGTGTTTGCAAGTCCTCAGTTATTGAAGCATGACCTGCACAACATGCAATCGGGGTCTCATGTGGAGAATAATAACTGCATTCCAAAGCGCCATGCAACGACGGAGTCGAACCATTTCCATTGGACACATCTCTCTGGTAGTACATGTCTCATCGAAGCTCAATTGTACTGGCTCTGTAGATGCTGTGCTGGTAAGAGGGTCAGTGACTGGCCACCCAGTAGAGCAGGAACACTCAAGCCTTCACACCAGAAGCTGACATGCCTGGATGAATGCAGCTGCAACAATTCTGATGCTGGCTTCCATCCAGGACAAGGGCAGCAACCTGAACATTTACTTACGTCCTCAGCAGGTCAGACTGCCCGTGATCTCCGCCCCTCCCTACAGGTTCCCCTCCGGCTCTCCCGCCACTCTAATCCCGCCTGGGCCCGAGCTCGCCAACATTGCTCTGGGGGGTCAGTGGTTGAAATGTGAGTCTGCACCACCTCAAGGACAATCAGAGATGGACAGTCACACCCATTTACTACGGAAATAAAATAAAACAACAAGGATTTCAAAACATTTCTTCGACCATACATCATTGTGCATTCTTTGATATTTTCATAAGGGATAGAAGTACAATTAGGCCATTCGGCCCATCAAATCATGGCTGATCTATCTCTCTCTCCGAACCCTATCTGACTTCTCCCCATAACCTCGGACATCTGTACTAATCAATAATCTATCCAACTGCCTTAAAAATATCCACTGACTTGGCCCCCACAGCCTACTGTGGCAAAGAATAATAAGATTAAATGAGAACTTACCAGTTTGAAGTTTAATCTGTATAGTATGAGGAGTTACGATGTTGGATTACGTGAAGATCCCGTCCAGCATGCATGCGCAACATACTTCAAAGCAGTGGTGTGGAATCACAGAAACAACACAGTAATTGAAATAAACATAGTAAAGATAAGGAGAATTAAGTTACCAGTTGATATCTGTAATTGAGGGTGGGAGCGGAGGGCACGTAATCCCTCATCGTACCTCCTCATAAAATACAGATCAAACTTCAAACTGGTAAATTCTCGTTTAATCTTACTATTTTACTTCGGAGTCACGTGAGTGACTACGTGAAGATTTTAAAGCTCTGTGATTTCAATCCGTGTAACAGTTCATACATCATTCGCTGCCGAAGTCATCCAAGGGAGGAAGTATGTTATCGTAATCAACCATGAATCTGTTTATAAAACAATAATGGTATTTATTTTGAAAACAATAACAAAGTAAAATAATGCTCCCCCGGGCTTAAATTATATGTTTGCAGAGTCCAAAATTCTTTCTGCAAATAAAACAGGTTCTGCTAATGGCTTGTCGTAGACAGTTTGGAAGGTTTTCTCCCTGGACCACCCTGCTGTTGCCAAGATGTGGTCTAATGGCATGTTCATTCTTTTTGCCGCCGATGTGGATGCTGCCCTGGTGGAGTGAGATGTGTAAATGTCAGTATCCACTCCAGCAGCTCCCAGTACCTGTTTGAGCCATCTAGAGATGGTTTGGCTCGACACCCGACCATGTGGTTTCTTGTGGCTGACCCATGAAGCTTTTTCTCTCCCTCAGGAATCTTTAGTTGTGTTGATGTATAACAGCAAATGAGTCATGACACATAAACGGGGGTCAGGTGGGTACGCCCGGAAATCCATAACAAGACCTGAAGTTCCTGGTCTGCTTTGTTTTACCAGCTCCTGAATGGTGAATGTTATTTGGTCTGGTGTTATGACCATGTTGTCCAGTCTGAGTAAGTGAAGGGACTGGACCCTTTGTGCTGATACTAACGCCATCAGCATGACCGTTTTCAGGGTTAGCTGTTCCAGAGTGAGGGATCTGGCTGGTGACCATCCCATTAGGTATGTCAGGACAACACTGACATCCCAGATCTTGGTATACCTGGGTCTTGGGGAGTTTGAATTGAAGATCCCAGTCATTAATTTGATCACCAGCGGATCAGACCCAATGGCCTGTTGTCCTGGTGCCTGTCTTAGGTAGGCTGACAGTGCACTTCTAGCACAATTGATAGCGCTATAGCTCAGACCTTCATCATGGTGAAGGCTGGCCGGGAATTCCAGTACATGTGTTATGGTGGTTGATGAGTAGGTTGTCCCTGTTCTCGAGCAATATGTTTCCCATTTTCTTATGCTCGAGAGGTATTGTTTCTTGGTGGAGAGTCGGTGAGACACTGTCATCATGTCCATGGTCCTGTTTGACAGTCCCAGGTCCAGCAAAGGTCTTTTTAGAATCTGCAACCCAGTAGGTTAATTCTGTCATGGCATGGATGACTTTCGCCTGACACAGGGTGAATCAATAGGTCTGGACTACTGGGAATGGTCATTGGTGTTTCAATGACTCTGTCAAGGACCATTGGGAACCATGGCTGTGTAGGCCAGTCGGGTACTACCAAGATGCCTGAAGCAGAGTCCATCTGTATTTTGCGTAGTACCCGACTGATGAGGCAGAAGGGGGGAAAGGCATAGAAAAAATAGTTCCCCAGTCCAGCGCGAATGCATCCATCGCCGCTGCCTGAGGGTCTGGTTCCCAAGAGACATACATTGGTACCTGGTGATTCAGTCGGGATGCAAAGAGATCGATATCTGGTGTGCCATATTGCTTTGTAATTTCAGCAAATACTTTTGGATTTAACATCCATTTGGTGTTATCATTAAACTTGCGTGACCTGGTGTCTGCCACTGTATTTAGCTTACCTGGTAGGTAAGTTGCTGATAGCCAAATATGTTTATCGACACACCATTGTGTTGACCAAATTGTCACATGATATCAATTTTATCCCGCCCATATAGTTAATATAGGCCACCACTGTGGTATTATCAATCTGTAAACAAACATGCAAATGGTGCATATTTGTACAATATGCTTTTAAACCATAGAACGCATCCAACATTTCCAAATAGTTTAGTTATGTTAGCTTTCATAGCAAAAGGATTTGAGTATAGGAGCAGGGAGGTTCTATTGCAGTTGTACAGGGTCTTGGTGAGATCACACCTGGAGTATTGCGTACAGTTTTGGTCTCCAAATCTGAGGAAGGACATTATTGCCATAGAGGGAGTGCAGAGAAGGTTCACCAGACTGATTCCGGGGATGTCAGGACTGTCTTATGAAGAAAGACTGGATAGACTTGGTTTATACTCTCTAGAATTTAGGAGATTGAGAGGGGATCTTATAGAAACTTACAAAATTCTTAAGGGGTTGGACAGGCTAGATGCAGGAAGATTGTTCCCGATGTTGGGGAAGTCCAGGACAAGGGGCCACAGCTTAAGGATAAGGGGGAAATCCTTTAAAACCGAGATGAGAAAAAAACTTTTTTCACACAGAGAGTGGTGAATCTCTGGAACTCTCTGCCACAGAGGGTAGTTGAGGCCAGTTCATTGGCTATATTTAAGAGGGAGTTAGATGTGGCCCTTGTGGCTAAGGAGATCAGAGGGTATGGAGAGAAGGCAGGTACGAGATACTGAGTTGGATGATCAGCCATGATCATATTGAATGGCGGTGCAGGCTCGAAGGGCCGAATGGCCTACTCCTGCACCTAATTTCTATGTTTCTACCCAGTGTCTGCAGTAGTGATGATTCTAGATTGGTCCATCTACCACCTGTGCTGGATATGGTATTAGTTGCTCCCCAGCCTTGAGCACTGGCATCTGTTTGTATAGTTAACGTTGGGTTATTGATGATGATAGGACTGGAACTATGCCAAATGTTCTCTATCCACCATTGTAACTCTGATATTGCTTCAATGGGCAATTTCATGGTTCGGTCAAAATGCCCTGCATGTCGTTTTAACATAGAAACATAGAAATTAGGTGCAGGAGTAGGCCATTCGGCCCTTCGAGCCTGCACCGCCATTCAATATGATCATGGCTTGCATCTTTGCTCTTTGTAAGTTTTGATAGTGCAAAGGTCCAAACTGGGTAGCTGGAAATGCTGCTACTTACTCTTGCCACTTGTCGGATGGTTGGTCGATTGTTAACCATTAATTTGCTACACGATTGTGCCAATTCTGTTGATTTCTCTTTTGGCAACGTTACAGACATGTGGACTGAGTTAATTGTGAACCCCAGATAGTCCATGGTTGTGGATGGCATCAACTTAGATTTATCTGGATGTATGACAAAACCCAGGGTTTCAAATAAATGTTTAGTAGCTAATACAGCTGAATTAGCTAATTCCATGGTTTTGCCTATTATTAAAATATCATCAAGATATGCCATGACAATATGTTTTTGTTTTCTTAATATTGCCAAGGCTGGTTTTAGTATCTTGGTAAACAGTCTTGGGGCTGATGTTAGCCCATTAGGCAACGATTTAAACTGCCATTGTTGCCCCATCCAGGTAAATTTTAGGTATCTACGATGATCCTTGTTAATAGGTACTGAATAGTAGGCATCTTTTAGATCGATGCTTGCCATAAAGTATCCTTTGGAAATCAGTTGTTTGGCAGTCACAAATATTTCCATTTTAAAGTGTATATACTTAACGAAAGTATTCAATGTAGTTAAGTCAATGATGATGCGACATCCACCATCTTTTTTGGTTTTGGTAAAAATATTTGAAACAAATTCCAAAGGTTCATGTTCAGATTTCTCAATGATACCCTTTGTAAGTAACCTCACCAGTTCTACTTGTCCCTCCAGTTTTTCTTTTAGGGAGAGGGTAAAACCCCTTTGGGGTGCATGCTGAACTGGTGGCATGTTTTCTTGAATAAATTCAATTTTGTATCCTTGAATACTGTTAAGTATATAACTATCAAGTGTGATAGTCCTCCATGCTTCCATGAACAGGTGTAGTCTCCCCCCTGTTAGCACAATTCCCCCGCCTGTTATGTACTGGTAGGAACCAGACCCACCTACCTCCATTGTTATCGGTGGATTTATTTCTTCTGTTTCTGGTTCTTTGTCTGTCGGGGTGGTGCTGTGTGGGGGTGGCGCATTTTCCATGGGGTCCGCTCTGGGCCCTGGCCTAAAAAAGGCTTCCGGGGATGGTGTGCGGACCCCGAGCTTTCACCAGTCCCATGGAATTGACGTCGACTGGTGGATGCGATGGGGTACTGCTGCTTTGGTTAAGTGGTTCTGCTCGTTCCGGGTCCTGGCCTCATGAGGCCAAATGCTTTTGATTCCTCATCCAGGTCTTTGACTTGTTTGGGCAAGTCCTTGCCAAATAGCAGGATCTGTGGTTCTGAGGCCGGTGTTCTGCATAGTCCTGCGAATTTCGGATTGAGGGCAGGTCTTATTGCTTCCTTGCGGAGGTTATTAATCTCGTACTGTGTGTTACACAGTAGAGTCAGGGTATCTTGCTGATTAGTTGTCATGTCTACCCCATCCACGGAACGAGCATAGGAGGTGATAGCCGACGTCAGGAACTTCAGTATTCGCTGCAGTTTCAATTCTTGGGTTCTGATACCCTGTCCAATGTACCCCCAGAATTGGCTGTTGACAGCAGGTACATTTAATGAAATGCAGTTTTCTAATAGCGTGTAGAGGTCCTGTTCTTGCAGCGGTTTGAATGAGAGGTCGTCAATGCTGGCCGCCAGTTTTGGCTGTAACGGCCGCCCCGCTCACGGTGTTGCCACGTAGCGGTTCACCACTCCCAGCAGCTCTTCCTGTTCCTGTACCCCATGCATACTCCCGATATCTTCGGCCAGTGACCCCTGTTCTGGACCAGCCCAGTCCTGGTCGCCAACGCTCCCCTCTGCTGAGGAAGATGCGATGGCCAGTGCGTGGTAGTGCACTGGGGCGGGAGTGCCCTGTGCTCCTTTGGCGAGCTTGCCCCATCTCCCGGAGTAAGTCACGCTGGAGCATTTGCTCCATGAGCCTCTCCATTCGGCTCAAACGGCCACCTTTGCTGCTCTCGGGCGGTGAGTCTTCCGTACCAGACTCATCTGAGTATACCGGCCGGTCCGACTTCCGTTTTGCCTTACCTCCAGCCCGCTGCTGATGTTCAGGCTGTGCTAGCGGTGCTGGGCTCGGCTCGGAATTGGTGTCGGTGACTGTGGACCAGGTGCTGCCGATTGCCCCCCACTGATGGAACTCTCCTGTTCCGTCGGAGTCGAACGGGGAATGACCTTTCTTGATTGTTTTCCCTTGTTTATCATTTGAGTATTACAAACAAGAGCAAGGGTTTGGGAAAACACGACCTCAGAGTAAGTTACTTACCTGGAGGTCCCATTTTTAAACTTCTAGCCGGAGCGCCTGTACTCCCGTTCGTCGCTGTTGCACTGCGTGAGACGCTATGTCGCGCATGCATGGTGGACGGGGTCTTCACGTAGTCACTCACGTGACTCCGAAGTAAAATTCCACAGATTCACCACCCTCTGACTAAATACATTTCTCATCTTCTTCCTAAAATAAATTTCTCATCATCTCCTTCCTTTAATTCTGAAACTCTGACCTCTGGTCCTAGACTCTCCCACTAGTGGAAACATCTCCACATCCACTCTATCCAATCCGTTCACTATTCTGCATGTTTCAATCAAAGATCTTATAGCTTCGCTATAAGATCTTTGGTTTCAATGACCCCCCCCCCATTCATAATAATAATAATAACTTTATTTATAAAGCACTTTAAACAACTGCAGTTGCCACAAAGTGCTGTACATGAGAACTCATGGACAAGAAGTTATTACAAACCATTAAAAACCGTAAAACAAAGGACTATAAAACAGTAAAAATTAAAAGACATTAAAAGCACTAAAAACAGGAGCAATGTCTCGGCCAGTGTCGAAAGCCAGAGAATAAAAATGAGTTTTTAGGGTGGATTTGAAGATGGACAGTGAGGGGGCCTGTCTGATGTGCAACGGCAGGGTGTTCCAGAGTGCCGGAGCAGCAACAGAGAAGGCTTTATCCCTTCTGAGCTTCCGCTTAGACCTTATTCATCTAATCTCCAGCGAGTACAGGCCCGGTGCCGACAAATATTCATCACAGCTTAACCTACTAATTCTTGGGATCATTCTTGTAAATCTCCTCTGGACCCTCTCCAGAGCCAGCATATCCTTCCTCGGATATGGTGCCCAAAATTGCTCACAGTACTCCAAATGTGGCCTGACCAGTCCCTCAACATTACACCCCTTTGTATACTAGCCCTCTTGAGTTTGATTTATTTACTACCGATTCGACTTCATCTTGGCTGGTGAACCCGTTACAACTGCGTGTGGATTTATTTCACGTGGACCAGGAACGTCGCTGCAAAGAGGCAGCATCTCCGTCAAGTACACGGCGGACACACCCGCTGAGTTACTGAGTTACTGCAGCACACTTTTTTTTTGTAAACCAGCACCTGCAGTTCCTTCTTTCTACATATCACTCTGTGGAGGTGACTTCAGCTCTCTGCTCCTGACGGGGAAGTTTACTGATCATTGTTATTTCACGAAATCTCAAGTGGTTGGTTGAGGCACAATGTTGAGGCGAGTCATTCAGCAGCGGGCTTCGTGCCGACCTGGGCTTTTGAGCGTCGTGCAGAGTGCTGGACTGAACGATTGAGTGCGTTTAGGGGTGACAGAGAGGTGAGCCAGTGTCGCAGCCGCTCCGGGGGAGGGAGTTGAGGGAGGTTGTGCTGCACAGGCCGGCTCTGTGTGTCAGCTCTCGCCCGTCATCAGTAGGTCGGGTGCGATGCCAACGATAGGCGAGGCCACGGCATTGTGAGCGAACAATACCGGTGAGGTGTCACACTCGCCCAGCGCTGGAACAGAGTAGCGGATGCGAGCAGCTGAACGTTGTCTATGTAATGAGTGGAGCTCGACCCTTGCGTTGATGTTAGTTTACGTTGGCAGCGGTGCCGGGAGAAATGGCGCTCGCCCATAACTTGTCACACGCCCACCGCGGCTGAAGCTGTCAAGATGGACCGGAGCGCGGGTGGTCGTGGTGGTGGCCGCTCGCAGTCTCTCTCAGGCATGGACACCTTAGTCGAGAGCACCGAGCTGGAGGTGCCCATCCAGCAGCTCTCCACCAACTCCGTCGCTCAGCAGGAATTCCATTGGGAGAACATAGTCAAGCTCTTCGGCAAGAAGTCGGACCAGCTGACCGCACCCGACAGCTTCCCCAAGTATAAGTTTTCCATCAAGAATGAGTATATTACCAACATCAACCAACGTATCCTGAACAATATCCGCTCCGAACGCGGTTCCATCCACCCGGGCTCCATGACGGAGGTCATCCCCGAGTTCTTCGTGTCGACTGGTTACAACTGCCGTGGCTTGCTGTTCCCCACCATTAACCACTCCTTCCGATCCCAGGAGTTGGAGAAGCTGTACCAGCGCTACTTCGCTCGCCAGAGGCGCAACTCTGTCGTGGTGATGAACCTGTTGGACTGTTTCACCAAGTTCACAGTGCTGATGGTGTATTTCTTCCTGGTGCCCGACATGATCGAACCCATCAAGAGCGGGCTGACGGGCCTGATCATCTTCTTCTCCACCACGCTGTGTTTCATGGTGCAAGCCGGCAAGGACGCCATCTCGCACAACTACTTGCAGTATATCGGCCTGGCCACCTGGTTCTACCAGACGATGCAGATTCTCCTGAACGTGGGGATGGGCCTGGAGACCAACGAGACCTGGTACATCCTCTTCATCGTGTTTGGCACGTACACCATGCTGCCCCTGCCGCTGCTCTGGAGTATCCTGGCGTGCACCACCTCCACATGCGCCCACCTGCTGATTGAAACATTCCGCTTCACCCACACCCGCGCGATTATTCACCAGGTACCACACCACATTTCCATTCGAGACTTTACACCCCTTCTGTCCTCGGTCATGTATAAAGACATGAAGGAAATATATATGGCGAATGCACCGTTTTTTTCCCGAGGTAGGGCAATCAAGAACTAAATGGCATAGGTATAGGATGAGCGCAAAGGATTGAATAGGAAACTGAGAGGCAACTCTTTACCCCTTCACCTTAAACCTATGTCCTTTGAGTCTCGATTCCCTCACTCTGTATCATGAGACTCTGTGCGCCTACCTGATCTATTCGTGTCGAATTTGGAAAACTGTATAAGATCACCCCTCATCCTCTTGCACTTCAGGGAATAGAGTCCTAGCCTGCTCTGCCAATAGCTCAGGCCCTCATCCTGGCAACATCCTGGTAAGTCTTTTCTGCATCCTTTCCAGCTGGACAACATATTTCCCATAACGTGATGTCCAGAACTGAACACAATATTCTAAATGCGGCCTCACCAACATCTTATATAACTGCACAACCAATTCAACTTCTATACTCAATACTCAGATGAAGGCCAATGTGCCGAAGGCGTTTTTGACCACCATATTAACCTGTGATGCCATTTTCAATGAACAATGTACCTGCACTGCTAGATCCCTTTGCCCTACAGCACTCCCTACAGCTCTCCCATTCATTGTGTAGGTCCTGCCCATGTTAGACTTCCCGAATGCAACACCTCACATTTCCCTGTATTAAAATCCATCAACCATTCCACAGCCCACCTGGCCAATTGATCAAGATCCTGCTGCAAATTTTGACAACCATCTTCACCATCTACAATGCCAATCACTTTTGTGTCATCTGTAAACTTGCTAATCATGCCATGTATGTTCTCATCCAAATCCTTAATGCAGATGACAAACTGCCATGGGACAAACACCGAACCACTAGTCACAGGCCCCCAGTCCGAAACGCAACCTTCCACCATCTCACTCTGCTTCCTTCCATGAAGCCAACTTTCTATCCATTCAGCTATCTCTCCTTGGATCCAACCTTCCAGAGCAGACCACCATGCGGAACCTTGTCAAATGCCTTGCTGAAACACATATGTACAATGTCTACAGTTATGGTGTCTTCAACCTTTTTGGTCACATCATTAAAAAAACTCAGTCAGATTCATGAGGCCTGACCTCCCCTGTAGCGCACCATGCTGACTATCCCCAATCAGCCCTGATCCATCTAAATGCACATATATTATTCCCTCAGAATACTCTATATGAATTATTGGAAGTGGTGGCATTGCCCAAGCAGCTGCGGCTCGCCTGCAGTCTGTCTGTCTTTCTTCTATTTGTCATCTTTTGGTCTTGTTAGATGTATGTTTTAGTCTATTTTCAGTTGTGTATATGTGGGGAGTGGGAACTTTTTAAAATCTCTTCTTTAACCGGGATGCAACATTTTCCTTGCCGTATCTCTGTTTGCGCTGAGGCCTAACATCGCGGAGCTGGGGGCCTCCAACTGGAATCGACCTTGAGGGCTCCGGTGGCAGAGTCTGTGGACATTCCATCGCGGAACTGGCTGACTTCGGAGGTTGTGGTGGCGCTGTGGCTGCGACCCGACTTCGGAGCTACAGAGGCTTCGGCCGTGGGCCCTGTGGACGGTAACGTCGGGAGTTCGCAGGTCCCTGGTTGGTGACCAATTTTCGGGAGCTCCAGCAACAGCAGCTTTGTCTGCCCTGTTCGCAATTTGAATCGGCCTGTTTGCGGGGCCTTTCATCGCCTGGCTCGGCCGGCGGGGGCTTCAACATCGGGAGCCTTGATCGCCTCGACGAGGCTCCCTGACCACAGGAGAAGAAGCAGGGAAGAGATAAACCTTTTGCCTTCCATCACAATGAGGATGTGTCTGGAGGAGATTCACTGTGATGGATGTTTGTGTTAAATTGTGTTAATGGTGTGTTTTGTTGCTTTTTTACTGTCATGACTGTATACTATGAAATAAAGGAAACTTTCCAACCACAGATGTAAGCTCACTGATGTGCAGTTCCCACCCTTTTACCAGCAGCCCTTCCTGAATAGAGGCACTACATTTGCCACCCTCCAATCTTCCAGCACCTCACATATTTAATGACGATACATCAATCTCAGCCAGGACTCCTGCAATTTCCTCTCTAGCTTCCCACTGAGTCCTCGGATATATCGGATCAGACCCAGGACCTACAGCATCTCCTTGACCGTAATACTGACTGCTCTCAAGACACTTACAGTGACCGCCCCAAGTTCCTCGATCCTCCAAGGAGAAAACAGAGTAGAAAGACTCATTGTGGACCTTGTCCATCTTGTTTGGCTCCACGCACAGTTGACCTACAGGGTCCCACTCTTTATCTGGTTACCCTTTATGTACTTATAAAATCTCTTGGGATTATCCTCAATGCTATCCGCCAAGGCAATTACCTGTCCCCTCTTTGCCATGAATTTTTTTAGTTTGCTCCTTAGTTCCCAAAACTGCTCCCAGGATACACTTGACCCCAGCTGTCTATACACTTTGAAAACCATCCCACTCATCAATATCATCTCCAGTCTGATTACATCTCTCTCCTAGGCTTTGAATAATGGCAGCCTGGTGGTCTTAGAATACTAGCCTTACAGCGCAGAGGGGCCTGTCGGCTTGCTTAAGTCATGTCGACATTGATGCCCATGTACACTGATCCTATCTGCCTGCATTACAACATATCCTAGTCTATTTCAGTGTCTGTTTAAATGCCTCTTAAACATAGTAGAACAATCAAGCACAAGCACAGGCTCTTCGGTCCACAATGTCTGTACCAAACATGATGCACACGCCATTTCTTATCTGCCTCAACAACAACAGCTGCTAAGATGGTGCCCAAGCCAGGCGACTCCCTGCATGTTGTTCCCCAAAGCAGTGCTGCAAACATTAACTTTCTGGGAACTATCATCTCCAAGGACCTTAAATGGGGGGCTACCATCGACTCCACAATCAAAAAGGCACAACAGAGGATGTACTTCCTGCGGCAGCTGAGGAAACACAATCTGCCACAATGATGCAATGATGGTCTAATTCTACATGGCCATCGTAGAGTCTGTCCTCACCTTCTCCATCATGGTCTGGTTTGGCTTAGCCACCAAGCACGACACCTGGAGGCTGCAGCGAATCGTCCGATCAGCTGAGAATGTTATTGGCTGCAACCTTCCCTCCATTGATGAACTGTACACTGCAAGGGCCAGGAAGCGAGCGGGCAAGATCATCTCTGACCCCTCTCACCCTGGCCACAAACTCTTTGAATCACTTCCCTCTGGAAGACGACTCCGGACTGTCAAAGTTGCCACAGCCAGGCATAAAAACAGCTTTTATCCACGAGTAGTTGCTCTACTCAACAGCCAAAAATCTGTAGCCTCTTTTTGCTCTGGTATTTTATTCAATTCACATGTTTAATCGATAATGTTTTATTATTAATGTTTAACATTTTATGTGTCATTCCTAACTGTCACTGTCTGTCATGTTGTCACTTGCGGGCGGAGCACCAAGGCAAATTCCTTGTATGTGAATACTTAAATACGATAAAACTTTATTCATCCCCGGAGGGTAATTGGTCTGCCAACTGTCACAACACACAAGGGGCACGAAAAAGTTGGAATTATAAGTGAAAACTAAAAGAAAAGGACAAGCGCCTGTTGTCAGGCTGTTGTGTGCACAGCACCTTCACATGAACAAACACACACAGACTTATCCCCCGGGCAGAGGATTCTAAAACTAGAGAGCCCCCCCTCTCCACCACACAGGGTTCCCCTTTGTTTTCCCACCGTCCCCCATGGCGGTCCCGCCACGCCGGGTCCCCCATTGTTCTTCACAGCGTTCTCCCCATGCCAGGTCCCCATTGCCTTCTCCTCGCGCTCATTGTTCATTGGTGTCCAATCAGTAAAATTAATCAGAAGGACAGTGAAACTAATGGGAGAACTAGGGAGGGGGATGGATGGAGGGAGAGGGAAAATAAGGGATACTTGAAGTTAGAGAAGTCAATGTTCACACCGCTGGGGTGTAAGCTGCCCAAGCGAAATATTTTTTTTTTTTAAATTTTATTTTTATTAGAAGTACGGTAAATTACAATACTACACAACACATATATCTTAATACATTTTTTGTACCGCTTCATTTTTTTTGAGCTTTAAGAAAAAGATAGAAGTAAGGAAAGTAAAGAAAGTGGGCGAGAGTCGTGAAGTGCAAGAGTGTTGGGAAAAGAAAGCCCCTTAGAAAAGAAGTTAGAGAAGGAAGTAAAGTGAGAAAATAGATCCTAGAAACGAAAGAAAAAAAAATAGGAACAATCGCTCTATTATAACATTAAACTCCGCAGAAAGGGGACTACCAACCAAGTCTGTTTTTGTTGTTTTACCTCCCGTTACCAGGTCCTGATACCACTTATTTATTTATTTGTTTATTTAAATTACTATTGCACCTCATACTTGTAAATAGGTCCAGAAACTATTACGCCCAAGCGAAATATGAGGTGCTGTTCCTCCAATTTGCGCTGGGCCTCACTCTGACAATGGAGGAGGCCCAGGACAGAAAGGTCAGATTGGGAATGGGAGGGGAAGTTAAAGTGCTGAGCCACTGGGAGATCATGTATATTTCGGCGGACCAAGTGGAGGTGTTCAGCAAAACGATCGCCGAGCCTGCGCTTGGTCTCGCCGATGTACACGAGTTCACACCTGGATACAGTCGATGAGATTGGAGGAGGTGCAAGTGAACCTCTGCCTCACCTGAAAGGGCTGTCGGGGTCCTTGGACAGAGTCGAGGGAGGGAGGTAGAGTGACAGGTGTTGCAATTATGTACAGTCTTTTCGTTGACTAGACAGCTCTCAAACAAAAGCTTTTCACTGTACCTCAGTACATGTAACTATAATACATAAACTAATCTAAACCAAAGCTTCTGAAACACCTGTAAATCTCCATTGCCCTTTGTTGATGTTCTCAAATTTGAATGGCAATAGGTGATGTTACCTCTCAAATATGTCATACATCTAAAGCGCCCGCAGCATATCAACACTGAAAAACCTGCCTCTGTCCGAGCATTTTCAGAATAGATTCTGGTGTCTTTCCATTGCAGTTGATTGTCAAAGGATTGTTGCTGATCACGATGAACATAGGCAGTCTCTATATCAGTTACCTCACCGACCGAGCACACCGATTGGCCTTCCTGGAGACCAGGCGGAGTATTGAGGGCAGACTGCAATTAGAGGAAGAGAATGAAAGACAGGTAATATCATGGTCAAAGGACATTGGCAGCCACAGACCATGATCTCATTCAGTTCTCTCTGCCCAGTGTCGATACTTTACCATTTCTGTGTCTCCCTATTTGCCTCGAAAACAATACAGAAGTTTCCACTTTTCCTAGACCCGCCATCTCTCTGTTCCCCCACTGCATCTCTCTGTTCCCCCACTCCCACCATCTCTCCATTCCCCCACTCCCACCATCTCTCCATTCCCCCACTTCCACCATCTCTCCATTCCCCCACTCCCACCATCTCTCCATTCCCTTCTCCCACCATCTCTCCGTTCTCACTCCATCTTTCCGTTCCCTTCTCCCACCATCTCTCCATTCCCCCACTCCCACCATCTCTCCATTCCCTTCTCCCACCATCTCTCTGTTCTCACTCCATCTCTCCGCTCCCTTCTCCCACCATCTCTTCGTTCCCTCACTCCCACCATCTCCCCATTCCCCCACTCCCACCATCTCTCCGTTCCCTTCTCCCACCATCTCTCCGTTCCCTTCTCCCACCATCTCTCCCTTCCCTCACTCCCACCATCTCCCCATTCCCCCACTCCCACCATCTCTCCGTTCCCCCACTCCCACCATCTCTTCGTTCCCCCACTCCCACCATCTCTTCGTTCCCCCTCTCCCACCATCTCCCCGTTCTCCCACCATCTCTTCGTTCCCCCACTCCCACCATCTCTCCGTTCCCTTCTCCCACCATCTCTCCGTTCCCCCATTCCCACCATCTCTCCATTCCCCCACTCCCACCATCTCTCCGTTCCCTTCTCCCACCATCTCTCCGTTCCCCCATTCCCACCATCATCTCTCCGTTCCCCCACTCCCCCGTCTCTTTGTTCCCTTCTCCCACCATCTCTTCGTTCCCTCACTCCCACCATCTCCCCATTCCCCCACTCCCACCATCTCTCCGTTCCCTTCTCCCACCATCTCTCCGTTCCCTTCTCCCACCATCTCTCCGTTCCCTCACTCCCACCATCTCCCCATTCCCCCACTCCCACCATCTCTCCATTCACCCACTCCCACCATCTCTCCATTCCCCCACTCCCACCATCTCCCCATTCCCCCACTCCCACCATCTCCCCGTTCCCTTCTCCCACCATCTCTCAGTTCCCTTCTCCCACCATCTCTCCATTCTGCCACTCCCACCATCTCTCCATTCTCCCACTCCCACCATCTCTCTGTTCCCCCACTCCCACCATCTCTCCGTTCTCACTCCATCTCTCCGTTCCCTTCTCCCACCATCTCTCCGTTCCCTTCTCCCACCATCTCTCCGTTCCCTCACTCCCACCATCTCTCCGTTCCCCCACTCCCACCATCTCTCCGTTCCCTTCTCCCACCATCTCGCCGTTCCCTCACTCCCACCATCTCTCCGTTCTCCCACATCTTTCCGTTGGCTTCTGCCACCATCTCCCCATTGCCCCACTCCCACCATGTAGGCGAGGGAGATGGTGTAGAGGCAGGCGTTAGATCTCCGGCAGTACCTGGGGCGGGGTGGTTTGGAAAGGAATGACTGCATCAAGGATGTGCGGACGGAGCAGTCTCTGCGGAAGGTGGAAAGGAGCGTGGATGGGAATTCCCCCCTCACATCTGCCTATCCCTTCCCAGGCTTTGTCCTGCCCCTCCTCTTGTAGCTTTCTGATGCTCGCAACAAGCAGTCTAAAGAAGAGTCCCAATCCAAAAAGCCACTTATCCATGTTCTCCAGAGATGCTGCCTGAACCGCTGTTGCTCAGCATTAAATGTCTCTTTTGATTTCCTTGTATCTCCCGTTCAACTGTCTCTTGATACCGATGATAGACACAAAACGCTGGAGTAATTCAGCGGGACAGGCAGCATCTCTGGAGGGAAGGAATGAGTTTTCTTTTCTCCAGGTCGGATCGAGGCCCTTCTTCAGACTGAAGAACACCTCCTATTGAGAGTGGGTGTTGGGATAGATGCTGTGTGAAGGAGAAATGTATGGAGGGCAAGTCAGGCTTCGGCGAGGAGGCTGAGCAAATGCTGAGCAGAGGGGGACAGGTGGTCAAAGTACAGTCTGTGTGTGATTGTAGGGCTTATTTCCCTCTTGGTTTAGTGCAGTATTGATGGCAGGTAGAATGGTGCAATGTTCCTCCTGCAGGATGTAGGAAGTCAGGGAAACTGCCCATGTCCCAGATGACTACATCTGTGGGAATTGTATCCGGGGCTACTCCTTGAAGACCACGTTAGGGAAGTGGAACTGGAACTGGAACTGCGGTTGGATGATCCTTGGATAGTCCGGGAGAATGAGAGCTTCAGAGATAGGAATTATAGTGAGGTGGTCACACAAGGTCCAGGAAGACAGGTGCCTACTCCTCTAACTTTGTCAGGCAGCCCATCCAGATATGGACCACTCTCTGTGTGAAAAAGTTGGCCCTTCAATCTCCCCCTCTCATCTCAAGCCTATGCCCTCCAATTTTAAAATCAAGTACCCTGGGGAAACAGACTTTATCCATGCCTGTTGTCAACTTGTAAACTTCTAAGACGACGTTACAGTGGGCAAATCTAGAATGCAGGTAAGTTTGTCTACAGTGTAGGTAAGTGGCCAATTAATGAAAGGAGTGTTCATGGCGTGTGTGAAAGGGACAAACAGGGAAGCAAGCAGAGTGAAATGCCGTTGCTCTGCTGGGAGCCAGCATGAACCTGCTGGGCGGAACGATCTTTGTTGGAATGCCTATTGCTGCTCCTATTGACAAAGTTAAGGGGCTGTCCCACTGCGGCAACCTAATTGGCGAGTTTAAAATCGTTTAGGAGAGTTTGAAAAACGTTATGTTGAAGACCTCCTTCGACTGTGTTGAAGACCAGCTTCGACTAGTTTCGGGAAAATTGGACACCGAATAGTGGAGAGTGAAGACGACCTCCTTCGACCTCCCTTCAACCTCCATTCGTCCTCCTTTCGACTATGTTGAAGACTATCCACGACTACCTTCGATTACCTGACTAACATGCTGACCTACTACAACCTACTTCGACTAAACCTACGAGTAAAAAAAGTATCGATTTTTTCCGTGGTGACCTTTTTTTACTCACGGGCATTTTTCAGCATGTTGAAAAATACACCGCCGCCTAGCTGAGGCCTCGAGTACGCGGGGTACTACTCTCGAGCATGAAGGAGAGTTACAAAGACCTCCTAGGACCTCGTGTCGACCAAGCTGCGAGTATGAGTCGAGGGCAAAATCTTCTGAACTCGCGGATTAGGTCGCCGCAGTGGGACAGCCCCTTACTCTGTTTATAGGGGGATGGTGAAAGACACTTGAATTCCTGCTTGTCTCTTCAGATCGCCTTTGTGAAGATAATCATCCTTTATTTGCTTTATTAAGGAAAAGTTGGTACTGTCCGTTCTGCCACGGTTTATGATGCAGGAGATACTCAAGGACATGGCTATAGAGGTGAGAACACTAGGAGGCTTCCACAAGATCTACGCCCATGAATATGCTAACGTCAGGTGAGTCTGTGCACAATGGGAGCAGGGCAGCAGGAATGGGAGCAGGGCAGGTGTGGGAATGGAAGCAGGGCCAGGGGTGGGAATGGGAGCAGGGCAGGTGTATGGGAATGGGAGTGGGATAGGAATGTGGGAATGAGAGCAGGGCAGGATTGTGGGAATGAGAGCAGAGTAGGAGTGTGGGTATAGGATTGGGTCAGGAACATAGGATGGAAGCAGGGCAGGAGTGTGGGAATGGGAGTGGGATAGGAATGTGGGAATGGGAGCAGGACAGAAGTGGGAATGGGAGTGGGTTAGGAGTGTTGGAATGGGGCAAAATTGTGGGAATGGGAGCAGGGCAGGGGCGTGGGAATGGGAGCAGGGCAGGAGAGTGGTAATGGGAATGGGACAGGTGTGAGAATGGGAGTGGGGCAGGTGTGGGAATGGGAGTGTGGTAGGAGTGTGGGAATGTGACCAGGAGTGTGAGAATGGGAATTGGTGCGCGTGGGATTGTGGGAATGGGACAGACCAGTAGAATGTGAATGTGAGCAAGGCAGGAATGTGGTAAAGGGAGTGGGTTGGGGAGTGGGGCAGAAGCGTGGGAATGGCAGCGGGGCCCGAGTGGGAAAATGTGAGCAGCTAAGGGGTGTGGAAATGGGAGTGGGGGCAGGAGAGTGGGAATATGAGCAGGAATGGGAGCGGGGCAGGGGTGGGAATGGGAGTATGGCATGAGTGTGGGAATGGGAATGGGAGTGGTTCAGGTGTGTGTGAATGGGACTGGGGTAGGAGTGCAGGAATGGATGCAGGGCATAAGTGTGGGAATAGGAATGAGGCAGACGTGTGGAGAAGGAATGGGAGCAGGGAGGAGTGTGGGAATGGGATTGGAGTGGGATAGGAGCGTGGGAGTTGGATTTGGAGCGGGGCAGGATTGTGGGTGTGGAAGTGGGAGCGGGATAGTGCTGTGGGAATGGGAATGTAAATTGGAGAGGGGCAGGAGTGAGGGAATGGGAGCAGGGCAGGAGTGTGGGAATGGAAATGGGAGAGGCGCAGGTGTTTGTAAGTGGGATTGGGATCTGGGCAGGAGTGAGGGAATAGGAACGAGACAGGAGTATGGGACTGGGAGCGAGTCAGTACTGCGGGAATGTGAGCGAGGCAGGAGTGTTGAAATGAGAGCGGGGTCAGGAGAGTAGGAGCAAGGCAGGGTGGGGATGGGAATGGGAGCAGGGCAGCAAGTTGGAAATGGGAGTGGGGCAGGAGTGAGGATTGGTGCGGGCGGGAGTGTGGGAATGGGGCAGAACAGTGAAGTGTGAATGGGAGCAAGGCAGCAGTGTGGAAATGGGAACGGGCATGAGTTTCGGAGTGGGTTGGTGAGCGGGGCTGGATTGTGGGATTTTGAGCTGGTGTGGAGATTTGGAACGGGGCGGGAGAAAGGGAATGGGAGCAGGGCAGGTGTGGGAATGGGAGCAGGGCAAGAGTGTGGAAATGAGAGCGGGGTAGCAGAGGGAATGGGAGTGGGCTGGGGAGCGGGGCAGGAGTGGGGATGGGAATGGCAGAGGGGCAGATGTCTGGGAGTGGGATTGGGAGCTAGGCAGGCGTGTGGGAGCTGAGCAGGAGTGAGGGAATAGGAACGGGCAGGAGTGTGGGAATGGGTGCGGGCGGGAGTGTGGGAATGGGTGCGGGCGGGAGTGTGGGAATGGGTGCGGGCGGGAGTGTGGGAATGTAAGCAAGGCATAAGTTTGGGTGCGAGTTGGTGAGCGGGGCAGGAGTGGGAATGGGAGGGGGATTATGGCAGCAGTGTGGGAATGAGAGCTGGGCTGGGATGTTAAAATGGGAGGAGGTCAGTAGTGGGAATAGGACCGGGGCAGGAGTGGGAGCGGGGCAGGATAGCGGGAGTGGGAGCAGGGCAGTTGTGGGAATGGGAATGCGAGCAGGGCAGGAGTGTGGGAATGGGACTGATGCAGGAGTGTGGAAATCGGAGCGGGACATGTGTTTGGGAGTGGTTTGGGGAGCGGGATAGGGGTGGGAGTGTGAGTGGTGCAGGAGTGTGGGAATGGGATGGAGAGAGGGGCAAGTGTCCGGGAATGGGATTCAGAGTTGGGCAGGAGTGGGACCGAGACAGGAGCGAGAGAATAGGAACGGGCAGGGGTGTGGGAATTAGTGCGTGCGGAAGTGTGGCAATGTAGCAGAATGGGAGCAAGGCAGCAGTGGGGAGATGGGAGCGGGCAGGAGTTTGGGAGTGGGTTGGGGAGTGTGGCAGGTGTGGGAGTGGGAACGGGAATGGGGCATGTGTGGGACTGTGAGCAGGGGCAGGAGTGTGGGAATAGGAGCGGGGCAGGTGTATGAGAATTGTGCGGGCAGGAGTGTGGGAGTGGGAGCGGGGCACCAGTGTTGAATGGGACCAGTGCAGGAGTGTGGGAATGGGAGCGGGGCATGAGTTAGGGACTGGGTTGGTGTGCGGGGCAGGAGTGTGGGAGTGGGAGTAGGGCTGGTGTGAGTGAATGGGAGCAGGGTAGGAATGTGAGGTTCCGAGTGGTGCAGGTGTGGTGGAATGGGAGCGCGGCAGGAGTGTGGGGATGTGTGGAGCAGGGCAGGAGTGTGAAATGGGAGCGTGACAGCACCGTGGGAATGGGAGCGGAGCAGGAGTGTGTGTGGGATTAGTAGTGGGAATGGGAGCGCGGCAGGAGTATGTGACTGGGATTAGGGGCGGGGCAGGGTGTGGGAATGGGACGGGAGTGTGTGGGGGGGTCAGAATTGTGGGTGTGGGATTGGAAACAGGTCAGGAATGTGGGAATGGGAGCGGGGGAAAATTGTGGGATTGGCAATCGGAGAGGGACAGGAGTGTGGGAATGGGATTGGGCGAGAGTGTGGGATTGGGAGCAGATGAGTGTGCGATTAGAAGCAGGACAGGAGTGTGGGAATGGGAATGGGGCAGGAGTGTGGGAATGTAATCGGTGCAGACTATCGGAATGGAAGCAGGGCAGGAGTGTGGGTCCGGAGCAGGAATGTGGGATTGGGAGCGCGGCTGGAATGTGAGATTGGGAGCGAGGTAGGTGTGGGAATGGAAGCAGGGCAGGAGTGCGCAAACAGGGCAGGAGTGTCAAATTGGGAGCAAATCAGGAGTGTAGGAATGTGAGCGGGGCAGGGATGTGGGAATGTGAGTGAGGCAGGAATATGGGTGTGGGTGCAGGGAACAGGGCAGGAGTGGGAATGTGAGCAGGGCTGGAGGTTGGGCGTAAGAATAGGGTAAAAATGTGGGAAATGGATCAGGGATGGAGTGAGGGAATGGGACCTAGACAGGAGTGTGGTAGTGGGAATGGGAGCAGGGCAGGAGTGTATGTGTGGGAATAAGAGCGGGGTAGGTGTGGGAATGGGAATGGGGCAGGAATGTGGGAAAGGGAGCGAGGCAGATGTGTGGGAATGGGATCTGGGGAGAATTGTGGGGATCGGAATGGGGCCGAAGTGTGGAGCGGTTACGGGAGCAGGGAAGGAGTGTGGGAGTGGGATCATTGTGGTGGGGCAGTATTGTGGGAGTGGGAATGGGAGCGGGACATGGGTTTGGGAAAGGGAGCGGGGCAGGAGAGTATAGATGTGAGTGGGGCCGGAATGTGGTAATGGGAATGGGAGTAGAGCAGGAGTCTGGGAATGCGAAGGGGAGCGTGGCAGGACTGTGTCTGTGAGATTGGGAGCGGGGTGGGATTGTAGGAATGGGAGCAGGGAAGGAGTGTGGGAGTAGGAATTTGGGAGGGGCAGCTGTGTGGAAATAGGAGTGGAGCATGAGTGTGGGAATGGGAGTGCGGCAGGAGTGTGGGAACGGGAAAGATGTGGGTGAGTGCGAGAGGGGCGTGAGTGTGGCTGTGGATGCGTTGCAAGAATGTGAGAGTGGGAATGGGAGCGGGACAGGTGTGTGGGAATACGAGTGGGAGCAGGATCAGTAGTGTGGGAATGGGATTGTGGCAGGATTGTGGGATTGGGAACGAGGCAGCTGTGTGGATATCGCGAGGGGCAGGAGTGTGGAAGTGGGGTAGTATTATGGGAATTGGTGAGGTACAGGGGTACGGAAGTGGGTTTGGGAGCGCAATAGCAGTGTGGGAATGGGAATGGGGAGCTGTGAGGGAGTGGGAATAGGAATTGGGCAGGAGTGTGGGACTGGGAGCGGGGCAGGAGTGTGGAAATGGCGATGGGCAGGAGTTTGGGAATGGGAGCAAGTCAGGAATGTAGGAATGTGTGCGGGGCAAGGATGTGGGAATGTGAGTAAGGCAGGAGTGTAGGTGCAGGGAAAGAGTGTGAGGTGTGGGTGCAGGAACGAAAATGCGATATTCCAGCATGGATAGCAGGTCGGCTGGATGGCTGAAGGCAAAGAGTGGCAATAAAGGGGGCTTTTTCTGGTTGGCTGCCAGTGACTAGCGGAGTTCTACAGGGCTCGGTGCTGGGGCCACTACTCTTCACGTTGTATATTAATGATTTGGACGAGGGGATTGAAGGCTTTGTGGCCAAGTTTGCGGATGATACGAAAATAGGTGGAGGGGCAGGTAGTGTAGAGAAAGCAGGGACACTGCAGAAGGACTTGGACAGGTTGGGAGAGTGGGCAGAGAAGTGGCAGATGGAATACAGTATAGCAAAGTGTGGAGTCATGCATTTTGGTAGTAGGAAGAAATACTTAGATTATTTTCTAAGGTGTTAGAATCCAGAAATCGGAGGTGCAAAGGGACTTGGGATTGCTGGTGCAGGATTCCCAAAAAGTTAATCTGCAAGCCGAATTAGTAGTAAAGAAAGTAAACTCAATGCTAGCATCTATTTCAAGAGGGCTTGTATACAAAAACAGGGATGTAATGTTGAGGCTCTATAAGGCGCTGGTCAGGACACATTTGGAATATTGTGAGCAATTTTGGGCACCATATCTGAGGAAGGATGTGCTGGCTCTGGAGATGGCCCAGAGGAGGTTTACAAGAATGATCCCAGGAATGAGTGGGTTAACCTCCATAATGTTTGAGACAAAGACCCATAATTTATTTATTTGGGTGGCAGGTTGACAGCTGAAGAAGGGTTTTGCCCCAAAACGTCGCCTATTTCCTTCGCTCCATAGATGCTGCCTCACCCGCTAAGTTTCTCCAGCATTTTGTCTACCTTCGATTTTCCAGCATCTACAGCTCCTTCTTAAACATTTATTTATTTGCCTCTGTACTCCACAGTTTGAGATTTGTAATAGAAAAAAAATCACATGTGGTTAAAGTGCACATTGTCAGATTTTATTAAAGGCCATTTTTATACATTTTGGTTTCACCATGTAGAAATTACAGCTGTGTTTATACACAGTCCCCCCATTTCAGGGCACCATAATGTTTGGGACACGTGGCTTCACAGGTGTTTGTAATTGCTCAGGTGTGTTTAATTGCCTCCTTAATGCAGGTATAAGAGAGCTCTCAGCACCTAGTCTTTCCTCCAGTCTTTCCATCACCTTTGGAAAATGTTATTGCTGTTTATCAACATGAGGACCAAAGTTGTGCCAACGAAAGTCAAAGAAGCCATTATGCGACTGAGAACCAAGAATAAAACTGTTAGAGACATCAGCCAAACCTTAGGCTTGCCAAAATCAACTGTTTGGAACATCATTAGGAAGAAAGAGAGCACTGGTGAGCTTACTAATCACAAAGGGACTGACAGGCCAAGGAAGACCTCCACAGCTGATGACAGAAGAATTCTCTCTATAATTAAGAAAAATCCACAAGCATCTGTCCGACAGATCAGAAACACTCTTCAGGAGTCAGGTGTGGATTTGTCAATGACCACTGTCCGCAGTAGACTTCATGAACAGAAATACAGAGGCTACACTGCAAGATGCAAACCACTGGTTAGCTGCAAAAATAGGATGGCCAGGTTACAGTTTGCCAAGAAGTACTTAAAAGAGCAACCACGGTTCTGGAACAGGGTCTTGTGGACAGATGAGATGAAGATTAACCTATATCAGAGGGATGGCAAGAGCAAAGTATGGAGGAGAGAAGGAACTGCTCAAGATCCAAAGCATACCACCTCATCTGTGAAACACGATGGTGAGGGTGTTATGGCCTGGGCATGTATGGCTGCTGAAGGTACTGGCTCACTTATCTTCATTGATGATATAACTACTGATGGTGGTAGCATAATGAATTCTGAAGTGTATAGACACATCATATCTGCTCAAGTTCAAACAAATGCCTCAAAACTCATTGGCCAGAGGTTCATTCTACAGCAAGACAATGATCCCAAACACACTGCTAAAGCAACAAAGGAGTTTTTCACAGCTAAAAAAAATTCATTTTTTGAGTGGCCAAGTCAATCACCCGATCTGAACCCAATTAAGCATGCCTTTTAGATGCTGAAGAGAAAACTGAAGGGGACTAGCTCCCAAAAACAAGCATAAACTAAAAATGGCTACAATACAGGCCTGGCAAAGCATCACCAGAGAAGACACCCAGCAACTGGTGATGTCCATGAATCGCAGACTTCAAGCAGTCATTGCATGCAAAGGATATGCAACAAAATACTAAACATGACTACTTTCATTTACATGACATTGCTGTGTCCCAAACATTATGGTGCCCTGAAATGAGGGGGACTATGTATAAACACTCTTGTAATTTCTACATCGTCTTTTTTTCTAAATGGCCTTTAATAAAATCTGACAATGTGCACTTTAACCACATGTGATTTTTTTCTATTACAAATTTCAAATTATGGAGTACAGAGGCTAATAAATAAATGATGGGTCTTTGTCCCAAACATTATGGAGGGCACTGTAAGATGAGCATTTATCACCACTGGGCCTGTACTCGCTGGAGTTTAGAAGAATGAGGGGGGACCTCATTGAAACATACAGAATAGTGAAAGGCTTGGATAGAGATGATGTGGAGAGGATGTTTCCACTAGTGGGAGAGTCTAGGACCAGAGGTCAGAGCATCAGAATTAAAGGAGATGAGGAGACATTTCTTTAGTCAGTGGGTGGTGAATCTGTGGAATTCTTTACCACAGGCGGCTGTGGAGGCTTAGACAGTTGATATTTTTTAAGGCGGAGATAGGTAGATTCTTGATTAGTTTGGGTGTCAGAGGTTATGGGGAGAAATAAGGAGAATGGGGTTAGGAGAGAGAGATAGATCAGCCATGATTGAATGGCAGAGTAGACTTGATGGGCAACTAGCATAATTCTACTCCTTTCCCTTATGACCTTATGGCAATGGGAACAGAGCAGGAGTGGGAATGGGAGCAGGGCAGGAGTGTGAGAATGGGAGCGTGTGCAGGAGTGTGAGAATGGGAGCTTGTGCAGGAGTGTGGGTGTAGGAATGGGAATGGCACAGGAGTGTGGGAATGGGAGTTGGGCATGAATGGTAATGTTAGCAGGGAAGGAGTGGGAATGGGAGTGGGGCAGGAGAGTAGAGGTTAGGGTCAGCAAATTGGAAGTGTAAGGGTGGAGTTAAGGCTGTAACGTAACAAAATGTGGGAAAAAGTAAAGGGATCTGAATATTTTCTGAATGCACTGTATATAACACAGTTGAGGCTCCATAAGGTGCTGGTCAGGCCACATTTGGAATATTGTGAACAGTTTTGGGCACCATATCTGAGGAAGGATGTGCTGGCTCTGGAGAGGGTCCATAGGAGGTTTACAAGAATGATCCCAGGAATGAGTAGGTTAACCTATGATGAGCGTTTGTCGGCACTGGGCCTGTACTTGCTGGAGTTTAGAAGAACGAAGGGGACCTCATTGAAACATGCAGAATAGTGAAAGGCTTGGATAGAGTGGATGTGGAGAGGATGTTTCCACTAGTGGGAGAGTCTAGGACTAGAGGCAATAGACTCAGAATTAAAGGAGATGAGGAGAGATTTCTCTAGTCAGAGGGTGGTGAATCTGTGGAATTCTTTGCCACGGAAGGCTGTGGAGGACAAGTCAGTGGATATATTTAAGGCAGAGATAGATAGATTCTTGATTAGGACGGATGTCAGGGGTTATGGGGAGAAGGCAGGAGAATGGGGTTGGGACGGAGCGATTGATCAGCCATGATTGAATGGTGGAGTAGACTTGATGGGCCGAATGGCCTAGACAATAGGTGCAGAAGTAGGCCATTCGGCCCCTCGATCCCGCACCACAATTCAATGTGATCATGGCTGATCATTCCCAATCAGTATCCCGTTCCTGCCTTCTCCCCATATCCCCTGACTCCACTATCTTTAAGAGCCCCATCTAGCTCGCTCTTGAAAGTGTCCAGAGAACCTGCCTCCACCGCCCTCTGAGGCAGAGAATTCCACACTCACCACTGTGAGAAAAAGTGTTTCCTCGTCTACGCTCTAAATGGCTCACCCACCATTCTTAAACTGTGGACCCTGGTTCTGGACTCCCCAAGATTGGGAACATGTTTCCTACCACAAGCGTGTCCAAACCCTTAATAATCTTATATGTTTCAATAAGACTTCCTCTCATCCTTCTAAACTCCAGAGTGTACAAGCCCAGCTGCTCCATTCGCTCAGCATATGATAATAAGATGCCCTCTCATCCTTCTAAACTCCAGAGTGTACAAGCCCAGCTGCTCCTTTCTCACAGCATATGACAGTCCCGCCATCCTGGGAATTAACCTTGTAAACCTACGCTGCACTCCCTCAATAGCAAGAATGTCGTTCCTCAAATTAGGGGACCAAAACTGCACACAACACTCCAGATGTGGTCTCACTAGGGGCCTGTACACCTGTAGAAGGACCTCTTTGATCCTATACTCAACCTCTCGTTATGAAAGCCAACACGCCATTTGCTTTCTTCACTGCCTGCCTAATTCTACTCCGATCCCTTGTGGCAATGGGAAGAGGGCAGGAGTGGGAGTGGGAATGGGAGGGGGGCATGAGTGTGGGAATGAGAGTGGAGCAGGAGTGTGGGAATGGGAGCATGACAGTGAGTGGGAGTGAGTGGAAATCATGAAAGGTTATAACCAACAACCTGTTTCTCTCCAGTATAATATTTGCAGATATCAAGGGTTTCACTAATTTATCGATTCTCCTGGCGCCACATGAACTGGTCCACTTGCTTGATGAACTCTTTGGGCAGTTTGACGAGCTTGCTGAAGTGAGTTGGCTTTGGTTCTCCTGACTGGGGGTGTGAAGGGGGAAATTGGCCTGCTGTTTTCCTCTTGGGAATAGGGGCCTACAGTCACATGGCATGGAAACTGGCCCTTCGGCCCAACTTGCCCATGCAGGCCAAGATCCTCCATCTACACTAGTCCCACCTGCTTCATATTACTGTACCGATCCTATCCTATCCTTGTGTCTGTTTAGACAATATACAATAGACAATAGGTGCAGGAGTAGGCCATTTGGCCCTCTGAGCCAGCACCGCCATTCAATGTGATCATGGCTGATCATCCACAATCAGTACCCCGTTCCTGCCTTCTTCCCATATCTCCTGACTCCGCAATTTTTAAGAGCCCTATCTAGCTCTATCTTGAAAGTATCCAGAGAACCGGCCTCCACTGCCCTCTGAGGCACAGAATTCCACAGACTCACAACTCTCTGTGTGATAAAGTGTTTCCTCATCTCCATTCAAAATGGCTTACCCCTTATTCTTAAATGTGGCCCCTGGTTCTGGACTCTCCCAACATTGGGAACATGTTTCCTGCCTCTAGCGTGTCCAAACCTTTAATAATCTTATATGTTTCAATAAGACTTTCTCTCATCCTTCTAAACTCCAAAGTATACAAGCCCAGTTACTCCATTCCCTCAGCATATGACAGTCCCACCATCCCGGGAATTAACCTTGTAAACCTATGCTGCACTCCCTCAATAGCAAGAATGTCCTTCCTCCGATTAGGGGACCAAAACTGCACACAATACTCCAGGTGTGGTCTCACTGGGGCTCTGTACAACTTTCCAAATATGTCAGCAGAAAGGTTGATGAGAGCAGAGTTGTAGATGTTGTATACATGGATTTCAGCAAAACATTCGACAAGTAGACTGCTCTGGAAGGTTAGATCGCATCGGATCCAAGGAGCGCTAGCTGAATGGATAGAAAATTGGCTCCATGGAAGGAAGCAGAGGGTGATGGTGGAAGGTTGCTTCTCAGACTGGAGGCCTGTGACTAGTGGTGGGCCTCAGGGTTCGGTGCTGGGCCCGTTACTGTTTGTCATCTACATCAATGATTTGGATGAGAACATACAGGGCAATATTAGCAAGTTTGCTGATGATACAAAAGTGGGTGGTTTTGCAGATAGTGAAGATGGTTGTGAAAAATTGCAGCAGGATCTGGATCGATTGGCCAGGTTGGCTGAGGAATGGTTATTCATCGAGTGATACAGTGTGGAAACGGGCCCTTTGGCAGACTTGCCCACACCAGCCAACATGTCCCAGCTACACCAGTCCCACCTGCCTGCATTTGGTCCATATCCCTTCAAACCTGTCCTATCCATGTCTAACTGTTGCTGAAATGTTGCGATAGTCCCAGCCTCAACTGCCTCCTCTGGTAACTTGTTCCATACATCCACCATCCTTGGTGTGAAAAAGTTACCCCTCAGACTCCTATTAAATATTTTCCCCTTCACCTTAAACCAATGTCCTCTGGACCTCAATTCACCTACTCTTGGCCTGAGAGTCTGTGCATCTACCCAATCTATTCCTCTTCCATTAGTAAATTTGCAGATGACACAACGCTGGGTGGCAGTGTGAACTGTGAGGATGATGCTATGAGAATGCAGGGTGACTTGGACAGGTTGGGGGAGTGGGCAGATGCATGGCAGATAAAGTTTAATGCGGATAAATGTGAGGTTATACACTTTAGTATCAAAAACAGGAAGACAGATTATTAACTGAATGGTGTCAAGTTGGGAAAAGGGGAAGGACAACAGGATCTGGGGGTCCTTGTTCATCAGTCTATGAAAGTAAGCATGCAGATACAGCAGGCAGTGAAGAAAGTTAATGGCATGTTGGCCATAACAAAAGGAGTTGAGTATAGGAGCAAAGAGGTCCTTCTGCAGTTGTACAGGGCCCTAGTGAGACCACACCTGGAGTATTGTGTGCAGTTTTAGTCCCCTAATTTGAGGAAGGACATTCTTGCTATTAAGGGTGTGCAGCATAGGTTTACAAGGTTAATTCCCGGGATGGCGGGACTGTCATATGCTGAGAGAATGGAGCAGCTGGGCTTGTACACTCTGGAGTTTAGAAGGATGAGAGGATATCTTATTGAAACAGATAAGATTGTTAAGGGTTTGGACACGCTAGAGGGAGGAAACATGTTTCCGATGTCCAGAACCAGGGGCCGCAGTTTAAGAATAAGGGGTAAGCCATTTAGAATGGAAACGAGGAAACAATTTATCTCACAGAGAGTTGTGAGTGTGGAATTCTCTGCTTCAGAGGGCAATGGAGGCCGGTTCTGTGGATAGTTTCAAGAGAGAGCTAGATAGAGCTCTTAAGGATAGAGGAGTCAGGGGATATGGGGAGAAGGCAGGATGATTGGGGATGATCAGCCATGATCACATTGAATGGCGGTGCTGGCTTGAACGGATGAATCGCTTACTCCAGCACCTACTGTCTATTGTCTCTCATGATGTTATACACCTCTATAAAATCTCCCCTCATCCTTCTGCGCTCCAAGGAATAGAGTCCCAGCCTACTTAACCTCGCCCTAAACAGCAGACCCTCAGGTCCTGGCAACATCCTCGTAAAAGATGCAGAGAAATGATACAGAAAAATATGAGGATTATTGTGATATCTGCACAAAGCATGCAGAAAATTTACTGCACAGAAATGTGAGGTGTTGCATTTTGAGAAGTCTGACGAGGGCAGTGCTCTGGGGAGTGTTGTAGAGCAGAGGGATCTTGGAGTGCTGGTACATAGTTCCTCGAAAGTGTTGCAGGGAGATAGGCTGTTCAAAAAGGCTTTTGGCATATTGGCCTTCCTCAATCAGAGTATTGAGTATAGAAGGTAGATATAAAATGCTGGGGTAACTCAGTGGGACAGGCAGCATCTCTGGAGAGAAGGAATGGGTGACGTTTCGGGTCGAGACCCTTCTTCTGACTGATGTCAGGGGAGAGGGCGGGACAGAGATAGAATGTAGTCGGAGACAGTCAGACTGGTGGGAGAACTGGGAAGGGGGGGAGGGGATGGTGAGAGAGGGAAAGCAAAGGCTATTTGAAGTTAGGGAAGCCAATGTTCTCCCATCCCATTCCTTCTCTCCAGAGATGCTGCCTGTCCCACTGAGTTACTTCAGCATTTTGTGTCGACCTTCGATTTAAACCAGCATCTGCAGTTCTTTCCTACTCATATTGAGTATAGAAGTTGGGAGGCAATGTTGCAGTTATACAAGACTTTTGTGAGGTGGCATTTAGAGTACTGTGTTCATTTTTGGGCAGCGTAACACAGGAAAGATATTGTCAAGCTGGAAAGGGTTCAGAGAAGATTTACGAGGATGTTGCCAGGACTAGAGGGTGTGAGGTTGAGTAGGCTGGGACTCTATTCCTTAGAGCACTGGAGGATGAAGGGTGATCTTAAAGAGATGTATAAAATCATGCAACGAATAGATCACAATCTCTTGCCCAGAGTAGGGTAATTGAGAACCAGAGGATATAGGTTTAAGGTGTGGGGGGAGGGAAGGATTTATTAGGGACGTGCGGGGTGGTGGGTGAATGGAACAAGCTGGCAGAGGAGGTAGTTCAGGCATCGTTCAAGAAATATTGAGACAGGTACATGGATAGGACAGGTTTAGAAGGATATGGGCCAAATGCAGGCAGGTGGGACTAGTGTAGATGGGACACGTTGGCCGGTGTGGGCGTTGGACCCATTTCCATGCTGTATCACTCTGGGACTTTCTTTAATCTGACATTTTCAGGCTCCTCTTGGCCCTTCTAATTCCGTACTTTTGTATAAGTTTGAGAACACTGGAAGTAATGCATGAAAAGACCATACCTGCTCTGCCATTCAATGAAAGCAGGAGGTGGCTTCTTCAATTTCAACACCATTTCCCTCCATCATTCGTAGCCCTTGTTTTACCCCAAAATCCATCTTAAACAGGGTGCGTAAATAGCCTCTATTGTAGCCTGCTGTAGCTACAATTTCGAAGATACATCAACACCTGGGTGAAGACATTTCTTTGTAACTTAACCCCTAGCCCCTTGCAGTGAGACACAAAGCCCTGGTCCAGGACAACTTCGGCCCTCATCCAGCAAGCAGCTTGTGCAGGCAGCTGGGGTTATCGTGTAGGGAATGTGGAGGTCCAATAGGTCATAACATCATAAGGAATAGGAGTAGAATTAGGCCATTTGGCCCATCAAATATAGAAACATAGAAACATAGAAAATAGGTGCAGGAGTAGGTCATCCGGCCCTTCGAGCCTGCACCGCCATTCAACATGACCATGGCTGATCATCCAACTCGGTATCCTGTACCTGCCTCCTCTCCACACCCCCTGATCCCTTTAGCCACAAGGGCCACATCTAACTCCCTCTTAAATATATCCTATGAACTGGCCTCAACTACCTTCTGTGGCAGAGAATTCCACAGATTCACCACTCTCTGTGTGAAAAATGTTTTCCTCATCTCGGTCCTAAAAGACTTCCCCCTTATCCTTAAACTGTGACCCCTTGTTCTGGACTTCCCCAACATCGGGAACAATCTTCCTGCATCTAGTCTGTAAGTTTCTATAAGGTCCCCCCTCAATCTTCTAAATTCTAGCGAGTATGTACTGGCACATTCAGTCATGGCTGATCTATCTCTCCCTCCTAACCCCATTCTCCTGCCTTCTCCCCATAACATCTGACACCTGTACTAATCAAGAATCCACTGACTTGGCCTCCGCAGCCTTCTGTAACAAAGAATTCCACAGATTCACCACCATCTGACTAAAGAAATTTCCCCGCATCTCCTTTAAGCTATGACCTCTGGTCCTAGACTCTCCCACTAGTGGAAACATCATCTCCACATCCACTCTATCCAAGCCTTTCACTATTCTGTATGTTTCAATGAGGTCCCCCCTCATTCTTCTAAACTCCAGCGAGTACAGGCCCAGTGCCGACAAGTGCTCATCATAAGTTAAACCACTCATTCCTGGGATCATTCTTGTAAACCTCCTCTGGACCCTCTCCAGAGCCAGCACATCCTTCCTCAGATATGGTGCCCAAAATTGCTCACAATATTCCAAATGCTGCCTGACCAGCTCCTTATAGAGCCTCAACATTACATCCCCGTTTTTGTATACAAGCCCTCTTGAAATAGATGCTCGTATTACGTTTGCTTTCTTTACTACTTATTTGACTTGCAGTCATAGAGTGATACAGTGTGGAAACAGGCCCTTCAGCCCAACTTGCCCACACTGGCTAAAATGTTCCAGCTACACTCGTCCCACCTTCCTTTGTTTGGTACCTACCTTTCCAAACTTGCCCTATCCATGTAACTGTCTGACTTTTTCTTAAACGTTGGGATAGTCCCAGCTTCAACTACCTCCTCTGGCAGGATGTATAGGAAAGAACTGCAGATGCTGGTTTAAATCGAAGGTAGACACAAAATGCTGGAGTAACTCAGCGGGACAGGTAGCATCTCAACACTGGAAATAGGAAGAACAGCACCTCATATTCCGCTTGGGTAGTCTGCATCCTAGTGGCATAAACATTGAATTCTTCCAATTCCGTTAGCCCTTGCTGCCCCCCCCCTCCCCCCCATCAGTCTGAAGATGGGTTTTGGCCCGAAACGTTGCCTATTTCCTTCGCTCCATAGATGCTGCTGCACCCGCTGAGTTTCTCCAACATTTTTGTCTACCTTCGATTTTCTAGCATCTGCAGTTCCTTCTTAAACATGTTGCCTGCCCCAGCACCGAGCCCTGCGGAACTCCGCTAGTCACTGGCAGCCAACCAGAGAAAGCCCCCTTTATTGCCACTCTTTGCCTTCTGCCTATCCAACCAACCTGTTATCCATGCTAGTATCTGCCCTTTGATACCGTGGGCTCTCATCTTCCTTAGCAGCCTCACGTGTGGCACCTTATCAAAGGCTTTCTGAAAATCTAGGTAAATAACATCTACTGGCTCTCCTTTGTCTGTCCTGCTATTTACTTCCTCAAAGATGCACCTGGACACCCCACTCTTCCTGAAACTGGCGCAGCACAAAGCCAGTGATGATAGTACCGCCCAGTGGGGGAGGCAGGAAGGATCCCTGTGTACTCTGGTAGATCTGGTGGGTCAGATAGCTAGGGAGAATCTGAGCTGAAAGACTCCTCTGTCTCATGTTTAGCAACATTAGACACAGGATCGGAGTCATTAAGGCACAACAAAGCAGTGACTGAATGCAGACTGAGGTTGTGCTGCAGCAGGAATGGGTACTGGGACAGTCGAGTGAGCTCCTCCATCTTCTGCTTCACAGGCGAACTCCTGCTTACGAATTAAGATTCTTGGCGATTGCTACTATGCGGTTTCGGGCCTACCTGAGCCCCGCGCTGACCATGCTCACTGCTGCGTGGAGCTGGGACTGGGAATGATCACTGCTATCCGGTAAGGATGCAAAGCCCCTCGACTGGAATAGCACTCACTCAACACTTGCCTTGACAGCACCAGTGACACATGTCTGTCTGGCCATTTCACTGTATCTGTAAAGTTGCCATTCACTGGGATTTGATTCCAAGGGAAAGATAAGATGTGCATATCCTTCACACCAGAGACGTCCCCAACTGATAAATAGCCAGTGAGTTGCTTTCAAAAATGATTCCAATGTAGGAACAGAAGAAATGGAAGCATTTGGTTGCTCACACTGACCCCACCATTCAACAGGACCGTAGCTGATGGATTGCTCTGACACCCTGCTCCAGCAACAATGACCCAGGTTCTGTCTGGGTGGAGTTTGCAGGTTCTGTCTGTGGCCACTTAGCCTTTCCCCGTGACTGCTCCAGTTACCTCCCACATACCAAAGAGGTAGTCAACATTTCAGGCCGTGACCCAGCATGAGGACTGCAAGTCTAGAAGAGAGATGGGGTACGACAAACGAGCGGTCAGGCAGCAATCAGCAAGCCATTGGTGTGGCGGCAGTGGCAGCGGCAGCGGCAACAGAGAGACCCGAACCGTCGGCCCCGGAACCGTGGCGGCGGCAACGGAGACCCGACTGGGGCCCTGGAACCATGGCGGCGGCAACGGAGACCCGACTCGGCCTCGGAACCGTGGCAGCGGGCAACGGAGACCGACTCGGCCTCGGAGATGGGTACGACAAACCGTGGCAGCGGCAACGGAGACCCGACTCGGCCCCGGAACCGTGGCAGCGGCAACGGAGACCCGACTCGGCCCCGGAACCGTGGCAGCGGCAACGGAGACCCGACTCGGCCCCGGAACCGTGGCGGCGGCAACGGAGACCCGACTCAGCGTCGGAGCTGTGGCGGCGGCAGCGAACACCCGCGGAGCACGGTTGAGCCGCGGGATTTACCATCACTCGGTGGGGTCACAACATCTGGAGCCTGGATCGCCTCTGCGCAGAGGGAGAACAAAGAGAGACGAGACAGAGACTTTAAGATTTTGCCTTCCACCACAGTGAGGAGGTGTTTGGTGAACTCACTGTGGTGGATGTTAAATTTGTGTTGATTGTGTGTTTTTGTCATTTTTTATTATATGTATGACTGCAGGGAAACAAAATTTTGTTCAGACCGAAAGGTCTGAATGACAATAATACGAATCTAATCTAATGATGGATCCATGTTTAGTTCAGTTTAGTTTAGAGATACAGTGCGAACGAAACAGGCCCTTCGGCCCACCGGATCCGCACCGACCAGCGATCCCCGCACATTAACACTATCCT
The DNA here is from genome assembly GCF_028641065.1 of Leucoraja erinaceus. NCBI lineage: Eukaryota > Metazoa > Chordata > Chondrichthyes > Rajiformes > Rajidae > Leucoraja > Leucoraja erinaceus. The sequence continues at coordinate 70,115,457 of NC_073384.1, read as the reverse complement.
ACACACACACACGAGGGACAGTTTACAGATACACCAAGATAATTAGCCTACAAACATGTACATATTGGGAATGTGTTGGGGGGGGTTGGGTCCTGGAACTGTGGAGGGAATGTGGTGACGATGAATCTGACAGCTGCTTCTCTGTTGTTTAGGAATATCCGCTTGTGTTGCCGCTCAGACATCGACATGCGGATTGGAATCCACTCGGGCTTCGTCCTGTGTGGCGTGCTGGGGCTGCGCAAGTGGCAGTTTGACGTCTGGTCACTCGATGTTCACATTGCCGATGAGATGGAGAGCTCCGGCCATCCTGGGTAAATATTCACTTCACTGGGAGCAACAGGAAAGGTGGAAGGGTCACAGTTTAATATCAAGGGGGGGGGGCCATTTAGGACTGAGATGAGGAAAAACGTTTTCATCCAGAGAGTTGTGGAATTCTCTGCCACAGAAGGCAGTGGAGGCCGATTCACTGGATGTTTTCAAGAGGGAGTTAATGCCCCTGTCCCACTTAGGAAACCTGAACGGAAACCTCTGGAGACTTTGCATCCCACCCAAGGTTTCCGTGTGGTTCCCGGAGGTTGCAGGAGGTTGCCGGAGGTTGCAGGTAGTGGAAGCAGGTAGGGAGACTGACAAAAACCTCTGGGAACCGCACGGAAACCTTGGGTGGGGCGCAAAGTCTCCAGAGGTTTCCGTTCAGGTTTCCTAAGTGGGAATTAGATAATCTTAGGGCTAACAGAATCTAAGGTCTAACAGAAGCTTTAGTAGAGCTCCCCTCCCCCACTCACCATCAACAACACCACAGTCACATCTGTGGAGTCATTTAATTTCCTTGGAACCATCATCTCCAGGGACCTTAAATCTTAAATGGCAGGCCACCATCAACTCCACAGTCAAAAAGGCCCAACAGAGGATGTACTTTCTGCGGCAGCTGAGGAAACACAATCTGCCCCAGGCAATGATGGTCCAATTCTACACGGCCATCGTAGAGTCTGTTCTCACCTTCTCCATCATGGTCTGGTTTGGCTCAGCCACCAAGCACGACACCTGGAGGCTGCAGCGAATCATCCGATCAGCTGAGAAGGTTATTGGCTGTAACCTTCCCTCCATTGACGAACTGTACACTGCAAGGGCCAGGAAGCGAGCGGGCAAGATCATCTCTGACCCCTCTCACCCTGGCCACAAACTCTTTGATTCACTTCCCTCTGGAAGTCAAAGCTGCCACAGCCAGACTTAAAAACAGTTTTTTTTTCCCCACGAGTAGTTGCTCTACTCAATATCCAAAAGTCTGTAGCCTCCTTGCGCTCTGCTATTTTATTTAATTCTTCACATGTTTAAATTATAATGTTTTTTTCTTGTATATGGTGTTGTTACTTGTGAGCAAAGCACCAAGGCAAATTCCTTGTATGTGTACATACTTAGCTAATAAAATGTATTCAGTTCAATCAATTCGATTCAATCAGGGGACATGGGGAGAAAGCAGGAATGGGATACTGATTTTGGATGATGAGCCATGATCACATTGAATGGCGGTGCTGGCTCGACGGCCCGAATGGCCTCCTCCTGCACCTATTGTCTATGTTTCTATGTTTCTAAACAGGAGATGCAAGGGTCATCGGGTGCTGGAATCTAGAGTAAAATACAAAGTGCTGGAGAAACTCAGCAGGTCAGGCAGCATCTGTGGAAGGTTACTTTTCCGGTTGGACCCTACCCAGTCGACAGGAGCTAGAGGAGCAAATATGTTGGCAAATGTTGCTTGTCAGAAGGAACCAGTGTGGTGGTAGAGGGTTGGTTCTGAGATGGGAGGCCTCAGGGAACTGTGGTGGATATCCTGCTGTCTGCCATATACATACATTAATGGTTTGGAATGGATGTAGCTTGAATGAGTAGTAAGACTGCAGATGACAGCAACATTTGTGGTGTGGTTAAGAGTGAAGGAAGCTGTCTAAGGTTACATTAAGATCTAAGCTTATTCGATCAACTTGGAATCCAGGCAAAGGATTGGCAAATTGAATTTAACAAGTGCAAAGTGATGTAATTTGGCAAGTTAGAATTAGAATTTAGATGGCGGCTCCTAGTGGCTGCGGCTCGCCTGCCGTCCCTGTCTTTTTTCTTTCTTTCTTTGTCTTATCGTTAATAGTAAGATTAAACAAGAACTTACCAGTTTGAAGTTTGATCTTTATTTTATGAGGAGTAACGTTGAGGGATTACGTGAAGAGCCCGCCAGGACGCATGTGTGTCAATCTTCAAAGCAGTGGTGTGAAATCACAGACAACAGTAAATGAACTGAACATAGTAAGATTAGAGAAATAGGATATCAGTTGAACTTTATGATCGAGGGTGGGCGTGGAGGGCACGTAACCCCTCAACGTTACTCCTCATAAATTAAAGATCAAACTTCAAACTGGTAAGTTCTCGTTTAATCTTACTATTGTACTTCGGAGTCACGTGAGTGACTACGTGAAGATTTTAAAGCTCTGTGATTTCATGCCGTGGAAACGAGTCCAGACATCATACACTGCATCAGTAGGCCAATGATGAGTGAACACTAAGAATGCATTCAGACATGACATAGATATAGACATGTTGATGCTATTAATGAACAATAGTGGCAATAGTAACCTCCCCCTCCCTCAACCTGGAGGAAGTATGAACCATACCTAACATAGAGTTGGCAAATACCCCCTGATCTGGCAATAGGTTTATTCTGAATATTTGGACAGATCAATAGTTTGACCATCCTGCAGCCGCTAGGATGTGGTCCATCCCTGCTGCTGAGGTGTTGCGGTCCTGGTGGAGTGAGACTCAAAATGTCAATGTTCATTCCTGTATATGCCAGACCCATATAACCCTCTGGAGAAGGTTTGTAGTTTCCTTCTAATGAGGTTTTATGTAACTAACAATATTGCTGTCAGAGCATATAAGGCTCTTAGGAACCTTGACATACTGGTGTAGATGCGTGATCACACGCAACCCAAGGTCCATGGTATATGCAACATCTAGTTTGGTCTTATGTCCCTGTCTACTCTGCTTGACTAATCATAAACAAAGCATGTTATTATAGCCCGCAGATATGATCATCCTATCCAGTGTAGCAATGACTAGACCCGTAGCACTGTACTCAGCGCCATGGCATAACCACTAGTAAGTGAGTTTGACCATGGACAGGGATGTTGCTAGTGCCTATCGGCGAAGTGACGTAGCACAATGTTAACAACCCATATCTCTGCGTCCCTGGGCCTGGGAGGTTTTAGATTGACGATACCCTTATAATCTAGATATCAGAGGGTGAGACCGAACAGAGTGGTTTATGGTCTCTGCAGCCAAATGATGATGAGGTATTTCAGGCACTGTAATGGAATATTAACTTAATGTTATAATCCCATAAAACTGAATTTCAATGTGTCAGTCATCCGTGCCGAGTTAAACATAAAGAAGCATAAACAATACTTCCCATCTCCTATGCAGATTTTTGCTATTTGGTGCTATCCCTGCAATCTGCAGTGAGCACTCCTAATGCTTATGGTTTGACAACCCGAACTGCAGGAAACGGTCTCTCAGAGTCTGTAAGTTGATGATTGATTATATCATGCAGAGGATGGTTTCAACATCACAACTGAACCAGCATCTTTTTTATCCGGAAATGACCATGTAAAGTTTTATGCTCATTCCCCGCCTCAGCGGGAGCCATAGGTATATAACCCAGGCAGGCACGATGAAAACCCGGAAGCGGGAATCTTGCTGAATTTTGCAAGTCCCGTCTAGCAAAGGCCAAATAACCATATAACAATTACAGCACGGAAACAGGCCATCTCGACCCTTCTAGTCCGTGCCGAACACATAATCTCCCCTAGTCCCATATACCTGCGCTCAGACCATAACCCTCTATTCCCTTCCCATCCATATAACTATCCAATTTATTTTTAAATGATAAAAACAAACCTGCCTCCACCACCTTCACTGGAAGCTCATTCCACACAGCTACCACTCTCTGAGTAAAGAAGTTCCCCCTCATGTTACCCCTAAACTTCAGTCCCTTAATTCTCATGTCATGTCCCCTTGTTTGAATCTTCCCTACTCTCAGTGGGAAAAGCTTTTCCACGTCAACTCTGTCTATCCCTCTCATCATTTTAAAAACCTCTATCAAGTCCCCCCTTAACCTTCTGCGCTCCAAAGAATAAAGCCCTAACTTGTTCAACCTTTCTCTGTAACTTAGTTGCTGAAACCCAGGCAACATTCTAGTAAATCTCCTCTGTACTCTCTCTATTTTGTTGACATCCTTCCTATAATTAGGCGACCAAAATTGTACACCATACTCCAGAATTGGCCTCACCAATGCCTTGTACAATTTTAACATTACATCCCAACTTCTATACTCAATGCTCTGATTTATAAAGGCCAAAAGCTTTCTTTACCACCCTATCTACATGAGATTCCACTTTCAGGGAACTGTGCACAGTTATTCCCAGATCCCTCTGTTCACCTACATTCTTCAATTCCCTACCATTTACCATGTACGTCCTATTTTGATTTGTCCTGCCAATCAAATGGAGGAAGACATTAAAAAAAATTCCTCCCTAGTGCAGCGAGAATGCACCCTCCAACTGTTGATTGAGCCGGGATGCAAACATCTCAATTGTTAGTGTTCCATCGATCCACAATGTCATTAAATTCTTTGTGATCGCACATTCATTCTGTGTTGTCATTGATTTTGCATAATAATACATCAGTGCTAAATGTGTTAGGTAAAACTATCACCGGATACTTTGATTTGATTGTACCTTTGTGATTAACATATACCACCACCAAAGTGTATCACCTTGGACTTGTGCATGCAGATTATGCATATCCACACATTACAATACAATACAATTTATTTGTCGTTTGGACCCCGTTGAGGTCCAAACGAAATGTTGTTTCTGCAGTCATACATACAAAACGAAAAAGACCCAAGACACAACACAATTTACACAAACATCCCTCACAGCGCATCTTCTCCTCGCTGTGAAGGAAGGCAAAAAAGAAACATATCTCTCCCCTGCACTTCCCTCTCCCCCCCATGTCAGAGTCAAAGACAGAGTCTAAGCCCCCAGTGGGCGATGTTAAATGTCCCGCAGCCATTAAAGCCACGCCGTGTGATGCAAGGCCAAGCACCGGGTCTTGGTGTTGGAGCCCCGGCGGGTGCTCACAAAGTTCCGTGGTAATTCCAAGCCACGTGGGGCAGATATGTAAGGCCCCGCTCTAGGTGCTCTTCAACCCCGCAACTCGGGCGGGGGAAGTCGCCGTTGCGGAAGCCCCGAAAAGCGCTCTCCAACCAGGGACCCGCGGGCTCCCGGTATTTCCGTCCACAGACCTGCGGTAGGAGCTTCCGAATCTCCGGGGGTCGGGCCACAGCAGCGCTCCACTACAGCTCCACCCGCTCCGGACTCGGCCAGCTCCGTGAAGGTGAGTAGGTCCGCAGCTCCGCGACTGGAGCCCCAGGTCGTTCCTGCTGGAGGCCGCTCCACGTAGCAGCCCCAACGACAATGGAGACCCGACAAAGAAAAGGTCGGGGCTCCCGTGCAGGGGAAAGAATTTAGAGTTTCCCCCACGCACATACCCTGCCAAAAAATAATTAAAAACTACATTTAAACGAAACAGAAAATAATTTTTTTTTTAAAGAAAAAAAAGGAGTGCATCCTTTAATGCACAGAATGCACCTGGTGTCCATTGGCAGTTGATACCATGACTGAACACTTGATAACTCATGCTAATCCCATCTGCCTCCGTAACTAGAGATGGTATTGGTAAATTTCCCATCTTTGGGCAATAGCATCAGTTTGGAAATGACTGAAGATTTACGGATGAGAGGTTTTAGTGGAGCAAAGCTGTCCATCATTGTGACTTTGATAGTTTCAGCTGAAAATAGCAGAGGTCTAATCTTTTGTCAGAGCTGATCCCAGACAAATAAATTGATTGATTGTATCCCAATAATTTAAATTTAACTGGACGGGTGAGAACCAATTTCTCAAATATAGCTATGTGTCTGATAAGGCTAATTTAGTAAAATACAGTATGTTCAATATCATCCAGATTGGCCATGCCACTTATTTGTTAGCTCTGTGCAGTCGAAGCACTGATTGTAGTGATTTGGTAAATAATCTGGAAACTGGAGTTAGCCCATTTTGCAACGCTTCTGAGTGTATCGTTGCCTCATCCAGTTAAATTTCAAATATCTTCAACCCTGTGAGTGGAAATGATCACATGGAAGTTATTCAGAAAAGTCTATACTGCACATGCGGGTTGAGGCTGTTGACAATGATCAGTCCACATCCCATTATTGTGAGCCTGCCATACCAACCATACCTATGTGCAGTATAAACTAATCTTATGTTATCCCAAACCAGTGTAAATATTACCAACTTGTATCCGTGACAGGAGACATCATCGATGTGGCTCCATACCTTTATCCGAATGGGAGGACTTATGCAACCCAACCCAGGAGCTGCCTCAACCATGTGTGCATGATTTTGCACTTCTGCTCCTGGGAGGTAGAGGAGCACGAGTACGGGGTTGGCGCATCTTCCAGGAAGGCCGTTCTGGGCTGTGGCCTAAAAAAGACCTTTGTCCTGTTTGTACGGCCTTCAAGCTTTCACCAGCTCCTCTGTGGTCCTTGTAGAAAGGCTTCCATTGTCGGGTTATTTCTCCCCCGAGCTTATTATCCATAGTCCCTTCTAGCAGGGCTTCTCCGCGATGTTCTCCAGTCGGGGCTCCCCCCCCCCCACCCCCCGCCCCTGATCTGGGTATCCCCGCAGTAACTGCAGCCGGGATATCCACGCGGTCCCAATAAAAGGGATAGCCGCGATTTACAAAGTCGGGAAGGAGGTTATCCTGCTTCGGGGGGTGGGGGGTATATGAAGCCACTGGTTTTACCAGCGGCTCGGTAGTCGACTTACCACCGTCCGCTCCCTGCATCCGCAGTCTACGGTGCGGTTTTCCACGTGCCCCCTGCACCAATATGAAGCCGCTGTCTCTACCGCCAGCGGCTCGAAAGCGAATCCACCGCCGCCCGCTCCCCGCATATCGCGTCTTCCGAGCGGGTTCTTCACCTATGTGAAGCCGCTGGTTCTACCGCAAGCGGCTCAAAGGTGAATTCACCGCCGCTCGCTACTCGCTACTCGTCTTCCGAGCGCCTAGGTCCGTGGGCGGAATTCCCCGTGACTGGGGTTCCCTGAAGTTCATGACTGGGGTCTCCCCTCCGTCCCGTCTTCGCCCCGGACTTTTAGCAGGACCTCGAATTAGAGGTTCCTGCAAGAAGATGTAAACCTGGAAAGTTTAAAAAAAACTTACCTCAGGTCTGTTGCTGGCAGGAGAATCACGTCCACCCTGCTAGTCGTAACGCAATGCGATAGACGATGTGGACACGCATGCGTCCTGGCAGGTTCTTCATGTATTCACTCACGTGACTCCGAAGTAAAATGTTAGATATATGTTTTAGTCTATTTTTAGTTGTGTACTAGACTAAGTGGAACCCATTGGGTCCCATGTTCACACGGGAGGGCTGGTCCCCCAACGCAATATACCACCTCTCCACCAATTCCAATATTGATGGCCAGTGGGGGGGTGGGGGGATTTCTGGAGTGCTAGTATGGGTGTTGTGGGCTGAAGGGACTGGTTTCCAGAGGGCTAGTGTGGAAATTGTGGGCCAAATGGATTATTGGGCGGGCAGCTCACTCACAGCTATTCCGTGAAATTCCATTTCAAGCAGGGTGCAAGACCACCAAATTCAAATCCATTTTCCTACCATTTCAAGCAGGGTGCAAGGCCACCAAATTCAAGTGCAGCTTCCATACCAGCTCCATACCACTTCAAGCAGGGAGCAAGGCCACCGAATTGACGTGCAGTTTCCTACCACTTCAAGCAGGGAGAAAGGCCACCAAATTTAAGTGCAGTTTCATACCACTTCAAGCAGGGTGCAAGGCCACCAAATTTAAGTGCAGTTTCATACCATTTCAAGCAGGGTGCAAGGCCACCAAATTCAAGTGCAGTTTCATGCCATTTCAAGCAGGGTGCAAGGCCACCAAATTCAAGTGCAGTTTCATGCCATTTCAAGCAGGGTGTAAGGCCATCAAGTTCAAGTGCAGTTTCATGCCATTTCAAGCAAGTTGCAGGGCCACCAAATTGAAGTGCAGTTTCATACCATTTCAAGCAGGGTTGCAAGGCCACCAATTAATTTTTTCTAAAAATCAATATACAGTGCGAACAGGAAGTGGTTAAGGTTAAAATTATATATATTTTCAAACCATACTTTCATTTTCAAACCAACCACATTTTAATTTACAACCAACCACATTTTCATTTTCAAACTTCATTTTCAAATCACATTTTCATTTTCAAACTTCATTTTTAGAACCACATTAAGGGCACTCACAGGTCAGTAAAACCACGCTGACGGTTTAGTGATCAATGTTATTCACAGCTCAGACTGATAGTCGTGACCTCTCGCTCCCCATCTTGCAAGGACTGAGGCACGTCCACAATTCTGGGTTTTATAGTCCCTCCACCCTCCCACCGGAAGGGGCGTGGCCTTCATGGCATGCATGACAGGAGAGAGAATCTCAACATTTTTTATTAATTCATTTTTTTATTTTTCATCGATGGGAAAAATCCTCTAGCCCTGACAGCTGGAGGGGAACTCTGAGTAAGATGGCGACAAATCACAGCCGTAAGTGGTAGCGTTTTTTCTAAAATCAATGTAGAGTGCAAACAGGAAGTGGTCAAGTTTAGACTTTTAATTATATAGATTACTAGACTAAGTGGAACCCGTTGGGTCCTATGTTCACACGGGAGGGCTGGTCCCCCGATGCAATATTCCACCAATTCCAATATTGGTGGCCTGTGGGGGGGGGGGCTTTCTGGAGTGCTGGTATGGGTTATTGGGGTGGCAGCTCAGTCCCCCAAGCCTGATGTGCTTGCAGCTCACTCACGGCTGGTGGGCTGGCAGTTGACTCATGGCTCTTCCTTGAAATTCCATTTCAAGCAGGGTGCAAGACCACCAAATTCAAATCCATTTTCCTACCATTTCAAGCAGGGTGCAAGGCCACCAAATTCAAGCAGTTTCTTACCACTTCGAGCAGGGAGCAAGGCCACCGAATTCAAGTGCAGTTTCCTACCACTTCAAGCAGGGTGCAGGCCACCAAATTCGTGCAGTTTCATACCACTTCAAGCAGGGTGCAAGGCCACCAAATTCAAGTGCAGTTTCATACCACTTCAAGCAGGGTGCAGGCCACCGAATTCAAGTGCAGTTTCCAACCACTTCAAGCAGGGTGCAGGCCACCAAATTCGTGCAGTTTCATACCACTTCAAGCAGGGTGCAAGGCCACCAAATTCAAGTGCAGTTTCATACCACTTCAAGTTGGTTCCAAGGCCACTAAATTCAAGTGCAGTTTCATACCACTTTCAGCAGGGTGCAAGGCCACTAAATTCAAATGCAGCTTCATACCATTTCATGCAGGGTGAAACCACCATAAAACCACACAAAACACCAAACTCACAGTTCAGTAAACATTCAGTGTGTTCAGTTGATTCACACCTCAGACAGCCATGACCTCTCCCTCCCCCATCATGCAGAGACTGAGCCACACCCACACTTCCGGGTTTTATAACCCCTCCCCCTCCCACCGGAAAAAAGGTGTGGCCTTCACGGCGTGATTGACAGGAGAGAGATTCTCAACATTTTTTAAACACTAATAACACTTTTATTTTTCATTGGTGGGAAGAATCCTCTGCACCTGCTGAGCGGAGGGGGACTGAGTAAGATGGCCAAAAATCACAGCCGTAGGTGGTAGCGTTTTATCTAAAATCAATATACAGTGCAAACAGGAAGTTACCCAAACCACCCAAACCACCATTTGCAGTAGTGCCTTTTAACTTCAAGCCAAAGCACCCAAACCAACATTTGCAGTAGTGCCTTTTTACTTCAACCCAAAGCACCCAAACAACCATTTGCAGGCAGTGTCTTTTTACTTCAAACCAACCATATTTTCATTTTCAAACCACATTAAGGGGACACAGTTGAGTAGACATGTGTTCAGTGTTATTCAAAGCTCAGAGAGACGTAACCCTTTGGCTTCCTCTATCTTGCCGGAACTGAGTGAGGCACACCACTTCCGGGTTTTATAGTTCCTCCCCCCTCCCACCAGCAGGGGCAGCAGAGAGAATGACAATTTAAAAAAACCCATTAATATCTCTCTGATTTTCCATCGATGGGAAAAATCATCCAGTCCCGGAAGGCGGAAGGAGGCTCTGAGCGAGGTGGCCAAAAATGACGGCCGTTGGTGATGGCATTCTCTTGGAAATCACACCACAGCGGGCCAAAAGCGGTCAAGATCAGACTTTTAGTAATATAGATGTGGGGGGAGGGGGGTTATCTCTTCCTTCAACGGGGATGCAACCTTTTCCATGTCGTATCTCCATGCGTGTTGAGGCCTAACATCGAGAAGCTGGCGGCATCCAACTGGAATCGACCTTGAGGACTCTGGTCACAGAGCCTGTGGACTTACCATCACGGAGCTAGCTGACTTTGTAGGTTGTGGTGGCGCTGCGATTGCAGCTGCAACCAGACTTCGGAGCTACGGAGGCCTCGGCCGTGGGCTCTGTGGACTGTATCATCAGGAGTTCGCAGGTCCCTGGTTGGTGACCGATTTTCGGGAGCTCCAGCAACAGCAGCTTCGACCGCCCTGTTCACAATTTCAATCGGCCCGTTCGCGGGGCCTTTCATCACCCGGCATGGCTTAAAATCGGCCACGGGATCTTCCATCGCCCGGCAGCGGCTTCAACATCGAGAGCCTCGATCACCTCGACACAGCAGTTTGACTGCCTGACCGTGAGAGAAGAAGCAAGGAAGAGATATCTTTTTTTACCTTGCATCACAGTGAAGAGGTGGCTGGAGGAGATTCACTGTGATGAATGTTTGTGTTAAATTGTGTTAATTGTGCATTTTGTTGCCTTTTTACTGTTATGACTGCATAGTAACAACATTTTGTTCAAACTTGTTTTTGAATGACAAATATAGAAATTCTAATTCTAATTCTAATATGTATAAATAACACAAAAATTCTAAAAGAAAGAGGGTTGTGCAAAACAAAAAGACAAAAGACTTCTGTGTAGCACTTTGGATACCAGGTTTTGTTTTGCACTAGTATTAGGCTTATTAATTTATTGAATATTTTGCATATGATATATATCCGTGGATTGTCACCTTGTCGTGGTGGCGAAGATTGTGTGGTCCTGAGATCCAGAGAGCGATGCCGTATGGAGCTATGCTCCTGGTAGGGCCACCCATAGCGGTAAGGTCGAGGGGGAGGTCTCTGACAAAGAGCAATCCAACCAAGACCTCAACGGTGGAACAGGCGGAGGACGATGGCTGACCTTAGTGGAGCGTCACAACAGCTGGGAAGGCGGATGGAGGCTGCAGCAGAAAAGGGTCTCCGGTCGTCTTGGACACCATGCCACTGGATCCTGACCCAGATCTGTCAAGGATAGTGTGGTGGCTGTCTGTGCACCAGTCTCCCCACGTTAAACAAAGTCACGCACTGGCGTCCTCCAACCCTGGAGCCACCCATGGTTAACCATGACCGAGGGCGGCCAAAGATAAGAACATATTAACTATGTGTATGGGTTACTGGCTGGTTAAGCTGCTGCACAGAGTAATTTAATTGCTCCGTTGTCAGTACATATGACAATTAAATATTCTTGCCTCTTTAGCATAATTAGAGAAACAAGAGCCGCTTGATATTGTTGACTTTGAGCGAGAGTTTGTTGTTGCATCAACACAACCAAACAACTCTCTCTCCTATCTGTCGTGTTCCATTTTCAATGTACTGTTAGGGTTGGGACTATTCCTATGTGTTGGAACGGTCATACTCATCCAGGGTACTTTCTACAGTGCACCTGTACGTAGACGTTTGTTAGGTATTTAATGACATGCTGGATCTCTTTCACCTTGTGAGAAGGTAGAGGTGCTGGTGAGCCGCCTTTGTGATTGCATCCATGAACTAGGTCCAGAACATTGAAGCTGCTAACTCTCTCCATCGCTGACCCACCAGGTGGCGGTGTGGTCTCTCAACTACCTCTTTCTGAAGTTAATGAGTAGTTTCTTGGTCTTAAGGGGCCGTCACACTTGGGGGTCATTTGTGGGTCACGCAGGAGCCGCGCGAGGATTTTGTAAGCCGCGCGTCACTGCCTACACCACCACGTGCCATGTGCGCGTCGTGACGTGTAAATGATGACGCGCAAATGACGCCCAAGTAGGACAGGCCCTTTAGACACAAAAACCTGGAGTAACTCAGCGGGTCAGGCAGCGTTTCTGGAGAAAAGGAATAGGTGGCGTTTCGGGTCTTGACCCTTTTTCAGTCTGACCTGCTGAGTTACTCCAGTTTTTTGTGTCTATTTTTGTTTTCAACCAGAATGTGTAGTTCCTTCCTTACACAGTTCCTTGGTATGGTTGACTTTATGCAGCGCTTGATACATCACCTCTCAACCAAATGTTCCATCTTTCTCCTATCCACTTACTCATCACCATTAGGGTGGTGAAAGCAGGGCCTTTAAGTACTATTAAGACACTTGGGTAGATTATTGATAAGCAAAGTGGCGATAGGTGACCAGAGATACATTGGGATACAGAACTGAGGTTACAATGAAATTAGCTGTGATCTGAGTCAATGGCAGGGATGTTGAGTGGTCCACTTCTGTTCAACAGACAGACAGATTCAGAACAAAAAAAAGGGCTGAAATAGTGATAAAAGATTCAAATTATCTGTATACATTTGGCAAGAAAATTGAGAATTGATATTGAAGTAAGGGTTAGTTAATAAATATCACCTGTTGTGTCTCAGACGAATCCATATCTCTGAAGCGACCTTGAACTGCTTAGAAGGTCATTATGAAACTGAGGAGGGTTTTGGCAGTGAACGGAATGCAGTGTTGGCAAAGTACAATATCCGGACCTACTTCATCAAGCGGCCATTGGTTTTATCCGTGCCCGAGCAAAGGCAGGCGAGCCTGAAAAAAGAGCCCAATATCCCCCAGAGATTACTGCTTGCTAACAGGAGGACAGAGGCTCTCCGCATCAGTGCCCAGAAGCTTGAAAGTAACCTGCTCAATATGGCCAACGCTCCCTGGAGGCTGGATCACCCCTTCGACAGGATCATCAGCTTGAACAGAGTGAGTAACACGCTGGGACAGGATGGGAGGCACTCACTTCACCCCTAAACTGGCTATGGCATAGAGTGGTACAACACGGTAACAGGCTCCGCGGCCCAACTTGCCCATGCTGACCAACACTGATCACACCTGCCTGCGTATCACCCATGTACATGTCCAAGTGTCTTTCAAATGTTGTTCTAGTCCACTGGCAGCTCATTCCATATACCCACCGCTATCCATCCGAAAAAGCTGCCTTTTAAATCAAGATCCTTTTAAATCTTTCTCCTCTTGCCTTCAATGTATGACCTCTGCTTTCAGACAATATACAATAGGTGCAGGAGTAGGCCATTCGGCCCTTCGAGCCAGCACTGCCATTCAATATGATCATGGCTCATCATCCCCAATCAGTACCCCGTTCCTGCCTTCTCCCCATATCCAATCAAATTTTCAATTTAAAACTTTATTGGCATGATAAAAAAAATTGTTATATTGCCAAAGTATAAAACATGACATACATATTTGAAATGCATAAGTATAAATACAAGTATACAGTATCCACTGACTCCGCTATCTTTATCTCTTGAAAGCATCCAGAGAACTGGCCTCCACTGCCTTCTGAGGCAGAGAATTCCACAGGTTCACAACTCTCTGGGTGAAAAAGATTTTCCTCATCTCCGTTCTAAATGGCCTCCCCCTTATTCTTAAACTGTGGCCCCTGGCTCTGGACTCCCCCAACATCGGGAACATGTTTCCTGCCTCTAGCGTGTCCAAGAAGATAACATCCCAAATACCTGACTCAATACCCTGCGTGATAAAGGCTAATGTGCCGAAGGCCATCTTGTCCATCCCATCTACCTGGGATTATTCAAGGGATTATGTACCTGTACTTGTAGATCCCCCTGCTCCACAACACCTCCCCTGGCCCTGCCATTCATGGTGAAGGTCGTGCCCTGGTGTCAATTTCCAAAATGCAACACCTCACACTTATCTGCATTCAACTCCAGTAACTGTAGCTCTGCCCACTTGCCCAAACGATCAAGATGCTGCTGTCATTTTGATAACCATCTTCACCATCTACAATACCACCCACTTCAGTGTTATGTCCAATATTACTAATCATGTCTTTTACATTCTCATCCAAATCATAGCTCTAAACCAGGAGTTGGCAACCTTGTTCTGCATCGGGGCCAGGACCCATGTCTGTGAGCGGATGGCGGGCCACATCTATCGCAATAGTGTGACACTTGCTGTTGTTTTTCACATTCATTTTCACGTGTTTTTCAAATCGTTTTCTGCAGTTCCCAGTCCCTCGCGTGCCCCGGGACTGGCTGTAGCGCCCAGATCACCTGCGTGCCCCGGTACGGGCTGTAGCGCCCAGATCACCTGCGTGCCCCGGGACTGGCTGTAGCGCCCAGATCACCTGTGAGCCCCGGGACTGGCTGCAGTTCCCAGATCACCTGTGAGCCCCGGGACTGGCTGTAGCGCCCAGATCACCTGCCTGCCCCGGGACTGGCTGTAGCGCCCAGATCACCTGTGAGCCCCGGGACTGGCTGCAGTTCCCAGATCACCTGTGAGCCCCGGGACTGGCTGTAGCGCCCAGATCACCTGCCTGCCCCGGGACTGGCTGTAGCGCCCAGATCACCTGCGTGCCCCGGGACTGGCTGTAGCGCCCAGATCACCTGTGCGCCCCGGGACTGGCTGTAGCGCCCAGATCACCTGTGAGCCCCGGGACTGGCTGTAGCGCCCAGATCACCTGTGAGCCCCGGGACTGGCTGCAGTTCCCAGATCACCTGTGAGCCCCGGGACTGGCTGCAGTTCCCAGATCACCTGCGTGCCCCGGGACTGGCTGTAGCGGCCAGATCACCTGTGAGCCCCGGGACTGGCTGTAGCGCCCAGATCACCTGCCTGCCCCCGGACTGGCTGTAGCGCCCAGATCACCTGCCTGCCCCGGGACTGGCTGCAGTTCCCAGGTCGCGAAAACTGATTGAAAAAAAATACGCCTGCGGGCCAGATGATTTTGGGTTAGGGGCTGATCCGGCCTGTGGGCCGTTGGTTGCCGACCCCTGCTCTAAACCATGGCTTCGACAATATCTACAACACCTTGGGTGGCGGAGTGTCAGGACGGGGATGGGTTTGGGATGGAGATTGTGAGATGGGGACGGTGGGTTTGGGATTGCAACGGTGATGCAGCGCTCCCTCAGTACTGCCCCTCCCACAGTGCGACGCTCCCTACCACTAAGTGGTGGTCGGTGTTGCCTTCCGGTCGCGAGGGGGGCCCCCAGTGGGGTCCGTGTACACAGGGATTCTGCCCCTCTACATCGGGGACCTGGGGTGGAGGGTACTGCATTGAGGTGTTCCCTGCAACCTGTTTCTCTCGCGGTTCACAGACTCGCCAGCCGCCTGCCACTGTTGCTGGCTGGAAGAGTCTGTGTACCACGTGTACATGGAGTGTGTGAGGCTGCAGCCCCTGTTCCAATATCTAAAGGGGCTGCTCCTTGCCTTCTGGCTGCACTTCACACCCTGGGACCATCCTCATCTTTGGACACCCTGTGCGTAGGGGAGAGGGTTTGGGGCTGAAGATGTCCTGGTTGGGTTGCTCCTGGGCCTGGCCAAGCTGGCCATCCGTGAGTCACGGCGCCAGGCGGAAGGAGGGCTCTGCCCGAGCCGGATGCCCACCCGCCCCTTTCCCGGGGTTACGTCCGTGCCCGGGTGGTGTTAGAGAGGGACTACGCCCTGTCCACGGGCACCCTGGGGGATTTCCGGGACTGCTGGGCACCGCGGGGGGTGGAACTCATCCTCGATGGGGATTGTAACATAGTTGTACACGAGTTCATTGTCTGTCTTGTATTATGGTGGTGGTTCTGATTTGTTTTATTGTGTATTGTTAATATTATTTTTAATAATTGATTCAACTATTTTTGGTTAAAACAAATAGTGCGCAGCTCCCTCACCCTCTGTGCCTTGCTGCATCTCCAGCATGCATTGTCTGAAGGCCACCTTGGTTGCAGGCCGCAGCCGTGTTCAGCTGAGCGTTTACCGTCTGTTTGAATCACTCCCCACAGGTGCTCGCCGCCATCTTGAGGAAGCCCAGGCAAACCGTCAACATATCCAGAGCCCTCTCGTTCACTTCGGCCAGATTCTGCTCGGTGAACGTGAGAGTTGAGAACGCCATCGAGCTGCGTAGCAGTGACAGGCTGCGGGCCTGCTACATCAACGAGATCACCTTGGTGTTCAAGGATGAGGACATTGAAAGGAAGGTGAGATGACCCGGTCTTGGTGGGAGCCCTGGAACGGTGTGAATCCAGCGTTAAGGCCAGAGCCACAGGGCCTGAGGCCACACAGTGAGAGGAGGCTGTAGCTCTGCTTTTGTGCTCAGACAGGTTTGCTCACAAATTCACTGGGCTCAGTAGAAATGGCATTTGTGCCATTTTCCATTATCTTTGTACCAATCCCCTCCTCCTTCCCACACCATCCCTCTTTCCCCATCCCAGTGGGCAAGCATTCCCCCCCACCATATCCCACCATCCTCTCCCCTGCTCTGTACGCCCATCTCCCATCCCTGTCTTCCCCATTTCCTATTTATTTCTCCTCTTTCCCCTCCCTCCTACCAACTTCCATCTATATCCCTCCTCCTGGCTTTTCACTCCTCTCCTTACCTGACCCCTTGCATCCCTCGTTCACCTTTAGTCTTTGTCCACTTACTCCACCCACTTGCCAACCCCCCCCCCCCCCCCCCCCCCCCCCCCCCACCTCACACCCCACTCACCCATCCATCACGTGTTGGAAGGAAATGGAACGAGCGGCCAGAAAAAGTGGTAGAGGCAGAACTTGTGATGTTGCCCAGACGTTCTTCCAGACCTTCACCTTGAGCCTAATATCCACACACAGGTTCAACCCTTTAAATACACCTGTGGCAGCTTGTGGTATCTGTGGAGGAATTTGTGGTTCATTGCACAATGTGCTAATCCTGGGATTCAGATTCTAAACAATTCAAAATGATACATTCCTTTAAGAATGCTACCTTACAGTTTCCTGAGTGTCTCAATTATTCTCCCTGTCAACCTCCATTTTCCTCTTCTCTGTCTCTATCCCATGCTACTCTCTCTGTGTTTCTCTGTCTCCTCTCTTTCTCCTTGTCCGTTTTTTCCTTCCACTGATTCTGTCTTTTCACCTCTCTCTCTCTCTCTTTCTCTCTCGCTGTCTCTGCCTGTCTGTATCTCTGTTTCTCTCTCTCTCCACATCTCCCTCTCCCTGCATCTCTGTCTGTCTGTCTTTTTCTCTGTCTCTCCCTCCCTCCCCTTTTTCTCCTTCTTCATAAGGTCATGTCACAGGAGCCGAGTTCAGCCATTCGGCCCATCATGTCTACTCTGCCATTCAATCGTGGCTGATCTATCTTTCCCTCCGAACCCCATTCTCCTGCCTTCTCCCCATAACCTCTGACTCCCGTACTGATCAAGAAGCTGTCTATCTCCAGCTTTAAAAGTATCCACTGACTTGGCCTCCACCCCCTGCTAAATAAATTCCTCCTCATCTCCTTTCTAAAGGTGCGTGCTTTAATTCTGAGGCTAACACTCTTAGGCTCTCCCACTAGTGGAAACATCCTCTCCACATCCACTCTATCCAAGCCTTTCACTATTTAGGAAGTTTCAATGAGGTACCCCCTCATCCTTCTAAACTCCAGCGATTACAGGCCCAGCGCCGACAAACGCTCATCATATGTTCACACACGCATTCCTGGGATCATTCTCGTAAACCTCCTCTGGGCCTTTTCTTTTAGACCCTTTAGAAGAAGCAATGAATATTAAGGCTGATTCACAAAAACTAATATCATACTTTTATAACAATATATTAAATAGAGAATTACCCTCAACAGAAGCACTAAGAGAAGATTGGGAACATGAGTTAATGATAAAGATCTCAAAGGATAGATGGGAAAAGTATCTGATGAACACACATAATTGTTCTATTAATGCAAGACATAATTTAATTCAATTCAAATTATTACATAGACTATATTATTCAAAAACGAGGTTGAATAAATTTTATCCAAACGTCTCTCCCAGATGCGATAAATGTTTGTTTCAAAACGCTAATATAACACACTCATTTGTAGGATGTACAAAGTTGAATAAATTTTGGAGCGATATATTTGATATATTTACAAAGCTTTTTAAGTCCACAATAGAACCTAAAACGGAATGGATTATATTTGGAATAATAGTAGAAGATATCAATTTAAATAAAGACCAAAACGTTTTTTTTAATTATGGATTCATAATTGGAAAGAAATTTTGGAAAAATACAACCATACCAACTGTTAAAATGTGGATTAGGAATATGATGGACATAGCACGCCTTGAAGAAATGAGACTCCGACTAATAGATAAATATGACCAATTCTTAAGGAGTTGGTCTCCTTTCATCGACTTTTTGGAATCATGTGATGCAGCGGTCCCGTAAAGATTGCTGATTTCAGTTCATGCCGTGGATAGATCTACATCTCCGAATACAGATTTGAAAATTTCTCTTTTAAGGGGCCTTCTCTCCTATTTCTACTTTCCACTTTCTCTCTTTTTTATATACACACTTCACGTTTTTCTATTCTCTACCATCTATTTTTTCTCTTTTTCCCCTTTCTATTGTTTTCTTTTTCTTGTCTTGCATTCTTTCTTCTCAAAACATAAAACTAGAGGTTGTACATAGAATGGATTACGGTATGACATAGTTGGCACCTAAAATTAGGTTCCACTGTACTGTTTTGTACTGTAATAAAATAAACAAAACATAAAAAAATAAAAAATAAACCCTCCTCTGGGCCCTCTCCAGAGCCAGCACATCCTTCCTCAGATATGGGGCCTAAAACTGCTCACAATATTCCAAATGCGGCCTGACCAGTGCCTTATGGAGCCTCAACATTACATCCCTGTTTTTATATTCCAATCCTCTCTAAATAAATGCTAGCAGTGATTTGCCTTCCTTCCTACTGATTCGATGTAAATTAACCATTTGGGAATCCTGCACCAGCACTCCCAAGTCCCTTTGTATCTCCGATTCCTGGATTCCCTCCCATTTAGAAAATAGTCTACGCCTTTATTCCTACTTCCAAAAATGCATGACTCCACACTTTGCTACACTGTATTCCATCTGCCACTTCTCTCCCCACTCTCCCAACCTGTCCAAGTCCTTCTGCAGAGTCCCTGCTTTCTCTACACTACTCGCCCCTCCACCTATTTTCATATCATCCGCAAACTTGGCCACAAAGCCTTCAATCCCCTCGTCCAAATCATGAATATACAACGTGAAGAGTAGCGGCCCTAGCACCGAGCCCTGCGGAACTCAGGAAGATGAGAGCCCAAGTAAACAACATCCACTGACTCTCCTTTGTTCGACCTGCTATTTATTTCCTCAATGAATTCCAGCAGATTCTCGTGGCAAGACCTCCCCTTCACAATACCATGCTGACCAGCCTATTTTATCGTGTGCTTCTAAGTACTCAGAAACTTCATCTTTGATACTCAACTCCAGCATCTTACCAACCACTGAAGGCAGGCTAGTGTTTCTATGCTCCACAGTAATACTGCACATCCGATTTCATCTTCCCCCTTTCAATGCAGGTTGAATTTGATCATATCATGGTCAGTACCTCCTTGTGCCCTTAAGCTCCATCAACTAATCACATTTCCACAATAGCATATCCAGATTTGCCTTTTCCACTACAAGCTGCTTTAAGAATCCATCTCAGAGTCACTCTACAAATTCCCTCTCTAGCGGTCAGTACCAACCTGATTTTCCACGTCTACATGCATATGGAAATCTCCCATTCACTCCCACGCACTCTCACATGCTCTATCCTCCTCCCTCCCCCCCCCTCTCCCTCTCCTTCTCCCCCTCTCTCTCGCTCTCGCTCTCTGTCCTCTTCCCCCGCTCTCTCCCTCTCCCTTTCCCTTTCCCTTTCCCTCTCTCCCTCTCCCCATCTCCCCATCTCCCCATCTCCCCATCTCCCCATCTCTCCATCTCCCTATCTCCCCATCTCCATCTCCCCATCTCCCTATCTCTCCATCTCCCTATCTTTCCATCTCCATCTCCCCATCTCCATATCTCTCCATCTCCCTATCTCCCTATCTCCCTATCTCTCCATCTCCCCATCTCTCCATTTCCCCATCTCCATCTCCCCATCTCCATCTCTCCATCCCCCTCTCCCCCTCTCCCTATCCATCTCCATCTCCCCATCTCTCCATCTCCCCATCTCCATCTCTCCATCTCTCCATCCCCATCTCCCCATCTCCCCATCTCTCCATCTATCCATCTCCCCATCTCTCCATCTCTCCATCTCCCCATCTCTCCATCTCCCCATCTCTCCATCGCTTCATCTCCCCATCTCTCCATCTCTATCTCCCCATCTCTCCATCTCTCCATCTCCCCATCTCTCCATCTCCATCTCCCCATCTCTCCATCTCCCCATCTCTCTCTGTCTTCGGTATGGATGGGAGGCAGCTAGTTTTCAGACATGGTTTGGAAGATCCCGTAAAGGATATGCGGATATGTCTGGGAGCATTTGCCTGTGTAGAGTGGTTGCCCTGTGTTTTGACTGCTCCCTTCTTCCTGTGCACAGTATCGCAGGATGCGGGACGAAGTGTTCACTTCCAGCATGGTCTGCTCCTTCATCATAATGCTCTTCATCATTGGAATGCAGATAATGTTCAAAATACCCGAGTAAGTCCCAAACCCTCTGATCTGTTCACATTGCGGTCAGTCCCACACTCACTCACCCGCGCACACATGGTCAGTCCCACACACACAGGGTCAGTCCCACACACACAGGGTCAGTCCCACACACACACAGGGTCAGTCCCACACACACAGGGTCAGTCCCACACACACAGGGTCAGTCCCACACACACAGGGTCAATCCCACACACACAGGGTCATCCCACACACACACAGGGTCCCCACACACACACAGGGGTCAGTCCCAGGGTCAGGGTCAGTCCCACACACACAGGGTCAATCCCACACACACAGGGTCAGTCCCACACACACACAGTCCCACACACACACAGGGTCAGTCCCCACACACACACACAGGGTCAGTCCCCACACACACACAGGGTCAGTCCCCACACACACAGGGTCATCCCACACACACAGGGTCAGTCCACACACACACAGGGTCAGTCCCACACACACAGGGTCAGTCCCACACACACACAGGGTCAGTCCCCACACACACAGGAGTCAGTCCCCCACACACACATGGTCAGCCCCACACACACACAGGGTCAGTCCCACACACACATGGTCAGTCCCACACACACACAGGGTCAGTCCCACACACACACAGGGTCAGTCCCCCACACACAGGGTCAGTCCCACACACACAGGGTCAGTCCCACACACACACAGGGTCAGCCCCACACACACAGGGTCAGTCCCACACACACACAGTGTCAGTCCCACACACACAGGGTCAGTCCCCACACACACAGGGTCAGTCCCCCACACACAGAGTCAGTCCCACACACACACAGGGTCAGTCCCACACACACAGGGTCAGTCCCACACACACAGGGTCAGTCCCACACACACACAGGGTCAGTCCCACACACACAGGGTCAGTCCCACACACACAGGGTCAGTCCCACACACACACACAGGGTCAGTCCCACACACACACAGGGTCAGTCCCACACACACTGGGTCAGCCCCACACACACAGGGTCAGCCCCACACACACAGGGTCAGCCCCACACACACAGGGTCAGTCCCACACACACTGGGTCAGCCCCACGCACACAGGGTCAGTCCCACACACACACACAGGGTCAGTCCCACACACACAGGGTCTCCCTCCCCCACACACACAGGGTCAGCCCCACACACTCCAGGGTCAGCCCCACACACACAGGGTCAGCCCCACACACACAGGGTCAGTCCCACACACACACAGGGTCAGTCCCACACACACAGGGTCAGTCCCACACACACAGGGTCAGTCCCACACACACAGGGTCAGTCCCCCACAGAGGTCACTCCCCACGCACACAGGGCTGCACACACAGAGTGCACACACAGAGTCAGTCCCACACACACTGGGTCAGTCCCAGACTGTGAGGCTGTGGAGGTCCACAACATCTCTTCCCTCCCGTCATCTCCTTCCACTCCAAGCCCACCCCTACACCACCCCTCTGCCCACCTCTACTCCTCCTCCTCTCCTCGTCCCTGACCCAATCCACTTTCCAGTCATTACCCCACCCTCACTCTGGATCCCTCCCTCCCTCCCTCCCTACTCCACCAGAGACCCATCCTCCCTCCCTCCAGTCCTCAATCCTCTGCCCCCCTCCCTCCTCCTCCCTCCTCCCTCCTCCTCCTCCCTCCTCCCTCCTCCCTCCCTCCCCTCCCTCCTCCCTCCTCCACCCTCCCTCCCCTCCCTCCTCCCCCTCCTCCCTCCTCCCTCTCCCCTCCTCCCTCCTCGTCTCTCCCTCCTCCTCCCCCCTCCCTCCCTCCCTCCCTCCTCCCTCCCTCCCCCCCACCCTTCCCCCTCTCCTCTCCCCCTCCCTCTCTCCCCCTCCTCCTTCCCCTCCCTCTCCTCCCCCCACACCTCCGTCTTCTCTCCCTCTCTCTCTCCTTCACCTCCTCCCTCACTCCCTCCTCCTCCCTCCTCCCTCCCCCTCCTTTCCTCCTCCCTCCTTCCTCCTCCTCCCTCCTTCCCTCCCTGTTCCGACCTCCCCCTTATCCTCCCTTCACCGTTTCTATCCTTTGCTTTTCTTGGCCTCATCTTCCCATCCTTCCCGACTCTCCACTCCATTCGTGCTGGCTTTCCACCCTGCCTGTTCCACGTACCTTCCCTCTGCTGCTCCTGGCTATGTTGGCAGAGGCCACCAGGTCTCCTGCACATGTCGCAGTCAGCAGCTGGAGTTGATGGTGTTGTGATTGCTAAAGAGACAGATCTCCCTCTCCGATCTGTCCCCAGGTGGACCATGCGGCTGGGCCACTTCATCTGCATTGTACTCATCTACTGTTGGCTCCTGCTGTGCACCACTGCCGAGGGCTTTGCCTGCCTGCCGAAGGCCATGCATCAGCTGTGCGGCTGGATCCACGAGACCTACAGTGTGAGGACCTCCATCATGCTCATCGCCATTTCTGCCAACTTTATCTCCTCCATATACGACATGGTGCGTGCCAGCTGGCCCAACACCACCGTCTCTAAGTAACCATCCATCGCTGCTGGACGGTAGGGTGGGCATGAGGACGGGGCAGAAACCGTGAAGCAGGCAGGGCTCAGATAGTTCATGGGACGGACAGTTGTGCATTGGGCTGATTAGGATTCGTGCAGGGCAGGGCCAGGACTGTAACTGTGGCAGGGGTGGGTGTGAAGTGTGAAGTGAACCAAGCAGTATTATTAGAAGACACACAATGCTGGAGTAACTCAGCGGGACAGGCAGCATCTCTGGAGAGAAGGAATGTGTGATGATTCGGGTCGAGACACTTCTTTAGACCCTCAGTATAGCTGAGTGACTCCAGCATTTTATGTCCATCTTCAGTTTAAACCAGCATCTGTAGTAACTTCCTACGCAGTATTATTGGTAAACCGGCTTAGAGCCTGGATTAGTGCGCGGAACTACTGTGAGGGCCACTGCAGAGACTTGGCTGGTGGCGCATTACAGTCACTAGACAATAGACAATAGATGCAGGAGTAGGCCATTCGGCCCTTCGAGCCAGCACCACCATTCAATGTGATCATGGCTGATCATCCCCAATCAGTACCCCGTTCCCGCCTTCTCCCCATATCCCCTGACTCCGCTATTTTTAAGAGCCCTATCTAGCACTCTCTTGAAAGCATCCAGAGAACCTGCCTCCACCACCCTCTGAGGTAGAGAATTCCACAGACTCACCATTCTCTGTGAGAAAATGTGTTTCCTCGTCTCTGTTCTAAATGGCTTACCCCTGGTTCTGGACTCCCCCAACATCGGGAACATGTTTCCTGCCTCTAGCGTGTCCAAACCCTTAACAATCTTATATGTTTCAATGAGATGCCCTCTCATCCTTCTAAACTCCAGAATGTACAAGCCCAGCTGCTCCATTCTCTCAGCATATGACAGTCCCGCCATCCCGAGTCACAGAGTGATACAGCGTGGAAACAGGCCCTTCAGCCCAACTTGCCCACATCGGCCAACATGACCCAGCGACACTAGTCCCTCCTGCCTGCGTTTGCTCCATATCCCTCCATTGTTCCAGAGGTTTGATGTTTTAGAGCTGGCAGAGGGAGACTTCAATACTGACAGGGCACATTGTCACTGCTCTCAGAGGACTTCCTGAGGGGCTCAAACAATGAGGCAAAATGGGTATAATTCAGCATTAGGAAAGGTGCAATCACTGTGAGGGGGGTATATTATTGGCCTCCCAATAGCCGACACGAGATGTAGACAGTTTATGGAAAGATGGAACGCCAACAGGAATGTTGTCACGGATAACTTCAATAATATTGATAGAGACTCCCTGTTGTCCAGGGGTTTAGACTGGGCAATATTGGTTCAGTACATATAAGGAGGATTGCTTGACATAATTTGTCGATAGTACAGGCAGGGAAGTGTTCCTACCGGAACACAGAAGGTAGTTGAGGCCAGTTCATTGGCTATATTTAAGAGGGAGTTAGATGTGGCCCTTGTGGCTAAAGGGATCAGGGGGTATGGGGAGAAGGCAGGTACAGGATACTGAGTTGGATGATCGGCCATGATCATATCGAATGGCGGTGCAGGCTCGAAGGGCCGAATGGCCTACTCCTGCACCTATTTTCTATGTTTCTATGATCTTGAGTTGGGAAATGAGCCTGGCTGGGTGATCAAAGTTTCAGTGGGAGAGCGTTTTAAGAACAGTAATCATAATTCCATACGTTTTGGGATAATTATGGTAAGGATAATACTGAACCTTGGGGGGAAAGTGGCAAATGGTGAAGGTTAATTTCAGCAGTGGTGGGCAGGAGGTGGAGAAATTGATTGGGATCAGCCATCCCAATTGGTGTCAGATTAGGAAAAGGGGAGGTGCAACGAGACCTGGGTGTCCTTGTACATCAGTCACTGAAAGTAAGCATGCAAGTACATAGATACAGTGCATTCAGAAAGTATTCAGACCCCTTCACTTTTTCCACATTTTGTTACGTTACAGCCTTATTCTAAAATGGACCCAATGATTTATTTTAACATCAATCTACACACAATACCCCCTAATAAAAAAGTGAAAACAGGTGTTTAGAAATTTTTGCAAAGTAACATATTATGGAATATGGAATATATTACAAATGATATTTTACAAGAATATTTGACAAATTTTACAAGCGGTCCAACTTGTCAAAGCTCTATCATGTTCTGGTTGTTTGATTTTGCTATTTCTTGTAGATTTGGTGTCCTAGGTTGAACCCATATGCAGAAACTGATAATAATGGGAGCACATGGGAAAATCCTACCATTTGGGCAGCAAGCATCTGCAACGAGCCTGAGGTGAGTACTGCTGTGAAATGTACCCTACGGCAAGGTCTAGAATCTCCCACAGGAAGAACCATCCTCTCCACATACAGCCACTCACCGTACTCACTCGCCTCAAAGCCAGGAATAACTCTAGACTATCTGTGCCTTCAGCAGCAGTGTTGGACACGCACTCATCTGTTGAAACATTGAAACATAGAAAATAGGTTCCGGAGTAGGCCATTCGGCCCTTCGAGCCTGCATCGCCATTCAATATGATCATGGCTGATCATCCAACTCGGTGTCCTGTACCTGCCTTCTCTCCATATGACACTAAGGTGGGTGGCAATGTGAACTGCGAAGATGATGTTCGGAGGTTGCAGGGTGATTGGGACAGGTTGAGTGAGTGGGCAGATGTAGTAGAATGTAGATAAATGTGAGGTTATCCACTTTTGCGGCAAAAACAAGGAGGCAGATTATTATCTCAATGGTGTCAGAATAGGAAAAAGGGAAGTGCAACGAGATCTGGGTGTCCTTGTGCACCTATCCCTGAAAGTTAAACATGCAGCTACAGCAGCCAGTGAAGAAAGCCTGTTGATCTTCATAACGAGAGGATTTGAGTATAGGAGTAAAGAGATCCTTCTGCAGTTGTACAAGGCCCTGGTGAGACCACATCTGGAGTATTGTATGCAGTTTTGGTCTCCTAATTTGAAGAAGGACGTCCTTGCTATTGAAGCATAGCATAGGTTCACAATGTTAATCCCCGGGATGGCATAGAAACATAGAAAACATAGCAAATAGGTGCAGGAGTAGGCCATTAGGCCCTTCGAGCCAGCACCGCCATTCAATATGATCATGGCTGATCATCCAACTCAGTATCCTGTACCTGCTTTCTTTCCATACCACCTGATCCCTTTAGCCACAAGGGCCACATCTAACTCCCTCTTAAATATAGCCAATGAACTGACCTCAACTACTTTCTCTGGCAGAGAATTCCAGAGATTCACCACTCTCTGTGTAAAATATGTTTTTCTCATCTCAGTCCTAAAAGACTTCCCCCTTATCCTTAAACTGTGACCCCTTGTTCTGGACTTCCCCAACATCGGGAACAATCTTCCTGTATCTAGCTTGTCCAACCCCTTAAACATTTTGTAAGTTTCTATAAGATCCCCACTCAATCTTCTAAATCCTAGCAAGTACAAGCCGAGTCTATCCAGTCTTTCTTCATATGAAAGTCCTGACATCCCAGGAATCAGTCTGGTGAACCTTCTCTGTACTCCCTCTATGGCAAGAATGTCTTTCCTCAGATTAGGAGACCAGAACTGTACGCAATACTCCAGGTGTGGTCTCACCAAGACCCTGTACAACTGCAGTAGAACCTCCCTGCACAAATTCTGTATCGCCTACTTTTTCCATTTTGTCTGTTTACACCGAAGATAGACACAAAAGGCTGGAGTAACTCAGCGGGACAGGAACTCTGGAGAGAAGTCTAGTCACCGTTTTTCAGCGACCTCCCCCCCTATTCTACGACTATGACAGTCGCCGGTAGTCGCCTAAAAAATCGCCTATGTGGGACAGGCTCTTTTCACCTCCAGCCTTTGCCATTTACTCCATCCATCTGCTACTCACTCACCCCCCCCCCCCCCCCCATCTGTATCCCCCCACCACTTCCCAGGCTTTGTGTTACGCCACCTCTCTTTCTCCCCCCTCCCCCCCCCCACTCCCCACACTCCATCAGTCTGAAGAAGTCGTCCTTAAAATACAGGAGAGGTGCCACGACTTTCGGTTTGGGACCCTTCTTCAGACTTTGTATAGGTGTTGCCTGGCCTGCTGATTGCTTACAGATTCTTATAATTTTGCTTTAAATTCCTACAAGCATCTATTGTTTTGATTTTCATGAGAACAGTTGAAATTCCTTCACCTGAAGGACAATGAATCATCAAAGTTCTCCCCCAGAGATGGTTTTTCTGAATGCTCAGCCATTGAGTATATTCAGGACCCACAGCTCAATACTGGGAATTTGTTTTCATGCATGAGCTTAGATTCATAATGCATCCAAGAGGTGCATTTGGAGCTGTATGTAGCGAGTCCTAACTTGGAGGGGACTGTACTCCCCCATCTCAGCTGGGCCCGTTACTGTTTGTCGTCTACATCAATGATTTGGATGAGAAAATACAGGGCAAGATTAGCAAGTTTGCTGATGATACAAAAGTGTGGTTTTGCAGATAGTGAAGATGGTTGTGAAAAATTGCAGCAGGATCTGGATCGATTGGCCAGGTGGGCGGAGGAATGGTTGATGGAATTTAATACAGAGAAATGTGACAAGACCTACACAGACCTACACAGTAAATGGTCGGCCTCTGGGAAGTGTTGTAGAGCAGAGAGATCTAGGAGTACAGGTGCGTGGTTCCTTGAAGGTGGGGTCACAGGTAGATCACATTGGCCTTCATTAGCCAGAGTATTGAGGATAGTTCCCAAAATCCATAAACACACTGTCTTGGTTGTTTCTTTGTTTCTTACTCTGCCTACTCCTGTCCCACTGAAATGATTTCCATGTACCTTGACTCCATCCGATCTCCCCTGGTCCAAGCTCTCCCAACCTATGTCTAGGATACCCCATACGCCCTTTGTCTCTTTAGTAACTTTCGTTTTCCGAACCCCCGCTCCCTCATCTTTACTAAGCAGTCCAAAGAGATGCTGCCTGTCCCGCTGAGTTACTCCAGCTTTTTGTGTCTGTCTTCGGTTTAAACCAAGCATCTGCTTTACCTTCCTACACTATTGAGTATAGACGTTGGGAGGTCATGCTGCAGTTGTATAAGGCATTGGTGAGGCCGCATTTAGAATATTGTGTTCAGTTCTGGGCACCATGTTATAGGAAAGATGTTGTCAAGCTGGAAAGGATGCCGAGAAGTTTTACGAGGACTAGAGGATCTTGTCCTTGGTCTTGAGATAGGCGGCTAGTCAGCCAGCCAGCACAGGCCACAGAGGTAGGTAGCCGTGCGCGGATAATGGGCTTGGATAGAGCTGTCCTAAAGCTGACCCTGTTTCTTCCCTCAGTTCTTTCTGCTAATTAGTGTGTTACCCATGATCACCTCGGCTATCTTTCTCCATCTCCACTCGGTTGTGAAGATGTTGTGCCTCACAGTGATGATGATCATCTACATCTACATCGCTGAGGTCACGCTGGAGAACACCGCTCATTCCACTGAAATATCATTGGAAAGGTAATGGCGCCGGCTTTCAAATTAACTTTCAATCAAACTGCCACGCGCAACATACAGCAATGGGCCCTTCCTCTCACAAGGTTTGTGCCAACTTAATGCCTATTTAAACTGATCTCACCTAACCCGTGTCGTGGTTTTAAGACACAATGTTGGATAAGATGACACAGACACGGTGAATTCTTCAAGAAGACGAAAGCCTTTATTTTAGAAATATTCGGCTGGAACATTCAGAGATGACACCACCAGTCCGTTCTCTAATTGCTCTCTGATCCACAGAAACAGGCAGCTCTTTATTACAGTTTTTCAGCCTTATCTCTGCTACATTATCTTTCATGCTGTACTCCTTTTTGCATCAATCTGTCTTAGATTCTAGTATTCTCTGTCTCGCCACCATTAACTTCTGCCCTTGGTTCAGTCTTTCCCCTCATAACTCTTCATCTGTCGGCAGCCCTCAAATTCCAAACTATTGCTGTTAATCTCCAAGCTATGTCTTTAGCTGAAGCCAAGGTTACACACACCATTTTATACTGTTACACACACCATTTTATATTTAATACAAGGACATAAATGTATTTATTAAGAATACAAAAGTATAATACAATAGTAAAAATAAGTAACTTGTTTAGATAAATTATTTAATTAAGTGCTGCTATAACTTCCATACCTGCCTGCACTATCCCCTAATCCCTACACTTTCCATGTGCTGATCTAAAATCCTCATTAACGCCACTATTGCATCTGCGAAGACAGACACAAAATGCTGGAGTAACTCAGCAGGACAGGCAGCATCTCGGGAGAGAAGGAATGGGTGACGTTTCAGGTCAAGACCCTTCTTCAGACTGACTGTCAGAGGAGGGGGAGTCTAGAGATGGAAGGGTAGGGTGTGAAAACGACAGATAATAATGAAATGTGGAATGATTCATTGTTAGCAGAGGGGAAGGTGACAAGATGCATACAATTAGTAAAATGAACCAGGACAGTGAAACTAGTCGTGGACCCATGCTGGGGGAGGGATAGAGAGAGAGGGCAAGCAAGGGTTACAGGTAAGTAGACGATGGTGAAGAAGGTGTTTGGCATGTTTACCTTCATCCAACTGGGCACTAAGTACAGGAACGGGACACCGTGATACACCTGTACAAGTTGTCGGGCTTTTTCTGGACCCTGGCTTTAGGGAGGCAGTGATTAAACGAGACAGAGCGCAGAGAAGATTCATGAGGATGTTACTATGCATGAGGAGCTTCAGCTACAAGGAGAGACTGGCTAGATTGGGACTGTTCCTTGAAGCTCAGCAGGCAGAAGGGCAGTCTGTTAGAGGTGTATGTTCATGAGGGGATTAGATAAGGTAGACGCCAGGCACTTGCCATGAGTGATTACTCAGGGTAGGCAGTCAGACGGCTTTTAAAAAAACATCTTAAACCTCTTGTTCTCCTCTATGTAAAAATAAAGACAGTAACAATTCAATTTGCCCAAGGCTTCCGAATCTACTTCATTCTGAATTACTGAATGGGTGGGGGATGGAGGATGACGGCAGGTGGAGAGATGGTGGGAAAAATGGGAGCAGCACCGGGACGTTGAATCGGTTGTCATCTTATTGAATGACAATACTTGTTCCAGGACCAATTGGGGGTAGAGTTCCTTTCACAGCGTGTGGAGAGTCTGACCAGGGGGATAGTTGCGGGGAGGGCAGGAGCGTTGAGAAGGAGGGGGTCGGGGATCATGCCAGTAACTCACTCACTCACCGCTGCCGTGGCGCTCCGGGCGCGGAGAGACACCGCATTGTGGCCGGGGAGGGAAGCAACTCGGGTGGTTACGAGCGGCCGCCGGGACCCGACAGCAGAACTGGCCGCCACCTCAGCGCCTTCTGCCGGTCCGCTCACCTCTGGCAGTGCTCTCTGTCTGAACATCTCTCACCTGCCACTCGCCGGCTTCGCTCATGTCGGCCGTTTCCCGCAAATCCTTAAATTCCCACAGCCGAGTAACCTCAATTGGTCCCTTGATCTCGGTGTTGGAATTTAAGGATTTGCGGGAAGCGGCTGACATGAGTGAGGCCGGGAGAGGCAAGAGAGAGGTTTTCAGACGGAGAGCACTACCACAGGTGAGCGGGGGGCCGGCAGAAGGGGCTGAGGTGGCGGCCGGTTCCTCTGTCCGCACCTGGCAGCCGCTCACAGCCACCCGAGCTACTCCTCCCCCCGGCTTCAATGCGGTGGCTCCGTGCCCGGAGCGTCGCAAGTGGGTTACTGGCACGATCCCCAACCCCCTTCTTCTCAACGCTCCTGCCCTCCCCACAACTTTACCCCGGGCCACTCCCCACACGCTGTGAAAGGAACTCTTCCCCCCAACACCCCTGGAAATACGGTATTTAAAAACATATAGCACCAAGAAATGTACTTACCACATTATCGGTACACAAACTCCATTCTTCTCTTTGTTTCCCAAGATAGTCTTAAGATTTAGGCAATCCGTACTTGGAAAACCCGCCAAGAAACTTGCGCAGTACTGCAAAGGCAGAATTTCAGCTGCCTCCGGCACCGCTGGTCATTGACGGCTTGAAGCAGCGCCGACGGCACGTGGGCTGCACAGACCTTCGCGTGTTACAAGTGCTGTGGTTGAAAGGCACGGAGAATTATGCCGACCTAAGAGATCGATCTCTTACATAGGCATAATTCTCCCATGCCTTTACTATTTATATTTAATAATGACCATTTTATAATTTTAGTCGGGGTAGGCAGTGCTTACCTTGCCCAACCTGACGGCACGTGCACAGGTAATCTTTCACCCAGAGCAGGGGAATTAAGGACCAGAGAACATGGATTTAAGGTGAGAGGAGAAAGATTGAATAGGAACCTGAAGGGCAACTTTTTCACAGGTGTATGCAATGAGCTGCCAGAGAAGGTACAGTAACAACATTTAAAAGACAGGTGCATGGATAGGAATGTTTTAAATGGATATGGGCCAAACCCGGACAGGTGGGACTAGTGTAGATGGGGCATCTTGGTTGGCATGGGCAAGTTGGGCCGAAGGGTCTGTTTCCGTGCCGTATCGCTCTTTGAGTGATTCGTTGCAGAAGTGGCTGATTCTGTGTTTCTGCCTCCACAGTGCCTACTACAAGTGGCATCAAGGGATCATCTTCTTGCTGATGTTCATGTTTGTTGTAACCGTCGCTTACCATGCACGACAGGTAAGCCACCTTTTTTTTTTTAAATAATCCAAAATGCTTTTATTCAATTTAACACAATTACAGAGTAGTAACAAAGTCAAGACTGCCTATATTGGCCAGTGTTCACGGAAGGCCTCCAGTCCCCGTGGACATAGAAACATAGAAACATAGAAAATAGGTGCAGGAGGAGGCCATTCGGCCCTTCGAGCCAGCACCGCCATTCATTGTGATCATGGCTGATCGTCCCCTATCAATAACCCGTGCCTGCCTTCTCCCCATATCCCTTGACTCCACTAGCCCCTAGAGCTCTATCTAACTCTCTCTTAAATCCATCCAGTGACTTGGCCTCCACTGCCCTCTGTGGCAGGGAATTCCATAAATTCACAACTCTGGGTGAAAACGTTTTTTCTCACCTCAGTCTTAAATGACCTGCCATTTATTCTAAGACTGTGGCCCCTGGTTCTGGACTCGCCCAACATTGGGAACATTTTAACTGCATCTAGCTTGTCCAGTCCTTTTATAATTTTATATGCTTCTATAAGATCTCCCCTCATCCTTCTAAACTCCAGTGAATACAAGCCTAGTCTTTTCAATCTTTCCCCATATGACAGACCCGCCATCCCAGGGATCAATCTCATGAACCTACGCTGCATTGCCTCAATCACAAGGATGTCCTTTCTCAAATTAGGAGACCAAAACTGTACACAATACTCCAGATGTGGTCTCACCAGAGCCCTATACAACTGCAGAAGAACCTCTTTACTCCTACACTGAAATCCTCTTGTTATGAAGGCCAACATTCCATTCGCTTTCTTCACTGCCTGCTGTAACTGCACGCGAACTTTCAGTGACCGGTGTACAAGGACGCCCAGGTCTTGCTGCACCTCCCCCTTAACTAACCTAACCCCATTGAGATAATAATCTGCCCCCATGTTTTTGCCGTCAAAGTGGATAACCTCACATTCATCTATATTATACTGCATCTGCCATGCATCTGCCCACTC
Organism: Leucoraja erinaceus; assembly: GCF_028641065.1. Taxonomy (NCBI): domain Eukaryota; kingdom Metazoa; phylum Chordata; class Chondrichthyes; order Rajiformes; family Rajidae; genus Leucoraja; species Leucoraja erinaceus. Next base: position 70,082,435 of record NC_073384.1, on the reverse strand, counting down.
ACTCAATCTGTCCAGGTCATTCTGCAACCTCCTAACATCCTCTTCACAGTTCACAGTGCCACCCAGCTTTTTGTCATCCGCAAACTTGCTAGTGTTGCTCCTAATTCCCTCTTCCAAATCATTAATATATGTGGTAAACAGTTGCGGCCCCAACACCGAGCTTTGCGGCACTCCACTCGCCACTGCCTGCCATTCTGAAAAGGACCCCTTCACTCCTACTCTTTGCTTCCTGTCTGTCAACCAATTTTCTATCCATGACAACACCCTACCCCCAATACCATGTGCTCTAATTTTAGTCACCAGTCTCCCGTGCGGGACCTTATCAAAGACTTTCTGAAAGTCTAGATAAACTACATCCACTGGCACCCCTTCATCCATTTTACTTGTCACATCCTCAAAAAATTCCAGAAGATTAATCAAGCATGATTTCCCTTTCATAAATCCATGCTGACTTGGACTAATCCTTTTACTGCTATCCAAATGCCCCATCATTACATTTTTAATAATTGACTCCAGCATCTTTCCCACCACCGAAGTCAGGCTAATTGGTCTGTAATTCCCTGTTTTCTCTCTTGCTCCTTTCTTGAAAAGTGGGATAACATTAGCTATCCTCCAATCCACAGGAACTGATCCTGAATCTATTGAACATTGGAAAATGATCACCAATGCGTCCACTATTTCTAGAGCCACCTCCCTGAGGACCCTGGGATGCAGACCATCAGGCCCAGGGGATTTATTATCCTTCAGTCCCATTAGCCTACCCAATATGATTTTTCACCTAATGAAAATTTATTTCAGTTCCTCTACCCTCTTAGATCCTCTGTCCTCCAGTACATCTGGGAGATTGTTTGTGTCTTCCTTAGTGAAGACAGATCCGAAGTACCTGTTCAACTCTTCTGCCATTTCTTTGTTACCCATAATAATTTCACCCGTGTCAGCCTTCAAAACAGATCCCAGTGATCTAAGAATCTAAATCCCTGCCCCCTGCACCAGTTCCTCAGCCACACATTCAGGTCCCGTATCTCCCTGTTCTCGCCAGCACGGGGAACTGGAAGCAAACCGAAGATAACAACCCTGGAGGTCCTGCTTTTCAGCATTTTCCCGAGCTCTCTAAAGTCACGCTGCAGAATATTCATCCTCTTCTTTCCGACATCGTTTGTGCCGACCTGCACTATCACTTCCGGATGTTCACCTTCGCCCTTGAGGATTTTCTGCACTCTGTCCGTGACATCCTGGATCCTGGCACCAGGAAGGCAGCACACCATCCTCAAATCCCATCTGTTGCCGCAGAAACCCCTGTCCGTACCTCTCACAATGGAGTCTCCCACTACAATGGCGTTGCCTGACGTTGGCCTCTTTGGTTTTGACTCAACAGCCCTTTTTGCTTCGCAAGCCAGTCCGCCGCTCAGTGTGATAACATCTTCTGTCCCGACAGCTTCTAAGTGGGTGAACCTGTTCACAAGAGGTACAACACCCGGGGACGTTTGCATTCCATGTTTCCCCCCCCTTTCTCACCGTCACCCACCTTCTCTCTTCCAGTACCTTAGGTGTAACAATCTTACTGTAGGACCTGTCGAGGAACGACTCCGTTTCTCAGACTAACTTGTGGCCATCCACTTGCTTCTCCAGTTCCCCAACACGGTCCTTCAGGAGCTGTACCTGTACTTCTCACATTTGTAGCAGCCAGAGGCGCCAGCAGTGTCCTTGACCTCCCACATACTGCAAGCATCACACTGAATCAGCTTGCTTGACATCTCCTTATTTTACATCTCCCTCTCCAGCGTTTTGCGTAGCCTCCTCTCCTCAGCCTCCTCGCCGAAGACTCTTGAGCCAAAGACTCGCACTTTTCTCACAGGGCACTTCCCTCACAAGGCCGCTCCCTCACTGCCGCTCCATAAGAGCCGTTCTCAGAGCTCCCGTGGATTTTGAAGCAACAGCAACAAAGCGAAGCAGGAGAAAGCACTGATTGGGCTCTAGCCCGAGTGGGAGGAGAGTTAGAAGTGAGTCAGAGGGGGAAAACAGTTTAAAACTGAGGAATTTGGTTTGTAAATTGGTAAATTAGGCAATTTATCAGTCAATATAAGCAGGACACCGCGTGTTCCCTCTCCAGGGACACGCGGGTATGAACATAGGCCCAGAAGGGGGGCAGGCAGTCAACCCGGGCAGAAACTTCGACTGCCCGCTGTCTGGACCGGCGAACAGGTAAGCCACTGTGAGATCCGCTCGGGTCTCTCCCTGTCTCTGGGCCCAGGCCTGGTCTCCAGTCCCTCCCTGGCTACATTGACTGCAGTTTTTGCACCTATTAGCTAGTGTAGAATGAGGTTGTGTTCTGATGTACCTCTGGCCACTTGGAGCCTTTGAGAGGAATATCAATGCCATTGGGCCACATTTTTTTCCTTTTTTTCCCCTTTTTTTTTAACCAAAAATAATTGACTCAATTATTGAAAATAATATTTACAGTACAATATAAAACGAAACAAAACCCACCACCATAAAACACGTCAAACAAATATACCAAATAAACTCCTAGACAACTCTATTACAATCCCCATCGAGGATGTGTTCCTCCCCCCGCGGTGCCCAGCAGTCCGGAAATCCCCCCGGGCGCCCGTGGACAGCGCGTAGTCCCTCTCTAACACCACCCGGGCACGGACATAACCCCAAAAAGGGGGAAGGCAGCCGGCTTAACAATCGACCGCCCGCTGCCTGGAGCAGACCGACAGGGAGATCAACCCTCCCCACTCACTGCCTTGTGCCGAAATACCAAAATCGTGGGACTAAAATGCAACCACAACTTGAGAAGCAGCCCCTTCAGATATTCATCCAGGGGGTGGGCCTTGCATTGTGTGTGGGCCTTGCATTGTCCTCGAGGCAATGCAGAGACTGAGTGCCCGTGTTGGTCCCGCACGCTCACAGATCGAGTCAACAGCACGACTGGACTTCCTGTGGAGGCTGCTGGCCAAGAGGGAGATGGAGGAGATGGCAGAGTTACGTCGGCACAACGAGAGTCTCCTCCACAACATCCTGCCTCAACATGTGGCTCATTACTTCCTCAACAAGGATCCCGAAGATGAGGTACAACCCGTTGTGTGCTCTAACTGAACTGCCGTGTGCTCTAACTGAACCCGCTGTGTGCTCTAACTGAACCCACTGTGTGCTCTAACACTGACCCCGCTGTGTGCTCTAACACTGACCCCGCTGTGTGCTCTAACTGAATCCGCTGTGTGCTCTAACACTGAACCATCTGTGTGCTCTAATTAAACCGGCTCTGTGCTCTAACTGAACCCGCTCTGTGCTCCAACTGAATCCGCTCTGTGCTCTAACTGAACCCACTGTGTGCTCTAACTGAACCCGCTGTGTGCTCTAACTGAACCCGCTGTGTGCTCCAACTGAACCCGCTGTGTGCTCCAACTGAACCCACTGTGTGCTCTAACTGAACACGCTGTGTGCTCGAACTGGAACCGCTGTGTGCTCTAACACTGACCCTGATGTGTGCTCTAACATTAAACCCGCTGTGCTCTAACTGAACCCGCCGTGTGCTCTAACTGACCCCGCCGTGTGCTCTAATTGAACCCGCTGTGTGCTCTAACACTGACCCCGCTGTGTGCTCTAACTGAACCCACTGTGTGCTCTAACTGAACCCCCTGTGTGCTCTAACTGAACCCCCCTGTGTGCTCTAACTGAACCCCCTGTGTGCTCTAACTGAACCCACTGTGTGCTCTAACTGAACCCACTATGTGCTCTAACTGAACCCACTGTGTGCTCTAACTGAACCCACTGTGTGCTCTAACTGAACCCACTGTGTGCTCTAACTGAACCCACTGTGTGCTCTAACTGAGGTACACCCGCTGTGTTGCTCTAACTGAACTGCTGTGTCTCTAACTGAACCCGCTGTGTGCTCCTAACTGAACCACTGTGTGCTCGAACTGAATCCACTGTGTGCTCGAACTGAATCCACTGTGTGCTCTAAATGAACCCGCTGTGTGCTCTAAAACTGACCCTGCTGTGTGCTCTGACACTGACCCCACTGTGTCCTACAACACTGACCCGCAGTGTGCTCTAACATTAAACCTGCTGTGTGCTCTCTCACTGACCCCGCTGTGTGCTCTACCTGAACCCTCTGCGTGCTCTGAACCCACTGCGTGCTCTAACTGACCCCGCTGTGTGCTCTAACTGAACCCGCTGCATGCTCTAACTAAACCCGCTGTGTGCTCTGAACCCACTGTGTGCTCTAACTGAACCCGCTGTGTGCTCTAACACTGAACCCAGTGTGTCCTCTAACACTGACCCCGCTGTGTGCTCTAACACTGAACCCACTGTGTCCTCTAACACTGACCCCGCTGTGTGCTCTAACACTGACCCCGCTGTGTGCTCTAACACTGACCCCGCTGTGTGCTCTAACACTGACCCCGCTGTGTGCTCTAACTGAATCCGCTGTGTGCTCTAACACTGACCCTGCTGTGTGCTCTAACTGAACCCGCTGTGTGCTCTAACACTGACTCCGCCGTGTGCTCTAACACTGACCCCGCTGTGTGCTCTAACACTGACCCCGCTGTGTGCTCTAACATTGAACCCGCTGTGTGCTCTAACACTGACCCTGCTGTGTGCTCTAACACTGACCCCGCTGTGTGCTCTAACACTGAACCAGCTGTGTGCTCTAACACTGACCCCGCTGTGTGCTCTAACACTGACCCCGCTGTGTGCTCTAACACTGAACCAGCTGTGTGCTCTAACACTGAACCAGCGTTGTGCTCTAATGAATGCAAGAGCCCTTTTTGGGGATTATTTGAATCTTGTGACAGCTAGATTGTAACGTGTGTTGTACTTGTCTGCCCGCGGTGGCCAGGACGTCTACTTTGAGTCGCACAACGATGTGGGCGTCCTGTTTGCCTCCATCCCGGAGTTCAACGCGTTTTATTCACAGGCGGAGGGCAACAAGCAGGGGATGGCGTGTCTGCAGCTACTCAACGAGATCATCGCAGACTTCGATCAGGTGGTTATTGTGCCGTACCATCCCATGCATGCGTCCCCCACACCCCCAGTGGCCAAAACCCTCCTAAACCATACCCCCCACAACGTCGTCTCCCCCAAACCATCCCCCCCCTGACCCAGCTGTGTGCTCTAACTGAACCCGCTGTAGAGCACACAGCGGATTCAGTTAGAGCACACAGTGGGTTCAGTTAGAGCACACAGCGTGTTCAGTTAGAGCACACAGTGGGTTCAGTTAGAGCACACAGTGGGTTCAGTTAGAGCACACAGCGTGTTCAGTTAGAGCACACAGTGGGTTCAGTTAGAGCATACAGTGGGTTCAGTTAGAGCACACAGTGGGTTCAGTTGGAGCACACAGTGGGTTCAGTTGGAGCACACAGTGGGTTCAGTTAGAGCACACAGCGGGTTCAGTTAGAGCACACAGCGTGTTCAGTTAGAGCACACAGTGGGTTCAGTTAGAGCACACAGTGGGTTCAGTTAGAGCACACAGCGGGTTCAGTTAGAGCACACAGCGGGTTCAGTTAGAGCACACAGTGGGTTCAGTTAGAGCACACAGTGGGTTCAGTTAGAGCACACAGTGGGTTCAGTTAGAGCACACAGTGGGTTCAGTTAGAGCACACAGTGGGTTCAGGGTTCAGTTAGAGCACACAGCGGGTTCAGTTAGAGCACACAGTGGGTTCAGTTAGAGCACACAGGGGGTTCAGTTGGAGCACACAGTTCAGTTAGAGCACACAGCGTGTTCAGTTAGAGCACACAGTGGGTTCAGTTAGAGCACACAGTGGGTTCAGTTGGAGCAGCACACAGTTCAGTTAGAGGCGTGTTCAGTTAGAGCACACAGTGGGTTCAGTTAGAGCACACAGTGGGTTCAGTTAGAGCACACAGTGGGTTCAGTTAGAGCACACAGTGGGTTCAGTTAGAGCACACAGTGGGTTCAGTTAGAGCACACAGTGGGTTCAGTTAGAGCACACAGCGTGTTCAGTTAGAGCACACAGTGGGTTCAGTTAGGGCACACCATTACCCCCCCCCCCCCCCCCCCCCCCCCCCCCCACACCATCCCCCCACTGACCAACACCCCTCCACACCGCCCCCCCCCCCACACCATGCAACCTGGCTCCTACAGTGGCTTTGCCGAGGGTGAACATACCTTGACTGATGGGCTGACCTAATTTTGCTCTGTCTCCACTCTGCAGGCTATGAGTGAAGAACGCTTTAACAATGTAGAAAAGATTAAAACCATTGGGAGTACGTACATGGCAGTATCTGGTCTCACCACGGCGACGGTGGAGGTGTGTACACTCACACTTCACGCACTCTGCACCACATTGCTCACTGCCCAATGCACTTGCCAACCACTTTGAAACACGACGCACACTTTTTCGGTTTAGCTATCGATGACCAAATCACAGCAAGTCAAGCCACGACATCACTACTTCACTCATCCTGGCTTCAATCTAGAGTAGACCTTGGTTGCTGCCTGTGTGGAGTTTGCACGCTCTCCTGCATGCAATGTTTTTCTCACTTCAGTCTTAAATGGCCTCCCCTTTATTCGAAGACTGTGACCCCTGGTTCTGGACTTGCCCAACATTGGGAGCATTTTTCCTGCATCTAGCTTGTCCAGTCCTTTATAATTGTATACATTTCTATAAGATCCCACCTCATCCTTCTAAACTCCAGTGAATACAATCTTTCATCATATGACAGTCCCGCCATCCCATGGATCAATCTCGTGAATCTACCCTGCACTGCCTCAATCACAAGGATGTCCTTCCTCAAATTAGGAGACCAAAACTGTACACAATACTCCAGATGTGGTCTTACCAGAGCCCTGTACAATTGCAGAAGAACCTCTTTACTCCTATACTGAAATCCCCTTGTTATGTGGTATTACATCCCAATTACTGTGGTCAATATACTGATCAATGAAGGCAAGCATGCCAAACGCCTTCCTCACTCCCCGTCTACCTTGGCTGGGGATTTCACCCCGTCTTGGCATTGATCATGGCATCTTGTCATCCCCGAGATTCAAGGCAGAGAATCCCCAGCGTCTCCCTCCATATCAGATGTGGTCTCACCAGGGCCTGATGGTCTGCATCACAGGCTACTCAAGGAGGTGGCTCTAGAAATCGTGGATGCATTGGTGATCATTTTCCAATGTTCTATAGATTCAGGATTAGTTCCTGTGGATTGGAGGGTAGCTAATGTTATCCATCTTTTCAAGAAAGGAGCGAGAGAGAGAACAGGGAATTATAGACCAGTTAGCCTGACATCGGTGGTGGGGAAGATGCTGGAGTCAATTATTAAATAAGTAATAATGGTGCATTTGGATAGTACCTGTAGTAACAGGATTGGTCCAAATCAGCATGGATTCATGAAGAGGAAATCCTGCTTGACTAATCTTCTGGAATTTTTTGAGGATGTGACAAGTAAAATGGATGAAGAAGAGCCAGTGGATGTAGTGTATCTGGACTTTCAGAAAGCCTTTGATAAGGTCCCACACAGGAGATTCGTGGGCAAAATCAGAGCACATGGTATTGGGGGTAGGGTATTGACATGGTTAGAGAATTGGTTGGCAGACAGGAAACAAAGAGTAGGAATAAACGTGTCCCTGTCAGAATGGCAGGCAGTGGCGAGTGGAGTGCCACAAGGCTCGGTGCTGGGACGAGTAACATTAAAAGTAACATTAGCAAATTTGCAGATGAGACTAAGCTGGGTGGCAATGTGAACTGCGAAGATGATGTTCGGAGGTTGCAGGGTGATTGGGACAGGTTGAGTGAGTGGGCAGATGTAGTAGAATGTAGATAAATGTGAGGTTATCCACTTTTGCGGCAAAAACAAGGAGGCAGATTATTATCTCAATGGTGTCAGATTAGGAAAAAGGGAAGTGCAACGAGATCTGGGTGTCCTTGTGCACCTATCCCTGAAAGTTAAACATGCAGCTACAGCAGCCAGTGAAGAAAGCCTGTTGACCTTCATAACGAGAGGATTTGAGTATAGGAGTAAAGAGATCCTTCTGCAGTTGTACAAGGCCCCGGTGAGACCACATCTGGAGTATTGTATGCAGTTTTGGTCTCCTAATTTGAGGAAGGACGTCCTTGCTATTGAAGCATAGCATAGGTTCACAATTTTAATCCCCGGGATGGCATAGAAACATAGAAAACATAGCAAATAGGTGCAGGAGTATTCCATTAGACCCTTCGAGCCTGCACCGCCATTCAATATGATCATGGCTGATCATCCAACTCAGTATCCTGTACCTGCTTTCTTTCCATACCACCTGATCCCTTTAGCCACAAGGGCCACATCTAACTCCCTCTTAAATATAGCCAATGAACTGGCCTCAACTACTTTCTGTGGCAGAGAATTCCAGAGATTCACCACTCTCTGTGTAAAAAATGTTTTTCTCATCTCAGTCCTAAAAGACTTCCCCCTTATCCTTAAACTATGACCCCTTGTTCTGGACTTCCCCAACATCGGGAACAATCTTCCTGCCATCCCAGGAATCAGTCTGGTGAACCTTCTCTGTACTCCCTCTATGGCAAAAATGTCTTTCCTCAGATTAGGAGACCAAAACTGTACGCAATACTCCAGGTGTGGTCTCACCAAGACCCTGTACAACTGCAGTAGAACCTCCCTGCCCCTATACTCAAATCCTTTTGCTATGAATGCTAACATACCATTCGCTTTCTTCACTGCCTGCTGCACCTGCATGCCTACTTTCAATGACTGGTGTACCATGACACCCAGGTCTTGTTGCATCTCCCCTTTTCCTAATCGGCCACCATTCAGATAATAGTCTACTTTCCTGTTCTTGCCACCAAAGTGGGTAACTTCAAATGTATCCACATTATACTGCATCTGCCATGCATTTGCCCACTCACCCGACCTATCCAAGTCACCTTGCAGCCTCCTAGCATCCTCCTCACAGCTGACACTGCCCCCCAGCTTCGTGCCATCTGCAAACTTGGAGATGTTGCATTCAATTCCCTCGTCCAAATCATTAATATATATTGTTTGGAAGTGCAACGAGATCTGGGTGTCCTTGTACACCAGTTGTACAAGGCCCTGGTGAGACCACATCTGGAGTATTGTGTGCAGTTTTGGTCTCCTAATTTGAGGAAGGACATCCTTGCTATTGAGGCAGTGTGGCATCGGTTCACAAGGTTAATTCCCGGGATGGCGGAACTGTCATATGAGGAAAGATTGGAAATAGTGGGCTTGTATTCACTGGAATTTAGAAGGATGAGAGGGTATCTTATAGAAACATAGATAAGCTAGATGCAGAAAACATGGTCCCAATGTTGGGGGAGTCCAGAACCAGAAATAGTCTATGAATAAAGGGGAGGCCATTTAAAACTGAGACGAGAAAAAAAAAATTCACTCAGAGAGTTGTGAATTAGTGGAATTCTCTGCCACAGAGGGCAGTAGAGGCCAATTCACTGGATGAATTTAAGAGAGTTAGATAGAGCTCTCGTGACTAGTGGAATGAAGGAATATGGGGAGAAGGCAGGCACGGGGTTACTGCCTTTGTCATAACTCTTGTAAGCTAGAATCCCACTGGGGTCAAAGAGAATGCAGTGCTACTCAGAGGGACTATACATACAACTAAGCTGTGATGTGGTTACAGCAAGCAATGACATTGGTTTATTGCTGTCACGGGTGTCCAGACACATTGACAATAGCATGTTAGCTATGGAGATTAGACCAGGCATGAGTACAATCAGGTTTTACATGTAGGAAAGCTAACAGATCATTAGTTATTGCGAGGGCAATTGAATGCAAACATGTGCAGGTAGCAGGGATTTAGATTCTTAACGGCCTGTCCCACTTAGGCGATTTTTTCAGCGACTGCCGCTGACTGTCACAGTTGTAGCAGGTCGCTGAAAAAACAGTGACTGGACCTCCCCCACTCCCCCACGATAATGTCTACGACAAGCTACAACCGACCACCTAGTCGACGTCAAGCTACTGACAACCAGCGACCCTATAGGACGTCCACCTACGACCACACCTGTGACAACCTACGGACACATAGGCGACAACCTACGCCAACCAAAGTCAACCTACGTCCACCCGCGACAAGCTACGACCCTGTCGTAGCCTGAGGAGATGACCCACGACCATACAGGCGTCACCCCGCAACCATGTAGCGACAGCCTATCCGCCTGTAGGCACCGAAAAAATCGCCGGTGGAACAGGGGCTTTAGACCACTGGGATCTGTTTTGGGGTAAGGGTGAATTGTACAAAAGGGACGGGTTGCAAAGGGATAGGGGAGTATGGCCAAGTGAAATAGGAATTGATGTGAAAGGTGAGGTGAGTAATGGATTAAAAGTATTATATATGAATGCGTGAAGTATAGAAAATGAAGTGGACGAGCTTGAGGCTCAGTTAGAAATTGGCATGCATGATGTTGTGGGAATTACAGAGACATGGCTGCAAGAGGACCAGGGCTGGGAACTGAATATTCAAGGGTATACATCCTATCGAAAAAACAGACAGGTGGGCAGAGGGGGTGGGGTAGCTCGGTTGGTGAGGAATTAAATTCAGTCCTTTGCGAGCGGTGACATTGAAACAGGAGATGTAGAGTCAGTATGGATGGAACTGAGGAATTGTAAGGGTAAAAAGACCCTAATGGGAGTTGTCTACAGGCCCCCAAACAGTAGCCTGGATGTCGGGTGCAAATTGAATCAGGAGTTAAAATTGGCGTTGTATGGTAATGCTATGGTGGTTATGGGAGATTTCAACATGCAGGTAGACTGGGAATATCAGGTTGGTACTGGACTCCAAGAAAAGGAGTTTGTGGAGTGCCACCGAGATGGATTCTTAGAGCAGCTTGTATTGGAGCCTACAAGGGAGAAGGCAATTCTGGATTTAGTGTTGTGTAATGAACAGGATTTGATAAAGGAACTCGAGGTAAAGGAGCCATTAGGAGGTAGTGACCATAATATGATGTTTTGATTTACAATTTGAGAGGGAGAAGGGTAAATCGTAGGTGTCAGTATTACAGTTGAACAAAGGAGAATATGGAGCCATGAGGGAGGAGCTGGCCAAAGTTGACTGGAAAGATACCCTAGCAGGGATGACAGTGGAACAACAACGGCAGGTATTTCTGGGAATAATACAGAAGGTGCAGGATCAGTTCATTCCAAAGAGGAAGAAAGATTCCAAGGGGAGTAGGGGGTGACAGTGGCTTACAAGGGAAGTCAGGGACAATATAAAAATAAAAGATATAACATGAATATAACATAGCAAAGATGAGCGGGAAGCCAGAGGATTGGAAAACTTGGAGGGTAGCTAATGTTATCCCGCTTTTTCAGAAAGGAGGGAGAGAGCAAACAGGGAAATATAGACCAGTTAGCCTGACATCGATGGTGGGGAAGATGCTGGAGTCAATTATAAAAGATGAAAGAGTGGCATTTGGATTGCAGTAACAGGATCGGTCCGAGTCAGCATGGATTTACGAAGGGGAAATCATGCTTGATTAATCTTCTGGAATTATTTGAGGATGTAACTAGGAAAATGGACAAGGGAGAGCCAGTGGATGTAGTGTACCTGGACTTTCAGAAAGCATTTGATAAGGTCCCACATAGGAGATTAGTGGGCAAAATTAGGGCACATGATATTGGGGGTAGGTTGCTGACATGGATAGAAAATTGGTTGGCAGACAGGAAACAAAAAGTAGGAATAAACGGGTCCCCTTCAGAATGGCAGGCAGTGACTAGTGGGGTACCGCAAGGGTCGGTGCTGGGGCCACAGCTATTTACTATATACATTAATGATTTAGATGAAGGGATTAAAAGTAACATTAACAAATTTGCAGATGACACAAAGCTGGGTGGCAGTGTGAACTGTGAGGAGGATGCTATGTGGATGCAAGGTGACTTGGACAGGTTGGGTGAGTGGGCAGATGCATGCAAGATGCAGTTTAATGTGAATAAATGTGTGGTTATCCTGTTTGGTGGCAAGAACAGGAAGGCAGATTATTATCTGAATGGTGTCAAGTTAGGAAAAGGGAAAGTACAACGAGATCTAGGGGTCCTTGTTCATCAGTCAGTGAAAGTAAGCATGCAGGTACAGCAAGCAGTGAAGAAAGCAAATGGCATGTTGGCCTTCATAACAAGAGGAGTTGAGTATAGAAGCAAAGAGGTCCTTCTACAGCTGTACAGGGCCCTAGTGAGACCACACCTGGAGTATTGTGTGCGTTTTTGTTCCCCTAATTTGAGGAAGGACATTCTTGCTGTTGAGATAGTGCAGTGTAGGTTCACAAGGTTAATTCCCGGGATGGCGGCACTGTCATATGTTGATATAATAGAGCAGCTGGGCTTATATACACTGGAATTTAGAGGGATGACAGGGAATCTTATTGAAACGTATAAGATTATTACGGGGTTTAAGAGGGAACTGCAGATGCTGGAGAATCGAAGGTTACACAGAAAAGCTGGAGAAACTCAGCGGGTGCAGCAGCATCTATGGAGCGAAGGAAATAGGCAACGTTTCGGGCCGAAACCCTTCTTCAGACTGATCGGGGGTGGGGGTAGGTGGGGACAAGAAAGGGAAAAGGAGGAGTAGCCAGAAGGCTGGAGGGTGGGAGGAGACAGCAGGGGAGCTGAGGAAGGGGAGGAGACAGCAAGGACTAACAAAATTGGGAGAATTCGATGTTCATGCCCCGGGGGTGCAAACTCCCCAAACGGAATATGAGGTGCTGTTCCTCCAATTTCCGGTGCTGCTCGCTGTGGCCATGGAGGAGACCCAGGACAGAGAGGTCGGAGGCCGAGTGGGAGGGGGAGTTGAAGTGCTGAGCCACCGGAAGGTCAGCTTGGTTATTGCGGACCGAGCGGAGGTGTTCGGCGAAACGATCGCCCAACCTCCGCTTGGTCTCACCGATATAGATCTGCTGACATCTAGAGCAGCGGACGCAATAGATGAGGTTGGAAGAGATGCAGGTAAACCTCTGTCGCACCTGGAACGATTGCTTGGGTCCTTGAAAGGAGTCGAGGGGGGAGGTAAAGGGACAAGTGTTGCATCTCGTGCGGTTGCAAGGGAAAGTGCCCGGGGAGGGGGTGGACCGAGAGGGAAGGGAAGAATTGACAAGGGAGTTATGGAGGGAGCGGTCTTTGCGGAAGGCAGATATGGGGGGAGATGGGAAGATGTGGCGAGTAGTGGGGTCACGTTGGAGGTGGCGAAACTGACGGAGGATTATTTTTTGTATGTGACGGCTGGTGGGGTGAAAGGTGAGGACTAGGGGGACTCGGCCCTTGTTGTGAGTGCGGGGATGGGGAGAGAGAGCAGTGTTGCGGGGTATGGAGGAGACCCTGGTGCGAGCCTCATTTATGGTGGAGGAGGGGAACCCCCGTTCCCTGAATAGTGAGGACATTTCAGATGTCCTGGTGTGGAACGCCTCATCCGTGGAGCAGATGCGGCGTAGACGGAGGAATTGGGAGTAGGGGATGGAGTCCTTACAGGAAGCAGGGTGGGAAGACGTGTAGTCCAGATAGCCATGGCAGTCAGTGGGGTTTGTAGTGTATGTCGGTTAGAAGTCTATCACCTGCAATGGAGATAGTGAGGTCAAGGAATGGTAGGGAAGTGTCGGAAATGGTCCAGGTGTATTTCAGTGCCGGATGGAAATTAGTGGTGAAGTGGATGAAGTCAGTCAGTTGTGTGCGGGTGCCCCTACTCCCAATTCCTCCGTCTACGCCGATGGAAAAACCCAAGATTATTACGGGATTGGACACGCTCGAGGCAGGAAACATGTTCGTAATGTTGGGGGAGTCCAGAACCAGGGGCCACAGTTTAAGAATAAGGAGTAAGCCATTTAGAACGGAGATGAGGAAAAACTTTTTCACCCAGAGAATTGTGAATCTCTGGAATTCTCTGCCTCAGAAGGCAGTGAAGGCCAATTCTCTGAATGTTTTCAAGAGAGAGTTAGATAGAGCTCTGAAAGATAGCGGGGTCAGGGGATATGGGGAGAAGGCAGGAATGGGGTACTGATTGTGGATGATCACGTTGAATGGCGGTGCTGGCTCAAAGGGCCGATTGGCCTCCTCCTGGAGGTCTCTCAAGTTCTATTTGTATTTTAGTCCCACGATCCTGGAGTTTGGGCACAGGGCAGGGAGTGGGGAGGGGTGAGACCTCCCTGTCGGTATGCTCCTGGGCCTGGCTAAGATACCATAACGACTGCTTGATGTGTTGTGACCATTGAACGTTGATGTACGTTTGCTACACATGCAATGTCATATGCAATTGTTGAATAATGTCCCTGGAATGGAAAATAGAAAGGTTTATAGGATGAGTGAGTTGCACACAGTGCTGGAGTAGCTCTGCGGGTCAGGCAGCGTCTGTGGAGAGAATGGATGGGCAATGTTTTGGGTCAGGCACCTTCTTCAGACTGAAACGTTGCCTGTCCATTCCCTCCACAGATGCTGCCTGACGCCTGACCCACTGAGTTCCTCCAGCACTTTGTGTTACTGGTTGGGGGGGGGGGGGGGGGGGTGTTATCCATCTAGAGCAAGCCACCTTTTTGTGTCATCTGCACACTAGCTACTCATTAGGAGAGGGCTGGGCTGGGTGTGCGTGAGGGTGGAGTGGAGTGGTACCAGTTAACATGCGCTGTTGTTGCAGGGGAACGACGATGAATGGCAGCACCTGTGCAACCTGGCAGACTTTGCGATCGCTCTGGAGAGTATCATGGCTCAGATCCAACACCACTCCGACATTGACTTCAAGCTCCGCGTGGGTGAGTCTGGGCAGCACGGTACACACAGTGGGCACCAGAGTCCATGCGGCATGCAGGGCACCAGCGCAGCAACACTGCTATATAGACCTGCAGGTGCTGCTTTAAACCGAAGATAGACACAAAAAGCTGGTGTAACTCAGCGGGTCAGGCAGCGAGCGTCTCTGGAGAGAAGGAATTGGTGACGTCTGAAGAAGGGTCTCATAGACATAGAAAATAGGTGCAGGAGTAGCCATTTGGCCCTTCGAGACTGCACCGCCATTCATTATGATCATAGCTGATCATCCAACTCAGTATCCCATCCCTGCCTTCTCTCCATACCCCCTGATCCCTTTAGCCACAAGGGCCCCATCTAACTCCCTCTTAAATATAGCCAATGAACTGGCCTCAACTACCTTCTGTGGCAGAGAATTCCAGAGATTCACCACTCTGTGTGAAAAATGTTTTTCTCATCTCGGTCCTAAAAGATTTCCCCCTTATCCTTAAACTGTGACCCCTTGTTCTGGACTTCCCCAACATCGGGAACAATCTTCCTGCATCTCCAGCCATTTCCTGAGCGCCCTGAGCCAGCAACATGTCCCGGGACTGATTCACACCAGGAGCCAGCAAAATTGTCCCATGTGGGGAGGTTAGAAGACCAGACGGAAACACAAGGTGCTGGCATCTCCAGTAAACACACAGTGCAGGAGGAACGCAGTGGGTCAAGCAGCATCTGTGGAGGGAATGGACAGGTTGGGACCCTGCCTCAGTCCAGACCCGCATTACCATCTGGGTAAAGGCATTGGTTTAGTGACAGGAATCAGAGGGGAGTTGTACAGAGTGGGAGCCTGTAATCCATTGTTATAGAGTCATACAGCATAGAAACAGACCCTTCGGCCCAACTCCTCCATGCCAGCGAAGCTGTCTGAATGTCTTTTAAGCATCACCATTGTAGTCACCCCGACCACTTCCTCGGGCAGCTCGTTCCATACACCTATACACTGTCCTCTGTGATGATATTACCCCTCAGGTACCTTTTAAATTTAACATCTAACATCCAATTTAACAAATTTAAATCCCAACATTTAAGAAACAGACAGGTATATGGATAGGACAGGTTTGGAGGGATATGGACCAAATGCAGGCAGGTGGGACTAGTATAGCGGGGACATGTTGGCCATTGTGGGCAAGTTGGGCTAAAGGGCATTATGACTCTAAATCCACTTGTATTTACATCACTGTGTCTGGCTGAATGAAATTCCAACTGTAACTTCTTGCCCCATTTTCTCAGTCGCAGAGTTATACAATGTATCCATGGCGACCAAGATGCTCATCTCAGCTTGTCCCATTTGCCCACTTTATGCTCCTGGCCAAGCCCTATGCCGCATGGGTGACCCAGGGACATGCATATCTCCCATTAGTTCAGGCCCATGATTCTCAAATCTCTCTGTAATCTGCTGCTTGTTCCCGCTGGCTGTGTATACGCCTATGTATGTATACATGTGTGTGTAGCCGTGTTTGCGCCTGTGTGTGAGTGCAAGTGTGTATGTATGTGTGAGTGTGTGTATATGTGCATGTGTGACCGTATATGTGTGCGTGTATGTGTGTGCATGTGCGTGTGCACGTGCGTGCGTGCATGTATGTGCGTAAGTGTGTGCATGCATATGCACGTGTGTGTGTTTACGTATGTGTGCATGCACATGTGTGTGTATGTGTGCGTGTGCTGTGTGCATGTATATGTGTGAGCATGTGTACGTGTGTGCGTGTGCGCACGTGTGTACGTGTATGTGTGTGCGTGTGCCTGTGCACGAGTGAGTTTGTGCATGTGCGAGTGCGTGTATGTGCGTGTGTCTGTGCATGTTCATGTGTGCATGCATGTGTGTGCATACATGTGTGTATGTTTACGTGTGTGTACATGTGTGTATGTTTATGTGTGTGTGCGCATGCATGTGTGCATGTGTGTGCGTGCGGTGTGTGTGTGTACATGCTTGCGTGTGTGTGTGCTTGTGTGTGCATGCGTAAGTGTATGTGTGTGAGTGTGCGGGCACGTGTGTACGTGTGTCATTGAGCCTGCGTGCGTGTACACATGTGTGTGTGCATGTATGTGTGTGCATGCCTGCCTGTGTGTGTGTACGTGCGTGTGTGTGCATGCATGCATGTCTGTATGTGTGTGTGTGTGTACATGTGTGTGAGTGCGTGTATGTATGTCTGTGTGTGTGCATGCGTATGTATGCATGTGTGTGTATGTGTACTTGTTTGGTGCGTGTGGTGTACATGTGTGTGAACGGATGCGTGTGTGTGCATGTGCGTTTGTGCATGTGTGTGTTCGTGTGTGTGTGTGTTTGTGTGTACTTGTGTGTTCATGCATGTTGAGTACGTCTGTGTGAATGTGTGCGTGTATGTGTGAGCGTGCGTGCATGTGTGCGTGTGTGTATATGCGTGTGCGTGTGTGTATATGCGTGTGCGTGTACTTGCATGTGTGTGTAAGTATGTGTGCATGCGTGCATGTATGTATACACGTGCGGGCATTTGCGTGCGTTTGTGCATGTGTGTTCGTACATGTATGTGTACGTGTGTGTATGTGTGTGCTTGTGTGTTCATGCATGTGTGTACGTCTGGTGTGAATGTGTGCGTATATGTGCGTGCGTGTGCGTGCAGGTGTGTGCATGCATGTGTGTGTACGCATGTGTGTGTGCGCACGTGTGTGCATGCATGTGTGGGCAAATGTGTGTGTGCGTACGTATGTATGTGTGTACGTGTGTGCATACGTGTAGACGTATGTGTGTGTGTGCGAGTGTATGTGTGTGTACGTGTGTGTGTGCGTGTGCATGTGTGTGTGCGTGCATGTGTCTGCATGCATGCGTATGTGTGTACATGCCTGTGTCTATGCATGTGTGCGTGTGTGTACATGCATGTGCATGTGTGCATGCGTACTTGTGTGTGCATGTGCATGCATACTTGTGTGCATGCGTGCGTGTTTAAGTGTGTGTGCGTGCGTGTGCATGTGTGTGCATGCGTGTGTCTGTGCGTGTGCGCATGTATGCATGTGTGTGCGCATGTGTGTGCATGTGTATGCATGTGTGCACATGTGTACGTGTGTGTGCTCTTGCATGCCTGTGTATATGTATGTTTGTGTGCGTACATGTATGTATGTGTGTACATGCGTGCATACGTGTACGCGTATGTGTGTGTGCGAGCGTGTGCATGTGTGCATGTGTGTGTATGTGTGTGTGCGCGTGCATATGTGTGCATGCATGTGGCTGCCTGCATGCATATGTGTGTAGATGCCTGTGTGTGTATGTGCGTGCGTACGTGTGTGTGCATTTGTGTGTGTGAATGCGTGCGCACGTGCGTACGTATGCCTGTGCCAGCGTTTGCCAGCCTGTGCCACTCGTGTACGTGTGTGTGCGCATGCATGTATGTATGTGTGTGTGTATGCGTGTGTGTGCGTGCCTACCTGTGCATTCGTGTGTGCATGCATGCGTGTGTATGCGTGTGTGCATGTGTGTGCGTGTATACGCATGCGCGTCCGTGCGTGTGCATGTGTGTGTGCATATGCATGCCTGTGTGTGTGTGTGGGTGCGCGCGTGTGTGTGAATGCATGTGTGCGCATGCATGCCTGTGTGTGTGCGCATGCATGCCTGTGTGCGTGCACGCATGCATGCCTGTGTGCATGCCTCTGTGCGTGTGTGTGTATGCATGCCTGTGTGTGTGTACGCATGCATGCCTGTGTGTGTGCATGTGCGTGTGAGCGCATGCATGCCTGTGTGTGTGTGTGTGTGTGTGCGTGCGGGCATGTGCGTGCATGTGTGTGTACGTGTGTGTGCGTGCGTGTGTGTGTACGCGTGTGTGCGCATGTGTGGGCAAATGTATGTGTGTGTGCGTGCATGTGCGTTGTGTGTGTGCGCGCATGCATGCCTGTGTGTGTGTGTGCGCGTGCGCGTGTGTGTGGGTGCGCGCTTGTGTGTGCGTGAGTGCGTGTACGCGCGTGTGTGTGTGTGTGTGCGCGTGCGCGTGTGTGTGCGTGTGCTGACGGCTCTGGCTCATGTTGCAGGATTCAGCCATGGATTTGCGATCTCAGGAGTGATTGGAGCAAAGAAGCCTCAGTTTGACATCTGGGGCACGACAGTGAACATGGCGAGTCGCATGGACTCCACGGGTGTGAGTGGGAGGGTGCAGGTGCCCGCTGATACCCAGGTGGTCCTGTCCCTGCGCGGCTTTGTGCTGGAGTACCGGGGAGCCATTACCATTAAGGGCTTCTCGGAGACGCAGGGCAAGATGGATACCTACTTCCTGTTGGGGAGAGCGAAGGAGATTGTGAAGCATCACTGGATGAGGCGGATGAGTTCCCAGCAGACGCTGTCCGCCTTTGTGTCTGGTCTGGTGCAGCAGAAGAACACACCGGCACCCCCCAACAACAGGGATAACTAGTGCCGTGCCCAGCACTGCCTGGCCCACATCGGCACGGCTCAGCGCCACACATCCTCCTCCATGGAGCAGGCGCTAATGTGATTGTGTAATAATGTAGTGCAGTGAATTTATAGAGAGATGTAAGTGGTTGCTCAGGTTGAGGAGAGGCTGTGTATCAGCACAGCGGCAGCCTCCGTCCAGCCTCCGTCTTGAGCCCAGACACGCTCGCCGCCGCCAGTGTGGTGAGACCCATGCCTGGCTTCGTCTGCTCGAGGCTCTGACCTCCAGTCGTTGCCCACTGTGGGACAGACAAGCAGCAGTCCCAGCTAACCCTAACCCTAACCCAATGAAAACCTTAACCCTACCCCCATCCCAGCATCAGTGGGCTGGCACCAGAGCAACACACAGTAATGCAGGACTCAATATTAAATCTGATCTCAGCTGAAACTGATGCTGTGTGTGTGTGTGTGTGGAAGTCATTTATTTCATTCCATACCCACTTGCTCATCATTCCTCCCACATTCACACCCAGCTTGTTAATATACACCACAGGCAGCCCGCCCACCAGCACCCATCCCTGTCACACACAATAGTGAAAGGCCCAGATAGATAGATGTGGAGAGGATGTTTCCACTAGTGGGAGAGTCTGGGACTAGAGGTCATAGCCTCGGAATACATGGACGTTCTTTTAGGAAGGAGATGAGGAGGAATTTCTTTAGTCAGAGAGTGGTGAATCTGTGGAATTCATTGCCACAGAAGGCTGTGGGGGCCATCAATGTATATTTGTAATGCAGTGATAGATAGATTCTTGAGTGTGGTCGGTGGGATCTTACCAACGCCTGCCTTTGGGTAGACAGTGTGTCCTTGGTACCAGGCAGCAGTGGTTGGTATTTCAATTACAGTTGAGTTTATTGTCACGTGTACCGAGGTACAGTGAAAATAATTTGTTGCGTGCTAATCAGTCAGCAGAAAGACAATACATGATTACAATCAACCCATTTACTGTGGTAGATACATGATAAAGGGAATGACGTTTAGTACAAGGTAAAACCAGTAAAGTCCGATCAAGGATAGTCCGAGGGTCACCAAAGAGGTAGATAGTAGTTCAGGACTGCTCTCTGGTTGTGGTAGGATGATTCAGTTGTCTGATAACAGCTGGGAAGAAACTTTCCCTGAATCTGTAGGTGTGCGTTTTCACACTTATGCCCAATGGGATTTGATAATGCTGCTGACCTTGCCGAGGTAGCGTGAGGTGTAAATGGAGTCAATGAAAGGGAGACACAAAAAGCTGGAGTAACTTCGTGGGACAGGCAGCATCTCTGGAGAGAAGGAATGGGTGACGTTTCAGGTGGAGACCCTTCTTCAGGGCCAGGGAGGTTGGTTTGTGCGATGGTCTGGGCTGTGCCCACAATTCGCTGCAATTTCTTGCAGTCTTGGATGGAGCTGTTCCCAAACCATGCTGCGGTGCATCCTGACAAAATGCCAATTTTTGTTTCCCGTGGGATATGGTTTAGTTTAGTTTAGAGATACAGCACGGAAACAGGCCCTTTGGCCCACCGAATCCGCACCGACCAGCGATCCCCGCACATTAACACTAACCCGCGCCCACTAGGGACAACGTACATTTATACCAAGCCATTAAGCTACAAACCTGTACGTCTTTGGAGTGCGGGGGGAAACCGAAGATCTTGGAGAAAACCCACGCAGTTCACAGGGAAAACGTACAGACAGCACCCATAGTCAGGATTGAACCCGGGTCTCTGGCTGCAAGCGCTGTAAAGGCCCTGTCCCACTATACGAGAGTTCTACCGAGTTTAAAAAAATAATCAAACTCGTAAGTATGTAGAATGTACGTAGCGGGTGCGTCGGAACTCGGGACGTCTCTTAGCGGCTCGTAACGCTAACGGCAGGTACTCGGGAAACGCGGTAAGCTCGTGAAGGTTTGCCGAAAGAGTGTCCACGAGAGTCCCCGAGTACCTACGAATGGCTATTACCGTAATTCTCCGAGTTCAAATCAGGGGAAAGTCGGGAGAACACGTGAATGACCTCGTACAGTGGGACAGGGGCTTAAGGTAGCAACTCCATTGCTGTGCCACCATGGGTTGTTCCAGCTTCATCCACCCTGTATGAAAGAAACCCAGCTGCTCTCCGGGGGTGACTGGCACTCTGTTCTTTTTTTTTTTAATTATTATTTTTATTAGAAGCAATTGTACAAGAATATAACATTCGGCATGTAAAATTATACTATTATTGTACAGCTTCACTTTTAACCTTTTAACCTGAAAATGAGAGAAAAGAGAGAAAGAACAAGAAAGGGAAAAAGTGAAAAGATAGGACCCCTAGACTACCAAAGTAGTGTGGCCAGAGAGCGAATAAAGATATCAGAGAGGAAAAGGAAAAAGAAAAGGAAAAAGAAAGATAAAAGAGGAGATATGCCTGCTTCCCCCCCCCCTGCTCCTGCCCACCTCACCCAACCCAGAATCGGATTTAAATCTAAATTTGTGTTGTGCCATACTATCCTTGTAAGAATTCGGTGAATATCCAGACATGTCTTGAAAAATTGATCTGGTTTTTTTCTGCCAAGCCAAGCCTAATATTTTCCAAATGTAGTGCCTCGGACATATTTGTAATCCACATCTTCACAGTAGGGGCTGTTGTGTGTTTCCAAAATGTAACTGTAAGTATTAGTGTTTTTGCCGTTATCAGGCCATAGTTAAGGAGACGTCTTTGAAATAATGTTAGCTCAGAACAAGCTTCTGACGTACCTGGCAGTGTGTTCCACTGTGATGGCTGATCCACTCTTACCATTTACAGTGCTGAATTCACCACTCTCCCCCTCTCACACGTATCCTGTTTGTCTTGATGTTATTTTCCAGTTTACTCAAGGTTCTCCTGACGTATTGTTCCCCACGACCAACCTCCTCCCTCCGCCAAGTCAGTGCCTCTTAAACCAAGTTACTCCAGCTTCATAACAAGAAGATTTCAGTATAGGAGTCATTGGGGGGGGGTGCACTAGGTGGAACCGCACCCCCCCCCCCCCCCCCCCTTTTTTCCCCAGAGTAAGAAAAAATCCCCAGAATTTTATTTTTAAATCGCCCGCAATTCTGGCTCCGGCCGCTGGGGGAGAAACTAATGCGCCCATCCGCGCATGCGCAGTTGGGGAAGCGAGCGACGCAAAATGGCGCCGCCTATCCGCGCGTGCGCAGTGGGTCCGGGCCGGGATCAGACCGTCAGTTGGCCTTCACCCATTGAGCGTCTACTCCAGGTAAGTGGTGGAGGGGGTGCGGTGTCCGCCCGCCCGCCCGGACCAGCGTTTCCATCCGCGGCGTCGGTGCCTCGCCATTGACCGTCGCCGGGCGGGAGCGGCTGTGACCTCAACAACAAACGCCGCTGCGGCGGGGCACAAATCATCTTCCGCCGCGCCACCCCTCTCCCCTCCCCTCCCCCATCTCTACCCCTCCCCTCTCCTCTCCCCCCTCCCCTCCCCCCTCCAACCCTCCCCCCTCCCCCCTCCCTCTTTCCCCCCCCCCCTCTCCACCCCCCCCCCCCCCCCCCCCCCCCCCCTACCCCCTCCCCCCCCCTCCCTCCTCCCCCCCCCCCCCCCCCCTCCTTCCCCCCCCCCCCCTCCCCCCCCCCTTCCCCCCCCCCCCTCTCTCCCCCCCCCCCCTCCCTCCCCTCCCCCTCCTCTACCTCTCCCTCCCCTCTCTCCCCCCTCCCCTCTCCCTCCCCTCCCCTCTCCCCTCCCTCCTCTCTCTCTCCCCCCCCCCTCCCCTCCTCCCCTCCCCTCTCCCCCTCCCCCTCCCCCCCTCTCTCTCCTCTCTCCCCCCCCCCCCCCCCTCCTCCCCCCCTCCCCCCTCCCCTCCTCCTCCCCCCCCTCCCCTCCCCCTCCCCTAGGAGTAAAGAGGTTCTTCTGCAGTTGTATAGGGCTCTGGTGAGACCACATCTGGTGTATTGTGTACAGTTTTGGTCTCCTAATTTGAGGAAGGTCATCCTTGTGATTGAGGCAGTGCAGCGTAAGTTCACGAGGTTGATCCCTGGGATGGCGGGACTGTCATATGAGGAAAGATTGAAAAGACTAGGCTTGTATTCACTGGAGTTTAGAAGGATGAGGGGAGATCTTATAGAAAAATATAAAATTATAAAAGGACTGGACAAGCTAGATGCAGGAAAAATGTTCCCAATGTTGGGCGAGTCCAGAACCAGGGGCACCGTCTTAGAATAAAGGGGAGGTCTTTTAAGACTGAGGTGAGAAAAAACGTTTTCACCCAGAGAGTTGTGAATTTATGGAATTCCCTGCCACAGAGGGCAGTGGAGGCCAAATCACTGGATGGATTTAAGAGAGTTAGATAGAGCTCTAGGGGGCAGTGGAGTCAAGGGATATGGGGAGAAGGCAGGCATGGGTTATTGATAGGAGATGATCAGCCGTGATCACAATGGCTCGAAGGGCCGAATGGCCTCCTCCTGCACCTATTTTCTATGTTTCTATAAGCTGTGCCCCCCATTACAAAGAGGAGCCTAAGCCGGAATGTGTTCTGTACAGGAATACCCAGGTGAGGGTGCAAATATCAAATACCAAAGGCCATAGGTTTGAGGTGAGAGGGGCAAAGTTTAAAGGAGAAGTGATTTTACACAGAGGGTGGTGAGTTCCTGGAGTGGTGCTGGAGGCAGACACCATCGTTTCTGCAGCCTTCAGATGGCCACATGTACATGTATATGCAGGGAAAGGAGAGGTATGGATTGTGAGCAGATGGATAAGAGTTTGTCTTGGCATCATGTTTAGTTTAGTTTAGAGATACAGCGCGGAAACAGGCCTTTTCGGCCCACCGAGTCCACACTGACCAGCGAGCCCCGCACATTAACACTATCCTACACGCACACACACTAGGGACAATATTTTACAAATACACCCAAGCCAATTAACCTATAAACCTGCACGTCTTGGGAGGAAAACGAAGATCTTGGAAAAAACCCACGCGGTCACGGGGAGAACATACAACTTCCGTGCAGGCAGCACCCGTAGTTGGGATCGAACCCGGGTCTCCGGCGCTGTGAGGCCGATAGTTACTCTACCGTTGCACCACTGTTGGGCACAGACATTGTGGGCCGAAGAGCCTGGTCCAGTTGGTGTATCCTGATGGTGCCTGCACCAGGACAATGTCTCCTGCACCCAGGTGGTGGTAAGTATACTGAGACTCTTGTCCACAGACCATGCTTCACATACACGAACGGTGCCTCAATACCCAATCCAGCTTGGCTCCAACATGTGAATCGGAAGATGGATCTGAGGAGAGGTCTGATGATGAATCATTTATCTGACTCTCTCTCTCAACCCCTCCCCCCCCCACACACGACCCACAAACTCTCCACCGTTCTGTTTAATCTCAGACTCCAGCAGCCACAGTGTTTGTCATTTCCTTTAATAGTTCCAGCGTACACCATGTCACAGCAACAGGGGGGGGGGGGGGGGGGGGGGGGGGGGCAGGGTGCCAGGGCACTGTGGTGGCATCTTCTGAGGGTGGGCATGAGGGGAACGGTGTCTCCCCACAGATATGCCAGGTGGTGGGCAGTGGGTGGCGGGGCATTATCGATCACGCAGTCTGCTATCATCTTGTGAATCATAGGCGCAAGGTTGGAGGGGTGACCTTTCCTTGGGGTCAATGACCCCTGCCCTCCCTGACCCTGGGCTCGGTGATGTGGATGGGTGGGGTGGGTCATGGGGTCAAGGGTCAGGACCCCCATCACTCTCTGACTCTGGAGCCGGTGGTGAGGGGGTCAGTCATGGGTCATGCACCCCCGCCCCCCCACCACTCTCTGAGCCTCCAGTGCTCGGCCCATTGCCGTCCAGCAGAGTGAGTTTACTGAGCACTCGGGGATCTGCCAGGAGCTGGAGGCTGAAGCTGTGTCCGTGCAGGTGGGAGAGGAGGGAGATGAGCCGGCCATGGATCAGCTCGTACTCGGCGCATGCATCCTGCCCACAGCGGGTGGTCAGCACGTCCAGCTGGGCTTTGAGTTTGCTGAGATGGGCCACCTCAATGTGTACCTTCATCCTGGAGCTGATTAGCTGCTCCAGTGCATGGTGCACCATCTGCACCTTCCTCTGCCTCTCCCGCAACTCATTGTCCACCTCCAGCCTGCGGTGTTGCAGCTCCTGCAGCTTCTTCCGGCACAGGTCCAGCTCCAGAGATGCCTGATCAAGCTTCACCTTCACCTCCGCCTTGTCCTTCACTGCCTCCTCAATCAATGCCTCACAACGAGACATTTCTCTACAGGATCCCAAAACCAGAGGGATTCCTGGTGACAGAGGAAGGGAGGTTAGTACATAGAACAGGCGCTTCAGCCCACAATGTCCGTACCATCTGCCTACAGAGAATCTGTATCCCTCCATTCCCTGCTTATCCATGCGCCTATCCACAGTCCCTTAAACACGATCATCACTGACTCCTGTGGTACTCACTGCAGCCACTCACCAGACTCTGTATGGCAACGTTTGATGTTATTTTCCAGTTTACTCAATGTTCTCCTGAAGTATTTTTCCCTGTATCCAACCTCAGCCAAGTCATTGCCTCTTAAACCAAGCTGTTAAACCTATTAAACGTTAAACTTTCCCCCTCTCTCCTAAAGGATAGGATTTACTCAGCATGGTTTTGGACTAATGCCCCTGTCCCACTTAGGAAACCTGAACGGAAACCTCTGGAGACTTTGCGCCCCACCCAAGGTTTCCGTGCGGTTCCCAGAGGTTTTTGTCCGTCTCCCTACCTGCTTCCACTACCTGGAACCTCCGGCAACCACCTGCAACCTCCGGGAACCGCACGGAAACCTTGGGTGGGGCGCAAAGTCTCCAGAGGTTTCCATTCAGGTTTCCTAAGTGGGACAGGGGTTACTAACTTGATCCAGTTTTCTGAGGAGATGACGAAGGTGATGAATGAGGCTCGTTTGGCGTAGTTTAGAGAAGTAGCACGGAAACAGGCCCTTCGGCCCGCCGAGTCCGCGCCGACCAGCGATCCCCGCACATTCACACTATCCCACACACAGTGGGGACAATTTACACGTATACCATGTATACAAAGCCCAAGCCAATTGTGGGAGGAAACCAAAGATCTGGCAGAAAACCCACGTGGTCACGGGGAGAACGTACAAACCCCGTACAGAGAGCACCCGTAGTCGGGATCGAACCTACGTCTCTGGCGCTGCAAGCACTGTAGGGCAGCAACTCTACCGCTGCGCCACAGTGCCGCCGAAGGTAAGATGGTGGATGTTGTCAACATGGATTTTAATTAAGGCATTTGATAAAGAACTGATCGGTTGGCTGACCCACATGGCATTCACGGTGACTTTGTCGTATGGATTCAGAACTGGGTTACTGATAGAAGACAGAACTGCAGATGCTGGTTAATACACAAAAGGATGCAAAGTGCTGGAGTAACTCGGTGGGTCAGGCAGTATCCATGAAGAACATGGATAGGTGACATTTTGGCTCGAGGCTCTTCTTCATTCAGACCTTTATGGAGATGTGATCATTATCCCCAAAATGCTCTTCCAGTGAATCACCAGACACCGGGCCAGCCTCATTTCCCAACTCAAGGTCCAGTTTGTTTCCTTCTCGGGTTGGACTATCCACGTACTGTTTCAAGAAACCCGCATGGATACGTCTCACAATTTCTGCCCCGTCTACGCGTCTAGCTCTAAGCAGGTCCCAGTCAATGTTGGGGAAGTTTCAAGTCACCCACTAACACAACCCTGTTGCCCTGGCAACTTCCAGTAATCTGTCTCCATCGCTCCATCTACCGCTTGCTATTGGGGCCTCTAGTGCAATCCCTTAGAGCGCTCGCACCGTTCTTATATCACGTTTTTTGAAGAAGGGTCTCGGCCTGAAACATCATGAAGAAGGGTCTTGACCCGAAAAGTCACCCATTCCTTCCCTCCCGAGATGCTACCTGTCCCGCTGAGTTACTCCAGCACTTTGTGTCTATCTTCGGTATAAACCAGCATCTGCAGTTCATTCCTACTCCTACTCTCTGACCCACTACCCTAGTTCCCACCCTCTGTCTATCTAGTTTAAACCCTTCCAAGTAGCAATAGTGAACCTGCCTGCTAGGATACTGCTTCCCCTCCAGTTCAGGTGCAACCTCATGCAGGTCATCTCTGACCCAGCAGAGATGCCAACAGTCTGCAAATCTGAACCCCCTGTGTCCTGCACAAACTCCTGAGCCTTGCATTCATCTGTCCTATCTTCCTTATTTCTATCCTCACCACCACTTAGTACCGGGAGTACTCCAGAGCTTCCTTCCCTCGGGAACCTGCTTTTTAATCTGCCCAGCTCTCCATGTTCATTTTGCCGCTCCTTGGCCCGTTTCCTGCTCATGGCGTTGGTGGCATCGTACACAACAACCCCCAGCTGCTCCCCTTCCCCTAGAGGATGCCATGCAGCCGCTCCGAGACTTCCTAGACCCTGGCACCAGGGAGGCAGCATCACCATCCTACAATCTCCACTGCTCTGCTGCTGATGCATAATCTTCTGTCCACACCGATAACTAACGAGTCCAACAGCACCATCACTCTGCCTGCCTTCATGTGCAGTCAGTGTGGAAGCTGTACATGACTGCTCAAACCCCTCACCTCCCTCCCCTCATACACAACCACACACACACACACACCCTCACACACCCCCAGACCTGATACCCCTCACACCCACCCCAAACCCACCCACTCACACACACACACACACACACACACACTCACCCCCAGACCTGATACCCCTCACACCCACCCCACACCCACCCACTCACACACACACACCCACACACACCCTCACACACACACACACCCTCACACACCCACACACCCACCCACACACACACACACACACACACACACACTCACACACACACACACACACACACACACACACGCACTCACACACACACACACACACACACACACACCCACACACACACACACCCACACACACACACACCCACACACTCACCGCCCACCCTCCACACACACACACACGCCATACATCCACACAGACACACACACCACACCCTCACACACACACCCACACATACTCTTTTTTACATCCACCCCAAACCCACCCACTCACACACACACACACACCACACACACACACCCACACACTCACCCACACACCTGATACTCCTCACACACACACACACACACACCCACACACACACACACACACACACACACACACACACACACACACACCCACACACACACACACACACACACACACACACACACACCCACACACTCTCACACACACCCTCACAGCCACCCCACATACCCGTCACCCCGCTCACTACCGTCAACCCCTCACTCCCGTGGACCCCCTCTCCCAAAGAACCTACATCCCCCCTCCCCCAAACACATTACCCCATACCTTATTAGTGAGAGACCCATTTCCCCTCGTCTCTCAGTCCTTTCCCACACTCCCTCTCTCGGTTCTTTCTATCAATCCATCTCGGTTCTTCCCCTCACTCTGTCCCTCCATTCCCTCCCTTTCACTATTCCCTCTCTCTCTCCTTCCCTCTCTCTCTCTCCTTCCCTCTCTCTCCCCAACTCTCCCTGCCCCCTCTTGGTTTGCCCTCCTTTCTGTTCTCCTACTTTCCTGGGTTCTCTCCTTTCTCTTCTGCCACCTTCTTCTCACTCCCTCCCTCAGTTCTCCTCCTCGTTCCTTCCCTTGCTTCTCTCCTCTCTCTGTCTCCGTTCTCTACCCCTCTCTCTCCCTTGCACCAATCTCTCTGTTTGCTCCCTCTCTCCATCCTCTCCCTCTCTCCATCCTCTCCTCTCCCTCTCTCTGTCCTCTCCTCTCCCTCTCTCCAGCTCTCTCTGTTCTGTCCGTCTCCCCGCACTCACTGGTCCCCCCCCACAGTTTGCTGACTTCTCCCACCTGCCCAGCACTGCAGAGCTCAGGCAATTTTCCAAGCATTCCCAGCTTGGGAGCCCTGCTGTTTTTCAAGGGAATGCCACTCCTCACCGTCCCGATTGGTTGGAGATTTGTCAGAGGATAGGGATATAGACACAAAAAGCTGGAGTAACTCAGCGGGACAGGCAGCTTCTCTGGAGAGAAGGAATGGGTGATGTTTCGGGTCGAGACCCTTCTTCAGAGATGCTGCCCGTCCCGCTGAGTTACTCCAGCATGTTGTGCCTATCTCCGGTTTAAACCACCATCTGCAGTTCCTTCTTACTTCTCTGCAGCGTAATCAGATCTATATAACTCACGTAGTTGAGAGTTGAGACAAGAGGTGCCCCGAGTGAAAGACTCGTGGTTGTGTACGAGATTGCAAGTGTATGATCAAGAGTTTAACCGAGTTCCCACGGGTATGACAAGTTTGCCGTTTACTTGTCATTTCTGCGATGTTCCAAGTTCGTCTCCAGAGTTACTCTTGAGCCAATCCTGATTGAAGGTTTGTTTGATTTTTTGCAAGTCGACAAGTTACACGAGTACTTGCCGTTAGCGCCACGATGCACTACGTTGCGTCCACGAATGCCGTACGCTAATCGTACGTTATTACCACGAGGTTTAACTCTGGTTACCTCTTGTGTCAACTCGCAACGTGAGAATGGCCAACAGTTTAGTACGATTGCCAGCTTACCCACGAAGGGCAGGATGCCCAGCCCGATGCCCAGGTTACGCGATGTCTCCTTCTCTGCCCTGCGGGCATTCTCCGTATCCTGGGTGTGCTGAGCATGTCGCATCTCCAGCTGCCATCTCTCCACATCATCTCTGACCACCTCTCTCCTGCTCTCCTCACTCACCATCTGCTTGTCCAGCTGTAGAAGCTGCTGCTTCACGTTCCCCATCTCTTGCTCACAGCTCCTCTTCTCCTTGACTGCGTCCTCCACCTCCTTGTCCAGGTCTTCCAGCACCGCCCCAGCCTGTGTTGCAGCCTCACTGACGTGTGAGTGAGCTTCCCTCACTGCCGTTCCCAGCGCGGTCTCCTCGCTGGGACACAGTTGTTGCTGGCTGCCGCGGCTGGAGATGTCGTTCAGGCTCAGTGCTGAGGTGAGCATCTTCAGGTAATGAGGCAGCACAGTACGCTTGAATCTCAGCTCGTGTTCCATCGCCCACCGCTCACCAAGACTGTTGTCAACCAACGTGCTGGCTGCACCCGTCCGTCCCCTCTCTTGCTCTCTCCCAGTGACGACAGCTCACAGGATGTGGTGGGTTGGGAGGGGCACCAGCAGGTGTGGGGACCTCCTTCCCCACACCCATCAGGCAACCTCAAACAAACCATGAACTAACTATAACGACCTATTTGCACTATCTGTTTAATTAAAAAATATATTTAGTGTGTATATATGTGTGGTCTATGGTATACGGACACACTGATCTGACCTGTATTTATGACTACAATATCCTGTCGGGCTGCAGCAAGCAAGAATTTCATTGTCCTATCTGGGACACTTGTCTTGAGGAGGGGGCATCCTGGGGACATGCCCTCCACTCTCCTCACTCCTGCCACTCTCCTCAGTGCCAGCCTTGCCCACTGCCCCCATGGGGCAGGTCCCACAGACTCGCTGACCCTTCAAGCCCACAATGGCAGAGAGGTCCCAGGAAGGTGTTGCAGTCGGAGTTAACCTTCCCACCATATATATACAAGTCTCAGACACTCACACCACTCAGCCCAGCACCCCACCGCCCGGCCACAGTCCCACTGCCCCCTCTCACCTTGCAGCTGTCTGTGGCCCCACCATCTCCAGCGATGAGGAGAGGGCGATGGGAGGAGAGAAGGTGAGGACGTTCGGGGAGGGGAGGAAAGAGCAGAGGATGGAGGGGGAATTAGGGGAGAGGTGAGGGGAGGGGAAAGAGAGCGGAGAAGAGGTGCAGAGGTGGAGGGAGAAGTGAAGGGAGGGGAAGAAGAGGAGAGAATGTCAGGGGAGGGGAGAGGAGGTGAGGGAAGGGGAGAGGAGGGAAGGTGAGGGGAGGGAAGGTGAGGGAAGGGAAGGGGAGGGAGGGAAGGGGAGGGGAGGGGAGGTGAGGGGAGGGGAGCGGAGGTGAGGTGGGGAAGATGAGGGGAGGTGAGGGAAGGTGAGGGGAGGAGATGAGGGACATTGACCATGCCTGATGTATGTCCCACTAGCAGAGCAGAGGACAGCAGGGTGAACAAGGTGTCTCGGTTCTTCCAACATGGTGGATGGCAGGACAGTCCGGCATGTTCCCATCCTTCTCTTCCCGAGAAACGTGCTGCTTCCCAGCGTCGCGTCGACATCCAGCTCTGTCCTGTCATCCCCGCCACATCTGAGGCAGAAGGTTTCCGTAACCCAACCGCACACTGCCTCAAGGGATCTCCCTCTCTTTTGTGTCCCTGGGAAGTCAAAATGCCAGCGGCATCTGGATAGGCAAGGCACTCAGATGAGGACACACCTAATGCAGGTAAATGGGACCAGTGTATATGGAAGAGTGGGTGATAAAGGGAGTGATGGGCTGAAGGGCCAGGACTGTGCTGCCCCACTCTGTCCCTGTTGCCACACAGATATCTACACAAAACTAATGGACTCTGGCTTTGATCAGTGCTGCAAGTTTAGCCAACGCTATGACTACTCCTCCAATGTGTTTGTATGGGATGGGACCCAGCTGTGGGGTGCCCCGTGGTGACTTGGTGTCCCTGTAATGAGGCTACATATATCTATCTCTTCACCACAACATCCGTTCCCAGCTGTAGTCATATGTTCCAGGATGAACAATGTTTACTACGGAGACTCCGGAGACTGCAGGTGCTGGAATGTGGAGTAAAGATGCAGGCTGTCTTGGGTTGCAGCAGGAACGTGAGCAACTGAGAAAGTGTGCAAAGGCATGGCAGATAGAATTTAACATGGACAAGCGTAAGATGATGTTAAACCCAGGGCCCAGGACTTAAGTCCTGGAGAGTGTTGAAGAACAGAGAGACAGAGGGGTAGGTACATAGTTCCAGGCGGACGGGGGTGAGGAGGGCGTTTGGTCGCTTGCCTTCATTGGTCATAGAAACAGAAACAGAAAATAGGTGCAGGAGGAGGCCATTCGGCCCTTCGAGCCAGCACCGCCATTCATTGTGATCATGGCTGATCATCCCCTATCAATAACCCGTGCCTGCCTTCTCCCCATATCCCTTGACTCCACTAGCCCCTAGAGCTCTATCTAACTCTCTTAAATCCATCCAGTGACTTGGCCTCCACTGCCCTCTGTGGCAGGGAATTCCATAAATTCACAACTCTCTGGGTGAAAAAGGTTTTTCTCACCTCAGTTTTAAATGACCTCCCCTTTATTCTAAGCCAGTGGCCCCTGGTTATGGACTCACCCAACATTGGGAACATTTTTCCTGCATCTGGCTTGTCCAGTCCTTTTATAATTTTATATGTTTCTATAAGATTCCTCCTCAGCCTTCTAAACTCCAGTGAATACAAGCCTAGTCTTTTCAATATTTCCTCATATGACAGTCCCACCATCCCAGGGATCAATCTTGTGAACCTACGCTGCACTGCCTCAATCACAAGGATGTCCTTCCTCAAATTAGGAGACCAAAACTGTACACAATACACCAGATGTGGTCTCACCAGAGCCCTATACAACTGCAGAAGAACCTCTTTACTCCTATACTGAAATCCTCTTATGAAGGCCAACATTCCATTAGCTTTCTTCACTGCCTGCTGTACCTGCACGTCAACTTTCAGTGACAGGTGTACAAGGACGCCCAGGTCTCGCTGTACCTCCCCTTACCTAACCTAACCCCATTGAGATAATAATCTGCCCCCTTGTTTTTGCCGCCAAAGTGGATAACCTCACATTTATCTATATTATACTGCATCTGCCACACTTTTGCCCACTCACTTAACCTGTCCAAGTCACCCTGCAACCTCCTAACATCCTCTTCACAGTTCACACTGCCATCCAGCTTTGTGTCATCCACAAACTTGCCTCTCCCTCTTCCAAATCATTAATATATATGGTAAACAGTTGCGGCCCCAACACCGAGCCTTGCGGCACTCCACTCGCCACTGCCTGCCAGGTTGAAGGGTGAGCATATGGAGCCATATAAAATAGTAAGATTAAACGAGAACTTACCAGTTTGAAGTTTGATCTGTATTTTATGAGGAGTTACGATGAGGGATTACGTGAAGACCCCGTCCAGCACGCATGCGCGGCATACTTCAAAGCAGCGGTGTGGAATCACAGGAACAACACAATAATTGAATAAACATAGTAAAGACAAGGAGAACTAAGTTACCAGTTGAGCTCTATAATTGAGGGTGGGAGCGGAGGGCACATAATCCCTCATCATAACTCCTCATAAAATACAGATCAAACTTCAAACTGGTAAGTTCTCATTTAATCTTACTATTTTACTTCGGAGTCACGTGAGTGACTACGTGAAGATTTTAAAGCTCTGTGATTTCAAACCGTGTAACAGTTCATACTTCACTCGCTGCCGAAGTCATTTGAGGGAGGAAGTATGTTATCGTAATCAACCATGAATCTGTTTGTAAAACAATAATGGTATTATTAACAATAACAAGACCAAAATGCTCCCCCTGGCTTAAATTATATATTTTTTGCATATTCTAATACTTTTTCTGCAAACGATACAGGTTCTGCCAGCGGCTTGTTATAAATGTTTGGAACGTATACTCCCTAGACCACCCCGCTGTAGCCAGGATGTGGTCCATAGGCACATCCATCCTCTTAGTCACTGATGTGGATGCTGCCCTGGTGTAGTAAGATTTATACACATTATAGCAACTCCCAGTACCTGCTTGAGCCACTTGAGATAGTTTGGCTCGTCCCCCGACCATGAGGTTTCTTGTGGCTGACCCATAATGCTTTTTCTCTCCCTCGAGGATTTCTTATTGTGTCGATGTAGTTCAATAAGTGGGTCATGACACATAACCGTGGTTCAGGTGGGTATGCCTGGAATTCCATGACTGGACCTGATGTTCCTGGTCTACTCTGTTTGACCAGCCCCTGAATGGTAAATGTAACACGGTCTAGTGGTATAACCATATTGTCCAATCGTAGTAGATGGAGGAACTGGACTCTTTGTGCTGAGACAAGGCCATCAGTATGATCGTCTTCAGGGTAGGCTGTTCCAGGGTGAGGGACCTGGTTGGTGACCATCCCTTAAGGTACGTCAGGTCCACACTGACATCCCAGATTTGGTTGTACCTAGGTCTGGGGGATTAGAGTTGAATATGCCTCTCCTGAATTTGATCACCAGCAGGTGGTACCCTATGGCCTGTTGTCCTGGTGCCTGAGTTAAGTAGGCTGACAGAGCACTTCTGGCTGTATTGATGGCGCAGTAGCTGAGTGCTTCATTGTGGTGAAGACCTGCCAGGAGCTCCAGTACAGGTTTTGTTGTAGTTGAATATGTAGTTCCTGTATTTGAACAGTATCATCCCACTTGTTGATGTTCGCCAAGTATGTTCCCTAGTGGATATGTGGTGGGATGCTGTCATCATGTCGATAGTGCTGTTTGACAATCCAGGCCCAGCAGTGGTCTTCCCAATTCTGCAACCCAGGCCCAGCAGTGGTCTTTTCAAATCTGCAACCCAGTAGTTTAATTTATCGTGGCATGGGTGGCTTATGCCTGAAACTGGGTGAGTTGATAAGTTAAGTAGCTGGTAATGCTGCTACCAATTCCCAATTACTCTTGCCACTTTGTTGAATGGTTGGTTGATTGCTACCATTAATTGTTACAGGTTGTACCATACGCTGACTCTCCTTATGGCAATGTTATAGATGAGTGGGTAGAGTTAATTGAATACCAGATAGTCCATAGTTGTGGACGGTGTCAACGTAGATGTATCTGGATTGTATGACAGAGCCCAGGCTAAATAGGTTTTAGTAGCTAATGCTGCTGATTAGCTATTTCCATGGATTTGTCTGTCATTAATATCATAAGAGACATGCCATGACGATATGTTCCTTAACAGTGTCAGGGCTGCATTGAATATCTGGAAACAGTTTTGGCTCGTATTAGCCATTGTCAATAATTTATACTGCCATAGTTACCCCATCCAGGTAAATTGAGGTATCTCCGAAAATCTTTATGAATGAGTACTAAATAGTATGCATCTTTTAAGTTAATGTCTACCATAAAGTATCCTAGGAAATCCATGGTTAGCAGTTACAAGTTTCCATAAGTGTATAACCTGGTGAAAATACTCAAGTGGTTAAGTCAATGATGGTGCGACATTCACCATCTTTGGGTTTTTTGGTACCAAAGGTTCATATTAGGCTTCTTTATGACCCCACTGTATATCTTCTCCAGTTAGCTAGTCCCTCATGTTATTTTTTAGTGAGAGGGTAGACCCCTTTGGGGTGCATGCTGAACTGGTGGTAGGTTTCTTAATTCAATTTTTAACCTTGAATGCTTTTGGTATATAACTACCAAGTGTGATAGATATTCATGCTTCCAACCCAGGTGTGACCCCCCCCCCCCCCCCCTGTTAGTACAAACCCTTCACCTTTTATGTGATGGTAGGAACAATACTTATCTGTCTTCACTGTTGTTTAGTGGTGTGTTCATTTCTTCGGTTTCTGGTTCCTTGTCTGTAGAGATGGTGTTGTTGGGGGTGGCGCATTTTCCATGGACCCTGGGCTGAAAAGGCTTACGGGGGTTGGCATGCGGGCCCCGAGCTTTCACCAGTACCATTAAGTAGACGCTTACTGGTGGACGCGTGGAGGTACTGCTGTCTGGTTTTGTGTGGTGCTCATTCCAGGCCTCTTGATGCCGAATATCTTGGACACTTCGTCCAGTTTCTTAGGCTTGGTTTAGTAACTTTGCCAGATAGCAGGATCTGTGGTTGTGAGGTCGGCGTTCTCGCAGTCCTGTGAATTTTTTAGGTTGAGGGCAGGTTTTAGAAGTTGCGGAGCATACTGTGAACAGTAGGGTCAGGTGTTTTGCCATACTACCCTGCCCCTCTGGAATGAGCATGCAAAAATGATAGCCGACCACAGGGGTATCAAATGCAATTTGAGATATTTTGGTTTTTAAAATGCCATGCTCAATGTATCCCCCAATAATGGTGGGCACTTTGAGTAAATGCAATTTTGGGGAGGCGTGATGAAATCCAACACCTCATGACTATCTGTCTTGGAGAGGTTTTTTTTAGAAGAACAGGTAGTAAGCTGGCCGTCAGTTTAGACTGTAAAGCCATCTCGCTAGTGGTGTAGCCACGTAGCGGACTCACACCCAGGAGCTCTTCCTGATCCTGTACCTCAAGCATACTCCTGATGTTGTTCAGCCACTGTTGTCAC
This sequence comes from Leucoraja erinaceus, assembly GCF_028641065.1. Classification (NCBI taxonomy): domain Eukaryota; kingdom Metazoa; phylum Chordata; class Chondrichthyes; order Rajiformes; family Rajidae; genus Leucoraja; species Leucoraja erinaceus. The sequence goes on along the minus strand of NC_073384.1, from coordinate 70,046,072 downwards.
TGATCCTGGGGGTGGGATGGTGACAGAGGAGGGACTGTGTGATGTGGCTGAAATGCCCACCTCACAGGGAGGGGTGAGTGAGGCGGCTGAGAGTAGTAACCTTCCAGACTCGGGCTCGGACATTGAGTGCGAGCAGGAGGGGTACGCGGAGTCCATCCACAGTGAGTTAACGGATTGCTCCACCCGCGGCCCCGTGTCTCGACTTGTCGAAGTCTGAGAACTTCGGAAGTTCTTAAAGGACACTAGAGGGAGTAGGAACAAGGTAGATTTGGCTGTCAACCGCTGGCCGGATCTGAGTGCGCCCATGCAGTCCATTCATGCCATCCTTCAGAAGAAGGGGAATGCGGCGGGGCTAATAAGAAATGAGAGGCGCCAGTTCCAAGAGCTTTTTAAGACCCTAAAGAGAGGGCAGAAGGTTAGGGGCGGCTCCAATCCTTCACCGGGGGCGGGTAAAAGATCTAGTGTACTTTCAAAATGAAGCTCACTATAGCCAGCCTGAATATCAATGGGGGCAGGGGGTCTCTCCGTAGGTTTCACCTTCTCTCAGTGCTCAGGGACGGGAGGTATGCGGTGAGCTTCCTGCAGGAAACACACACTGTGGCTAGTGATGAACCCACCTGGCTCCTGGAGTGGGAAGGGGGGGTCTACATGAGTCATCTCAGCTCCAATTCGAGTGGAGTGGCCTTCCTGTTGGCCCCGTCTTTCCAGCCAGAGATCCTCAAAGTGCAGGACATTGTACCAGGCCGTTTGCTGTATCTGGCCGTGCGCTTGGATGGCGTGCCATTACACTTCATTAATGTGTACGCCCCCAAGATCGGCGTAATGCAGACGCGCTAAACATTGGAAGTGACCACGTTGTTGAATACTATCGACCGTGGGGAGTGTGTTTTCCTTGGGGGAGATTTTAATTGTACCCTCGAGGCAAGAGATCGCACTAGCATTCAGCGTGCAGTAAAGACTTTAAGGGAGATGGTGGACTCTTTTGAGCTGGTAGATGCTTGGTGGAATTTCCATCCCGACTCTAACGCCTTCTCGTACAGGTTTGAGGGTGGTGGTTCCCGTATTGATCATTTATACGTGTCCAAGGCCTATGTCTCCTGTGTTTCGGCGGCCTCCATGCAGCCGGAACCATGCTCGGACCATTGCCTGCTGCGAGTGGATTTTATCCCGATGCGCACACGGGCTGGGTCCGCGTACTGGCATTTTAATAGCCAGCTGTTGGAGGATTGCCGATTCCGGGATTCATTCAGGCAGTTCTGGGCGAGGTGGAGGGAGAGGCAGGGGCGTTTCCTTTCCCTAAGACAGTGGTGGGACGTGGGGAAGGCCTATGTCCGTTTGTTTTGCCAGGACTATGCGAGAGGGTTGACTAAGGGGCGAGACTCCGAGATCGGACGGCTTGATAGAGAGTTGCTCGACTCGGAGGCACGTCTGGATCGGACTGGTGGGGCTTCGTGTGAGTGGGAGGAGTACCAGGAGAAGAAGGGAGCACTGAGGGACTTGCAGCTTAGGAGGTCCCGGGGTGCGTATGTGAGGTCGCGAGTCCAGATGTTGCACGATCTGGACCGCGCCTCCCCCCTTTTCTTTTCTCTGGAAAAGGGGCGAGGAGCCCGCAGGCAGCTTGTTGAGTTGCTTGCGGATGATGGCTCCTCTGTCACAGATCCAGAGAGCATTGGTGCCTCGGTTGGGTCTTTCTACAAGACTCTGTTCTCGGCAGGCACATCGAGTGGGGAGGCGCAAGAGGTCCTGTGGGAGGGCTAACCTGCTGTGTGCAATGATGTGGCTGAACACCTGGATGATCCCCTAACTCTGGAGGAGAAGACTGGTGCCCTGCACCAGCTCAAGGGGGGCAAGTCTCCAGGGCTGGATGGGCTGACTGTGGAGTACCTTAGAGCCTGGAGTGGGAGTGTCATGCTCCCTTGGCGAGCTTGCCCCTGCTCCCGAGGCAAGTCTCGCTGGAGTGTTTGGTTCCATGTCCTTACTCTAGGCTTGGAGAACAGACACTTCCTTGCTCTCGGGTGGTAGTTTGATGTGCCGGTTCCATCTTCCGTGTCTGTCTCCAGCCCGAGGTTTGGTTCTGACTTTGCTGCTAGAGGCTGCCTGCCGTTTTCGGGCGGCATTTCTGCGGTTCTCGGGCCGGGAGTCTCTTTGTCGGGCGAATGCAGGGATTACTGGCCGTCTTTTTGAATTTCCCTCCAGTCCGCTGCTGTTGGTCAGACAGCTCTTAGCGGACTGGGCAGAGGCTCAGTACCCTGACTGTGGACCGCAGCGTGTGCGGTCCCGGTGCCGTCTCTCCCCCCTCCACTGACGGAACGCTCCTTCCCTGGAGTCGAACGGGGGCCGCTTCCCTCTGTGCTGCTTTGCTGTCTCCAGTTTCCCCTGGAGCAACAAAGAGGAGCAAAGTTTGTAAACTCGAACCTGTGTGTAACTACTTACCTAACGGTCCGTTCTTTCAGGCTTGTAGCGGGAGCGCCCGTACTCCCGTTTGTCGCTGTTGCAGATGCGTGAATGCTCATGTCGCGCATGCGTGCTGGACGGGTTCTTCACGTAGTCACTCGCGTGACTGCGAAGTATAATTACAAAGACGCTGAGATCGTCACAGAGGAGTCTAAAACTAGAGGGCATAGGTTTAAGGTGAGAGGAAAAAGTTTGAAAGGAGATCTTAGGGGCAACTTATTCACAAAGGGTGTTGTGTACATAAAAACTGCTGCCCGAGGAAGTGGCAGTCACCCAGCACAGGAATAGGCCCTTGAGTCCAATGTCCATGCTGACCAAGATGCCCCATCTAAACTAGTTCCATTTGTTTGTGCCCGGCCCATATCCCTCTAACCTTTTCCATGTACCTGGCCAAATGACATTCAAATGTTATAATGCCTGCCTGAACTGCCTCCTCTGGCAGCCCATTCCATACACCCAGCACCCTCTGTGTGAAAGAGGTGGTCCTCAGCTTCCTTTTACATCTTTCCATTCTCACCTTAAAACCTTCATGTGGTTCTTGATACCCATACTCTGGGTAAAAAGACTGTGCCCTCACGATATACATCTCCTCATGATCTCACACGGCTCTATAAGATCACCCCCTCAGCATGTGTCGGATAGAACTGCAGATGCCGTTTCAAATCGAAGGTAGACACAAAATGCTGTAGTAACTCAGTGGGACAGGCAGCATCTCTGGAGAGAAGGAATGGGTGACATTTTGGGTCGAGACCTTTCTTCCGACTGATATCAAGGGAGAGGGCGGGACAGAGATAGAATGTAGTAGGAGATAGTGAGACTGGTGGGAGAACTGGGATGGGGGCAGATGGAGAGAGAAGGTTAACAAGGGCTATTTGAAGTTAGAGAAGTCAATGTTCACACCGCTGGGGTGTGAGCTGCCCAAGCGAAATATGAGGTGCTGTTCCTCCAATTTGTGCTGGGTCTCACTCTGACAATGGAGGAGGCCCAGGACAGAGAGGTCAGATTGGGAATGGGAGGGGGAGTTGAAGTGCTGAGCAACCATGAGATCAGGTAGGTTTAGGCGGACTGAGCGTATGTGTTCAGTGAAACGATTGCCGAGCCTGCGCTTGGTCCCGCCAATGTAGAGAAATTGACACCTGGAACAGCGGATACAGTAGATGAGGTTGGAGGAGGTGCAAGTGAACCTCTGCCTCACCTGGAAACAGTCGTACGTTGATGTATTGTCACATACATCAATTGGTGTAGTGAAATTCACTGGCCAGGTCAGTCATACAATTAAAAGCAACAGACTCAAATAAACACATTTTAACATAAACATCCACCACAGTGACTCCTACACATTCCTCACTGTGATGGAAGGCGAAATAAAGTTCGGGTCCTTCCTTGTGTTCTTCCTCGGTCGTGGACCTCGAGCCCCACGTTGACGGGGCAGTCTTGACTCCCGTAGCCGGCGGCGGTCTGGCCCTCCGCATCGAGGCGATCGGCTCCCGCATCCGGGGGAATGCCAGCTCCCCCGGGCCGGGCGATCGAACCACGGGTCGGGGCTGTCGAACCTTCTGCAGCGTTGCTCCCGACTAGCCTCTCCCGAGACTGCGAGCCCTTGATGGTAAGTCCGCAGGCACTGGTGGGAGCGATCGCAGGCAAGGGGTCCGCTCCGATGTTAAGTCCACGCCCCGCGGTGGGGCTCACGACAGTCCGAGGGGGCCTCCAGCTCCAGCGATGGTAGGCCGCAGAGCCCGGAGAATGTGATCCGAAAATTGATCACATCTCCGGTAAGGTAGGAACCTGGAAAAAATGTGGTGGAAGGTGTGAACAAGGGGGACTCTGTCCCCGTTACGAGTGGGGGGAGGGGAAGCAAGAGCGGAGCTGCGGGATATCGAGGAGACCCTAGTGAAAGCCTCATCTATAGTGGAAGAGGGAAACCCCCATTCCCTAAAGAATGAGGACCTCTGATTCCCTGGTGTGGAACACCTCATCCTGGGTGCAGATGCGGCATAAACGGAGGAATTGGGAGTAGGGGATGGAGTCTTTACAAGATGCAGGGTGGGAAGATATGTAGTCTAGATAGCTGTGGGAGTCAGTAGGTTTGTAGCAGATGCCGCTCAATAGTCTGTTTCCTGTGATGGAGACGCTGAGGTCTAGAAACGATAGGGAGATGTCGGAGATGGTCCAAGTGAAGTTGAGTGCAGGATGGATATTAGTGGCGAAGTTGATGAAGTCAGTGAGTTCTGCGTGGGTGCAGGACATAGCACCAATGCAGTTGTCAATGTAGCGGATGTAGAGTTTGGGGGTAGGGCCAGTGTACGCCTGGAACAGGGATTGTTCGAAGTACCCTACAAAGAGGCAGGCAGAGCTGGGGCCCATGCGAGTGCCCATAGCTACGCCTTGGATCTGGAGGAAGTGGGAGGAGTGGAAGGAGAAGCTGTTGAGAGAATGGACCAGCTCTGCTAGGCAGGGAGAGTATTGGTAGATGGAACATGGCTGGTTCTGCAATTGAGGAAGAAACTGAGGGCTTAACAGACAATAGGTGCAGGAGTAGGCCATTCAGCCCTTCGAGCCAGCACCGCCATTCACAGCTGATCATCCACAATCAGTACCCCGTTCCTGCCTTCTCCCCGTATCCACTTGACTCCGCTATCTTCAGGAGCTCTATTTATCTCTCTATTGAAAGCCTCCAGAGACCTTCCTGGTGGGGGATGGACGTGTAGAGTGACTGGACATCCATGGTGAAGATGAGGGAGTGGGGGCCTGGAAAACGGAAGTCACTGAGGAGACGAAGAGCGTGTGAGGTGTCTTGGACATAGGTAGGGAGGGATTGGACTAGTGGGGATAAGATGGAGTCGAGGTATGTGGAAATTAATTTGGTGGGACACGAACAAGCAGAAACAATGGGTCTGCCAGGGCAGTTCTGTTTGTGGACATTGGGGAGAAGGCAAAATCGGGCCGTGCGGGGCTGGGGAACGATAAGGTTGGGGAGCAGGAAGTGATGAAATCAGTAATGGCGCTTGAGATTAAGGCCTGGTGCTCGTCTGTGGGGTCATGGTCCAAGGATAAGTAGGAGGAGGTGTCTGAGAGTTGTCGCCTGGCCTCAGTCCACCTGGTGAGGGATGGAGGTGTAGAGTGACTGGACATCCATAGTATGTCTACTACCCCCTAGCATCTTGTGCTCCAATGTATAAAGTCCTAGTCTGCCCAACTGTTCCCAATAACTCAGGCTCGAGTCCTAGAAATATCTTCATTAATCTTCTTGCACTCTTTCCAACTTAATGATAACTTTCCTATAACAGGGTGACCAATACTGAACACAAACCGGAATACTGAACCGGAAGTGGCGGCACTGGTGAACGGCTGCGGCTCGCCTGCAGTCCGTTTGTTTTTACTTTTTTGTGTTGTTTTTATCGTTTTGTTTAGCTAAGTTTTTGGTTTTTGGTTGTGTTTGTGTGTGGGGTTTTTGTCGTATCCCCCTTCTCTGCCTCCGTCTGCGCTGAGGCCTTAATGGCGGAGCTGGCGACCTCGAGGCTCCGGAGACAGCCTGTCAGGACTCGCCCTGGACTCGCTCCCGTCGGGGCGGCCCAGCTCGAGGGTAACGGCCCAGCTCGAGGGTAACGGCGCTCCCGTCGGGGCGGCCCAGCTCGAGGGTAACGGCGCTCCCGTGGGGGCGGCCTGGCGCGGGGCCGAGACGCTCACGTGAGGGCGACCCGGCTCGGGGCTGGAACGGTGCTCCGGTGGCTGTAGTGGCGTTCTGGCGGAAGCAGCCTGAGTCCGGGGTTCGGCCACCGGCCAATGGACAACGTCGTCAACAGCTGTGTCCGCTGGACTGGAGGACGGCAGCTTCGACCACCCCGGGCCGCAGTGTTTGAACCGGCCCGTTCGCGGAGCTCGGTGAGCCACGGGACTGATTTACCATCGCCCGGTGGGGTATCGCCTCAGCGCAGAGGGAGTAGAGGAGGGAAGAGACTGCAGCCCTAAGATTTTTGCCTCTATCACAGTGAGGAGGTGCTTGGTAGACTCACTGTGGTGGATGTTAATTTGTGTTTACTGTCTGTTCTGTTGTTTATTATTGTATGTATGGCTGCAGGTAACGACATTTCATTCAGACCATAAGGTCTGAATGACAAATAAAGGATCTAATTTCTAATTTCTAATCTAATTTCTACAACACTCCAAATGCAGCCTCACCAATGTCTTGTACAACTGTAACATAACCTCCCAACTTCAATACTCAGGAGGACACAAAGCGCTGGAGTAACTCAGTGGGACAGGCAGCATCTGTGGAGAACATGGATAGGTGACGTTTCACAGAGTGCTGGAGTAACTCTGTGGGACAGGCAGCATCTGTGGAGAACATGGATAAGTGATGTTTCACAGAGTGCTGGAGTAACTCAACAGACAATAGACAATAGGTGCAGGAGTTGGCCATTCGGCCCTTAGGGCCAGCACCGCCATTCAATGTGATCATGGCTGATCATCCACAATCAGTACCCCGTTCCTACCTTCTCCACATATCCCCTGACTCCGCTATTTTTAAGAGCCCTATCTAGCTCTCTCTTGATAGTATCCAGAGAACCGGCCTCCACTGCCTTCTGAGGCAGAGAATTCTATAGATTCACAACTTTGTGTGAAAAAGTGTTTCCTCATCTCTGTTTTAAATGGCTTAACCCTTATTCTTAAACTGTGGCCCCTGGTTCTGGACTCCCCCAACATCGGGAACATGTTTCCTGCCTCTAGCGTGTCCAAACCCTTAATAATCTTATGTTTCAATACGATCCCCTCGCATCCTTCTAAACTCCAGAGTATACAAGCCCAGCTCCTCCATTCTCTCAGCATATGACAGTCCCGCCATCCCGGGAATTAAACTTGTAAACCTACGCTGCACTCTCTCAATAGCAAGAATGTCCTTCCACAGATTAGGGGACATAAACTGCACACAATACTCCAGGTGTGGTCTCACTAGGGGCCTGTACAACTGCAGAAAGACCTCTTTGCTCCTATATTCAACTCATCTGGTTATGAAGGCCAACATGCCATTTGCTTTCTTCACTGCCTGCTGTACCTGCATGCTTACTTTCATTGATTGATGACAAAGACCCCCCAGATCCCATTGTACTTCCCCTTTTCCCAACTTGATACCAGTTAGATAATAATCTGCCTTCCTGTTTTTGCTACCAAAGTGGATAACCTCACATTTATCCACATTATACTGTATCTGCCATGCATCTGCCCACTCCCCCAACCTGTCCAAGTCACCCTGCATTCTCATAGCATCTTCCTCACAGTTCACACTGCCACCCAGCTTTGTGTCATCTGCAAATTTGCTAATGTTACTTTGAATCTCTTCATCTAAATCCTTGATGTATATTGTAAATAGCTGCGGTCCCAGCACCGAGCCTTGCGGTACCCCACTAGTCACTACCTGCCACTCTGAAAGGGACCCGTTAATCCCTACCCTTGTTTCCTGACTGCCAACCACTTTTCTATCCCTGTCAGCACTCTACCCCCAATACCATGTGCCCTAATTTTGCCCTCCTGTGGGACCTTATCAAATGCTTTCTGGAAGTCCAGGTACACTACATCCACTGGCTCTCTCTTGTCCATTTTCCTAGTTACATCCTCAAAAAATTCCAGAAGATTAGTCAAGCATGACTTCCCCTTCGTAAATCCATGCTGACTCGGACAGATCCTGTTACTGCTATCCACATGAGCAGCTATTTCATCTTTTATAATTGACTCCAGCATCTTCCCCACCACCGATGTCAGGCTAACTGGTCTGTAATTCCCTGGTTTCTCTCTCCCGCCTTTCTTAAAAAGTGGGATAACATTAGCTACCCTCCAATCCACAGGAACTGATCCTGAATCTATGGAACATTGGAACTCAGTGGGTCAGGCAGCATCTGTGGAGAACATGGAAGGGTGCCTCTTCGGGTCAAGTCCCTTCTTCAGGCTGGTTGTGCGGGGAGGGGAGAGTCCGGACAAAGTGTGGCAGGTAATAGTTGGGAAAGGTGCGTTGGCGGTTTTTGATATGGGACCAAAGTCAGAGATAAAAGCAAAAAGGTGTGAGACAGAATTGAAGGGTGCACATTGTGAAGCCTGACGGGCCTGTCCCACTTACGTGTCCTTGGCACGCAAATTGCGCGACCTCGCGGTCGCGTTGAGGCACGAAGGTCCCGCGAAGGTCGGGCGCGATTACATGCGTACGCACAGCCGTCTGGAGCGTGTGATGTCATTTGAAGATGAACACAAAGCTGGAGTAACTCAGCGGGTCCAGCAGCATCTCTGGAGAGAAGCAATGGGTGATGTTTCGGGTTGAGACCCTTCTTCAGTCTGAAAAAAGGGTCTTGACCTGAAATGTCACCCATTGCATCTCTCCAGAGATGCTGCCGGTTCCGCTGAGTTACTCCCGCATTTTGTGTCTATCTTCAATTTTCTTGGCCCCGTTCCGGGAGTAGAAGTGGGGGCGGATCCGGACCGCAACGGCCGTGAACTCCAGGCCGAGCTCAGCGAACGTTTGCCTGCTTCTGCTGCTGTTGGAGGTGAGACGTTGCGTCGCGCCAGGGTCTTGGGCCTGTCCCACTTTGGCCGTCTGTTACGCGACAGGCCGTTGGCGAGTGAAGATTTCGTTCACTACAAAAATTTCAGAGCCCCGCGCGATGTCACGCACAACTACATACCCCTCCGTGCGTCTCAGTGGGACCGGCCTCGCGCGGCCACATGATGCCCGTGCGCCTCAACGCAACCACGAGGTTGCGTAATTTGCGTGCCAAGGACACGTAAGTGGGACAGGCCCTTGAGTGAGGGGATGACTGATGAAAACCAGCGTCCCAAACACCATCAACCCATCTACCTGTGTTGCCCTTCAGGAAAATATTACCTGTACCCCTAGGACTGGAGAGGTGATAGCATCTGGAGAAGAAAATTTGAATTGAATGCTTTATTGTCACAGTGACAAGTCACATGTGACTTCTTGACTTGCATACACAGGATATGCAAATAGCCGCAAATAATCATCATCATAATCATACGTTAATAGCCTGTTTTACATGGTTTGTTTTACCTAAGTATGTTTTACATATGAGGAACCTGCTTCCACCACCCTCAACTGCAGGCAGAGAAATCCAGACACCATTCTCTGTGTGAAAAAGTATTTCCTCAGCTCCGTTCTAAATGGCTTACCCCTTATTTTTAAAGTGGCCCCTGGTTCTGGACTCCTCCAACATGTTTCCTGCCTCTAGCGTGTCCAAACCCTTAATAATCTTATATGTTTCAATAAGATCCCCTCTCAATCTTCTAAATTCCAGAGTATACAAGCCCAGCAACTACATTCTCTCAGCATATGACAGTCCCGCCATCCCGGGAATTAACCTTGTGAACCTACGCTGCACTCCCTCAATAGCAAGAATGTCTTTCCTCAAATTCGGAGACCAAAACTGCACACAATACTCGAGGTGTGGTCTCACTAGGGCCCTATACAACTGCAGATAGACCTCTTTGCTCCTATACTCGACTCCTTGTTATGAAGACCAACATGCCATTCGCTTTCTTCACAGCCTGCTGTACCTGCATGCTTACTTTCAGCGACTGATGAAGAAGGACCCCCAGATCCCATTATACTTCCCCTTTTCTCAACATCACCATTTGGATAATAATCTGCCTTCCTGTTTTTGCCACCAAAGTGGATAACCTCACATTTATACATAATAAACTGGATCAGCCATGCATCTGCCCACTCACCCAACCTGTCCAAGTCACCCTGCATTCTCATAGCATCCTCCTCACAGTACACACTGCCACCCAGCATTGCATCATCTGCAAATTTGCTAATGTTACTTTTAATCCCTTTATTTAAATCATTAATGTATTTTGTAAATAGCTGCGGTCCCAGCACTGAGCCTTGCGATACCCCACTAGTCACTGCCTGCCATTCTGAAAGGGACCCGTTAATCCCTACTCTTTGTTTCCTGACTGCCAACCACATCACTATCCATGTCAGCACTCTACCCCTAATACCATGTGCCCTAATTGTGCCCATTAATCTCTTATGTGGGACCTTATCAAATGCTTTCTGAACGGTCCAGGTACACTACATCCACTGGCTCTCCCTTGTCCATTTTCCTAGTTAGATCCTCAAAATATTTCACAAGATTAGCCAAGCATGATTTCCCCTTCGTAAATCCATGCTGACTCAGATCGATCCTGTTACTGCTATCCACATGTGCCGCTATTTCATCTTTTATAATTGACTCCAGCATCTTCCCCACCACCGATGTCAGGCTAACTGGTCTATAATTCCCTGTTTTCTCTCTCCCGCCTTTCTTAAAAAGTGGGATAACATTAGCTACCCACCAATCCACAGGAACTGATCCTGAATCTATAGAACATTGGAAAATGATCACTAATGCGTCCACAATTTCTAGAGTCACTTCCTTAAGTACCCTGGGATGCAGACCATCAGGCCCTGGGGATTTTATCAGCCTTCAGTCCCATCAGCCTACCCAACACCATTTCCTGTCTAATGTGAATTTCCTTCAGCTCCTCCGTCACCCTAGTACATCAGGAAGATTGTTTGTGTCTTCCTTAGTGAAGACGGATCCAAAGTACTTGTTCAACTCATCTGCCAATTCCTTGTTCCCCATAATAGATTCACCCTTTTTGGTCTTCAAGCGTCCAACTAATTTTTTGTCTTAACTAATTTTTTCCTCTTCACATACCTAAAGAAGCTTTTACTATCCTCCTTTATATTCTTGGCTAGCTTACCTTCGTACCTCATCTACAATACAATACAATACAATACACAACAATACGGTTTATTTGTCACATTGCACATAAGTGCAAGTGAAATGAATATGTCAGCAGCGGTACAATTATAAAGAACACACACAAAAACACAATAAAAATGTAACATAAACATCCACCACAGCATTCATCACTGTGGTGGAAGGCACACAATTTGGCCAGTCCCCCTCCATTTTCCCCCGTGGTCGGGACCTCAACCCTCCGCAGCCGTTGCTGCGGGCGTCCAGATGGTAAAAGGACAAGGTACAAGTTCAGGTAAGTCCAGGATTGGCTCTTCCCCACCGTAGACTGCGGCTTTAAGTTGGTGTAGGGCGCAGGCCGGCGGTCGAAGATTTAAAGTCCCCGCCGCGCCGCAGCCAGAAGCACCGCAGACCGCAGGGCCGACGGTCGAAGCTCCCCTCCAGGGGTGATGGTAAGTTCACGCCGGGCCCGCGGTAGAAGTTGGCCGCGGGCCGGCAGTGATGGCTTCTTCCCCCGGGTCCCCCACGAGGGAACCCGGGCTGTAGACGCCGCGCCAGCTGGAGCTGTGCAGACCGCGCGGGGCTTCAGGCTGCCGGCTGCCCCGGGCCAGCGAAACGGAGCGGTTCCCTCCAGCGAGCCCCAGCGAGGGCTCACATGCTCCACGCCGCTGAAGTCCCGAGCGCGTCTCCGGGAAAGGCCGCGCCGATCCTTGCTGTTAGGCCACGGGGAGGCGACCTGGAAAAAGTCGCCTCTCCATGGAGGAGGCGACCGAAACGGTTTCCCCCTTATCCCCCCACACCACCTCCCACACAAAGAAACATTAAAAACATACTTTAAAACATACTAAAAAAATAAAAAAAGTTGAAAAAACTAACGCGCTGCTGATCTTTGCTCCCCGCATTGCCTTTTTAGTTATCTTCTGTTGGTCTTTAAAAGTTCCCCAATCCTCTGGCTTCCCGCTCATCTTTTACTTGTTCTATTTTATTTTTATACTGTCCCTGACTTCCCTTGTCAGCCACGGTCGCCCCTTACTCCCCTTGGAATCTTTCTTCCTCTTTGGAATGAACTGATCCTGCACCTTCTGTATTATTCCCAGAAATACCTGTTGTTCCACTTCTTCTTATCGAGTCCACATACAAGATTAGAGGATGTTCAGCCAGACACTTCTCGGCATCTGCACAATGGTGTCTATCGTGTGCTCCTTGTGCGTGGTGGTGGAAACATGGCCGCGACGTGAACGCTCTTACCTTGATCCCATTGTTCCACTGTCGTCCCTGCTAGGGTATCTTCCCAGTCAACTCTGGCCAGCTCCTCCCTCATGGCTCCATAGTCCCCTTTGTTCAACTGTAATACTGACACCTCCGATTTACCCTTCTCCCTCTTAAATTGTAGATTAAAACATCATATTATGGTCACTACCTCCTCATGGCTCCTTTACCTCGAGTTCCCTTATCAAATCCGGTTCATTACACAACACTAAATTCAGAATTGCCTTCTCCCAGGTAGGCTCCAATACAAGCTGCTCTAAGAATTCATTGCGGAGGCATTCCACAAACTCCCTTTCTTGGGGTCCAGTACCAACCTGATTTTCCCAGTCTACCTACATGTTGAAATCTCCCATAACAACCACAGCATTACCTTTGCTACATGCCAATTTTACTTCGGAGTCACGTGAGTGATTCCATGAAGAACCCGTTCAGCACGCATGCGCGGCATTACGTCCAGCAGAGCAACAGCGGCACAGCGGGAGTCGGGCTCTCCCGCTATGGGGGTGAAAGAATGGACCGTCAGGTAAGCTGACGTCAGTTTCCTTCACAGGGAGCCTTCTGCTGTCCGGCAGAGAAGAAAGGCTCTGCAACAAACCTGTCCCCCACTCGACTCCACGGAGGAGCCTTCCTTCAGGAAAAGGAGCACGCGGTGTCCATGGGGACTGTGGAGGCCTTCTGTGAACGCTGGTCACCACAGGAGGTTGAATATATTAGAGATAAAAATGTTAATATTTTAATTTGATAATTTTGTTCAAGTGTTTTTTAAATTGCTTGAGCTTCTTCTGGGTCTACGTCCGTGCCCGCCTGTCCCTGGAGAGGGAACAGGCGGTGTCCATGGGGACTTTGGAGGCCTTCCGTGAATGCTGGTCGCCGTTGGAGGTCGAGTGTTTTGTTGATAAAGTTGACGTTATATTAATTTGATGATCGTTTGTTTGTAAACTGTCAACATTGGCAGTCTTGGATTGTGTTAATACTCTATGTTTATTGTTATTTTTTGAATAAAAGTAGTTTCATATAAAAAAAAAGAAAAAAAAAAGATGTTGTTCAGCCAGTGACCCCTCTTCTTGACCAGCCCAGCCCTGGTTGCCACCGATCCCTCGATAAGGGAGATGGCCAGTGCTGTAGTGCACTGGAGTGGGAGTGTTATGCTCCCTTGGCGAGCTTGCCCCTGCTCCCGAGGCAAGTCTCGCTGGAGTGTTTGGTTCCATGTCCTTACTCTAGGCTTGGAGAACAGACACTTCCTTGCTCTCGGGTGGTAGTTTGATGTGCCGGTTCCATCTTCTGTGTCTGTCTCCAGCCCGAGGTTTGGTTCTGACTTTGCTGCTAGAGGCTGCCTGCCGTTTTCGGGCGGCATTTCTGCGGTTCTCGGGCCGGGAGTCTCTTTGTCGGGTGAATGCAGGGATTACTGGCCGTCTTTTTGAATTTCCCTCCAGTCCGCTGCTGTTGGTCAGACAGCTCTTAGCGGACTGGGCAAAGGCTCAGTACCCTGACTGTGGACCGCAGCGTGTGCGGTCCCGGTGCCGTCTCTCCCCCCTCCACTGACGGAACGCTCCTTCCCTGGAGTCGAACGGGGGCCGCTTCCCTCTGTGCTGCTTTGCTGTCTCCAGTTTCCCCTGGAGCAACAAAGAGGAGCAAAGTTTGTAAACTCGAACCTGTGTGTAACTACTTACCTAACGGTCCGTTCTTTCAGGCTTGTAGCGGGAGCGCCCGCACTCCCGTTTGTCGCTGTTGCATCTGCGTGAATGCTCATGTCGCGCATGCGTGCTGGACGGGTTCTTCACGTAGTCACTCGCGTGACTGCGAAGTATAATTACAAAGACGCTGAGATCGTCACAGAGGAGTCTAAAACTAGAGGGCATAGGTTTAAGGTGAGAGGAAAAAGTTTGAAAGGAGATCTTAGGGGCAACTTATTCACAAAGGGTGTTGTGTACATAAAAACTGCTGCCCGAGGAAGTGGCAGTCACCCAGCACAGGAATAGGCCCTTGAGTCCAATGTCCATGCTGACCAAGATGCCCCATCTAAACTAGTTCCATTTGTTTGTGCCCGGCCCATATCCCTCTAACCTTTTCCATGTACCTGGGCAAATGACATTCAAATGTTATAATGCCTGCCTGAACTGCCTCCTCTGGCAGCCCATTCCATACACCCAGCACCCTCTGTGTGAAAGAGGTGGTCCTCAGCTTCCTTTTACATCTTTCCATTCTACTGGAATTCCTGGCGAACCTTCACCACAATGAAGGACTCAGCTACAGAGCCATCAACACAGCTAGAATTACCCTGCCTGTCTATTTAAAACCAGCTCCAGGACAACAGGCCATGGGGTCCCACCAGCTGGTGGTCAAACTAATGAAGGATATTTACAACTCTAACCCCCTAGACCAAGGTACACCCATATATGGGATGTCAGTGTGGTCCTGACATACTTCAGGGGTTGGCCACCAGCCAGATCCCTCAACCTGGAACCATCTATGCTCAAAACACTCATGTTGATGGCCCTTGTATCTGCACAGAGGGTCCAGTCACTACACCTATTGCGACTGGACACCATGCTCACAGCTCCAGACCAGATCTCTGTCGTTATCCAGGAACTGATCAAACAGAGCAGACCAGGAACACCTAATCCAGTCGTGGAATTCCGGGCTTACCCGCCAGAAACACGGTTATGTGCCATGACCCACCTACTATCCTACATAGACACAACCAAAATATTCGAGGGAGATGAAAAGCCTTGTGAATCAGTCGTAAAAAACCTTATGGTCGGGTGACGAGCCATTTCGAGATGGCTCAAGCAGGTGCTAAAAGCTGCTGGGATAAAAACTAACATTTGCAAATTTCATTCCACCAGGGCAGCATCCACGGCTAAAAGAATGGACGTGCCTATAAACCACATCCTGGCTACAGCAGGAATAGTGGGTGGAAAGACCGTTCAGAAATTTTATAATAAGCCGTTGGCAAAACCTGTTTTATTTGCAGGAAAGATTTTACAGATTTTGCAAATATTTAATTTAAGCCCAGGGGAACAATTTAATTTCTTTGTTGTTATTGTTAAAAAATGCCATTGTGTTTTTCTACGAACAGATTCATTGGTTGATTACGATAATACACTTCCTCCCTCAAAGACTTCGGCAGTGATGTGGTAATAACTGTTACATGGTTTGAAATCACAGAGCTTTGAAATCTTCACGGAATCACTCACGTGACTCCGAAGTAAAATAGTAAGATTAAATGAGAACTTACCAGTTTGAAGTTTGATCTATATTTTATGAGGAGTTACGATGAGGGATTACGTGCCCTCCGCTCCCACCCTCAATAATATGGGTCAAATTCATAAACTGATGTCTCCTTATCTTTACTATGTTTACTTCAATAACTGTGTCTATCTGTGATTCCACACCGCTGCTTTGAAGTATGCCGCGCATGCCTGCTGAACGGGTTCTTCACGTAATCCCTCATCGTAACTCCTCATAAAATACAGATCAAACTTCAAACTGGTAAGCTCGTTTAATCTTACTATTTTAACTCTTGATTCAACTTGCACCCTATGTCCAGGCTACTGGTTGGGGGCCTGTAGATAAGTCCCATTAAGGTCTTTTTACCCTTACAATTCCTCAGTTCTACCCACACTGACTCCACATCTCCTGATTCTATGTCACCCCTTGTAAGGGACTGAATTTCATTCACCAACCGAGCCACCCCACCCCCTCGTCCCACCTGTCTGTCTTTTTGATAGGATGTATACCCTTGAATATTCAGTTCCCAGCCCTGGGCCTCTTGCAGCCATGTCTCCCTTGCAGTCATTCCCACAACATCATACTTGACAATTTCTAACTGAGCTGGAAGCTCGTCCACTTTATTTCTTATCCTTCGCGCATTCATAAACAACACTTTGACTTTCATCTCCCCTCTCACTCCGGTCACTATTGGCCCTGACCTTACTCTCTTATCCCTTCTCCAACTTTCCTTCCCATTAATTCAAGAGACTTTTATAATTTTTTCTGCACTCACTTCCCCTTTAAATCAGGGCTGGAAATCGCTATCAAAACATGGGGGGAGGGGGGGCACGATTTGTGGGGCATGGTTTCTTGGTGGCCGCTCGCGCGCGCACACACACACACACACACGCGCGCACAAGGCTTCGGCCGTGGGCCCTGTGGACGGTAACATTGGGAGCTGACCTGGTTGGTGACCGACTCCAGCAACAGCAGCTTCATCCGCCCCGAATCGTGGGGCTTCAATCGGCCCGTTCAAGGGGCCTTTAATTGCCCGGCGCAGCTTAAAATCGGCCGGCGGGGGCTTCAACATCGGGAGCCTCGATCGCCTTGACACAGCAGCTGGGCGATGAAAGGCCCCGCGAACGGGCCGATTCAGCCCTTAGAAAGTGTCTGATACCCGCTTGAATCTTTCAAAAGCTACAATGAGATAAATAACACTTAAACAAATAAAACAGAAGCAAACAGAAGAACCAACCTTGGAGGGGGGAGAGAGATGGGGGGAAAAAAATCGACGCTGGACACCTCCCTGCACCAGTGAGGGAACTGGATCCTCATTGCACCCGCACTGCTGGACAACCTCTCTGCACCCTCATCGCTGGACTACCTCTACACCTGCTCTGCTGGACAACCTATCTGCTCCTTCAATGCTGGACACCTCGCTGCATCTGCACTGCTGGTCAACCTCTTTGCTCCCTCACTGCTGGATACTCTCTCCACCTGGCACCTGCACCGCTGGACACCTCTCTGCACACCTCTCTGCACCCTCACTGCTGGACACCTCTCTGCACCCTCACCATCAGAGACAACCTCTCTGCTGCTTCCTGCAGCTGCTCGGGCTCCTCATCATGCTCAAATACTCAACTCTGCAACTGATTGGTCTCTTCAACAACTACATCCCATCCTGCATCCAAGTCACTAAACAGCTTAGACTTCTACGTCGACCCCGTTTCATCCACAGAGGCTCTCGGCGCAAGCTTGCTTACTTCAACCACAGACATTCCATTCCATCCATCTGCTCGCTACCCCACTCTACCCCCCCTCAACTGCGTCACCCCACCATCCCAGCTGACCGCACGCACTGGCAACCGGGACGACCTCAGATCTCTCCAGCCTGCCCCCATCCCTCCACCCTCTCATAATGCCAACTTTGCCCTCCTCAACACCAGGTCGCTCAACAACAAAGCCCTTGCCCTCCATGAACTAATCCTTGACAACACTCTGGACTTCCTTCTGCTCACTGAGACCTGGCAACAACCCAATGTCTTCCTCTCCCTCAATCAAACATCCCCACCTGGATTTAATTACATCTCCAAACCCCGCCCCTCCCGCCATGGAGGTGGCCTCGCTGTTATTTTCAACCAGAATTTTCGTATCACTGAACTCACCTTCCCCCCAGTAGCATCATTTGAATTCCTCGCCTTCAAAGCCCTTTCCTCCATGACAGTCATCCTCATTTACCGGCCACCTAAACCAAACCCCTCCTTCCTATCTGACTTCACTGAACTCCTCACACTTGCCTCATCCCTCTCCCCGCGTCTGCTGCTACTTGGTGACTTAAATATTCACATGGACTCCCCCACCTGCAAGCTCGCATCTGAATTTGCCTTTTTACTTGACAACTTCTCTCTCACTCAGCACGTCACCTTTCCCACCCATGACAAAGGTCACATCCTTGACCTGGTCTGCTCCACAAATCAACCGGTACTCGACCTCCATCCATGCCTCTTCCCCCTCTCTGATCATAAGCTTATACGGTTCACCATCCCTTCTCCGACACCTCGCCCCCGCTTGCTCCGAGAAATCACCTTCCGTAATCTAAAATCCATCAATCCCCACCATCTCTCTGACCTGCTCTCCACCACTCTCCCCCTGGACTCAACCCCCATCTCACCTGATGATCTCACAAACCATCTCAACTCCACCTTGTCTACCTCCCTTAACACTATGGCCCCCCTCAAAACAAGAACCGTAGCTTTCAACACATCTTCACCCTGGTACACACCTGCACTTCGTAAACTGAAACAGACTGGTCGCCGACTTGAACGACTCACAAAGAAATCATCTCTCACAGTCCACCATGAAGCTTACAAACTCCACCTCACTGCCTACAAAGATGCCCTCATTGCTGCAAAATCTGCCTACCTCTCCTCCATATTCACCGACCCCTGCCTAAACCACAGAACCCTCTTCTCCACAGTGGGCAACCTCCTCAAGCCTCGAGCCAACACTCTCCCTACCTCTACTCCGGATCTCTGCAACTCATTCCTCCACTTTTTCGCTGATAAAATCAGCACCATCTATCAATCTTTATCCCCTGTACCCGACTCCCCAGCATCTACTCCACCACCTACCAAGGCCCCTCCTTTCAACATCTCCACTGACCTCCTTACCCCTCCTCCACACTGCTTCCTCTCCCAGTTTGACCTAGTCACCCCTACTGAAATCTCCAAACTCATCAGCTCTTCCAAACCCACTACTTGCTCCCTCGACCCTCTCCCCACTCCCCTGCTGAAGTCCTGCCTCCCCGTTCTCTGCCCCTACCTCACTAATCTCTTCAACTCCTCATTGTCCCAAGGAATTGTCCCCTCCGCTTTCAAAACTGCTGCTGTCACACCAATCTTAAAGAAACCTGGTCTTGATCCCTCCTCTCTCATTAACTACCGCCCAATCTCAAACCTCCCCTTTCTTTCAAAAACCCTGGAGCGTATCGTTGCGTCGCAACTTCATTCCCACCTCCTTGCGTATAACCTACTTGAACCCCTCCAATCTGGCTTTCGCCCCCTCCATAGCACAGAAACTGCTCTCCTCAAAGTCCTCAACGACCTCCTCACCTCTGCTGACACTGGTTCCCTCAACATCCTCATCCTCCTCGACCTGAGCGCAGCCTTCGATACAGTGAACCATAACATCCTGCTCACCAGACTCAAAGACCTCGGCATTGAAGGCTCTGCACTCAGCTGGCTCCGTTCCTACCTTTCCAACAGATCCCACTTCATCTCTCTCCACAACCACACCTCTGCTACAGCCACAGTCACTCAAGGCGTTCCCCAAGGCTCCGTACTCGGCCCCCTCCTCTTCATCATCTACATCCTCCCCCTTGGTCAGATACTCCGCCACTTCAACCTGGACTTCCACTGTTACGCCGATGACACCCAGATCTACCTCGGCACCAAATCCCCCCACAACTCCCCCCCCCCCCCCCCCCACTCTCCCATATCAACTCCTGTTTGTCAGCTATAAAAACCTGGATGCAACATAACTTCCTCAAACTCAACAGCGATAAGACAGAATTCCTCCTCATAGGCTCCAAAGCCACACTCAGCAAAATCAATAACCCCACTCTCACCATCGACGGCACCACTGTCTCCCCATCTCCCCAGGCCCGCAACCCTGGCGTGATCTTTGATTCCACCCTCTCCCTTGAGCCTCACATCCGCCATGTCATTAAAACCTCCTTCTTTCATCTCCGCAACATCGCCAAACTCAGACCTTCTCTCACACCTCCCGCTGCTGAAAGACTCATCCATGCCTTCATCTCCTCCTGACTGGACTATTGCAACTCACTTCTCCTTGGCATCAGCTCCACCTACATCAACCGACCCCAACTGGTTCAGAACGCAGCCGCCCGACTCATCACCCACACCAAATCCTGGCATCACATCACTCCAGTCCTCAAACAACTTCACTGGCTTCCCATCTCCCACCGGATCACCTACAAAATCCTGGTCCTCACCTACAAAGCCCTCCACCATCTGGCCCCCCCCATATCTCACTGACATCCTCTCCCCCTACCAACCCTCACGGTCCCTCAGATCCACATCTGCCGGTCTCCTCTCCATCCACAAGTCCAACCTCCGCAGTTTTGGGGACAGAATCTTCTCCAGGGCAGCTCCCAGGCTCTGGAACACCCTCCCCCAACTGATCCGCAATTCCGTGTCCCTCACCATCTTCCAGTCCCGCCTCAAGACCCATCTCTTCACCTCTGCCTATCCTTAGCCCCACGTGCCCCTCCCTTTTCATCTGTGCATTAATTGCCTCATATTGTGTTTTGAATTGAATTCTGTCTTTACTTTGTGTACTAGTCATGTCTCTACTATTTATTTCATTCCCCTTACATGTTTTTCCTCTACCTGCTAAATTTTTGTAAGGTGTCCTTGAGACTCTTGAAAGGCGCCCATAAATAAAATATTATTATTATTATTATTATTATTACCCGCATCAGACAGCTTTAAGAAATTCTCCGTGAATACCTTCAGTAATACTTGAATGTAAAAACACAATTGGTGACACATCGTGTTAATATGATGTTATTAGAGACATTTAACAAGCGCTTAACAGTGACACCCCCACTGTCTCGCGGATATTTTAATTGAGTTTTTTTCATCGAATTTCAAAATCCGGATTACAAAACACGGGGGGGGGGGATTGCCCCGCACCTCTCAAAACATGGGAGGGACGTGTGTGTCCCCCCCCTTCCCCGTGATTTCCGCCCACACTTTAACTCCATCTCTATCCTCCCAACTTGTCAATCCCTACCCCCCCACCATTTAGTTTAATCCCACATGTGTAGCACTAGCAAACCTGAAGGAATGGGTGACGTATTGGGTTGAGACCCTTCTTCAGATGGAAGGCTGATCCAGAAGATAGAAACATAGATAGAACATAGAAAATAGGTGCGAGAGGAGGCCATTCGGCCCTTCGAGCCAGCACCGCCATTCATTGTGATCATGGCTGATCGTCCCCAATCAATAACTCGTGCCAGCCTTCTCCCCATATCCCTTGACAACACTAGCCCCTAGAGCTCTATCTAACTCTCTCTTAAATCCATCCAGTGACTTGGCCTCCACTGTCCTCTGTGGCAGGGAATTCCACAAATTCACAACCCTCTGGGTGGAAAAGTTTTTTCTCACCTCAGTCTTAAATGACCTCCCCTTTATTCGAAGACTGTGGCCCCTGGTTCTGGACTCGCCTAACATTGGGAACATTTTTCCTGCATCTAGCTTGTCCAGTCCTTTTATAATTTTATATGTTTGATATGCAGGATTCATGGTTACGTGGATTCAGAACTGTCTTACTGGCAGAAGACAGAGGGTAATGTTGGAAGGGGTGTTATTCTTGCTGGGACGTGTGTGATCAGTGGAGATCCACAGTGATAGGTACTAGCATCTCTGTTGTTTGCGAGATACATAAACAACTTGGGTTGGTTGGCAAGTTTGCTGACACAACACAATTGGTGGACTTGTGGACAATTGGGAATGGCTGTCAATGTGTGCAGTGGGATATCGAGCAGCTTCAAAAGCAAAGTAACTGAGTGAATGGAGGAAGGCCGATGGTGATGTACAAGGAGTTTAGCAGGGCTTTGAACAAATTTGGTGGTGAATCTGAAATTCATTGCCACAGATGGCTGTCAAGGGTGATGCGGAGAAAGCAGGAGAATGGGGGTGAGAGGGATAGATCTGCCATGATTGAATGGCGGAGTAAACTTGATGGGCCGAATGGCCTCATTCTGCTCCTTTGACAGCTAGTAAGCTGATGGAACACGGGATGGACAGCCAGGGCTGATTATGGATATTCAACATGGTTTTGTGCGTGGGAGACCACATCTCATGAGTTTTATTGTGTTTTTTGAAGGGTTTGGACCCTTCTTCAGTGACTTGTCAGACTTGTCTATCTTGGAGTATGGTGTTCAGTTTTGGTCACCCTGTTACAGGAAGCATGACGTTAAACTAGAGAGAGTGCAGAGGAGGTTGTGTGGTGTGTCCGCAGCTATGTTTTCCGGACCAGGACAGTGGTTCCTAAGAAGCTGTTCCATCTTCCCGATTCCCCCACCTCCCCCAACTGGAGCCTCATCTCCCCCCTCTCCCAACCACCAGTGGTCCGCAGCAGTGGCAACGTTCACCAGTCCCCACCCCAGGGACATCACCCCGGTTGCATGCCCCTGGTCCAGCCCCATGAGGACCCCCTCCCACCAGCCCGTCCTGAACCCCCCCCCCCTCCCAGAACAGGACATCCCCAGGGTCCCCACTATCCGAGCCCCACCCACCCTGTCACAGCTGGCTCGGCCCAGGTTTGGGGAGGGGGGGTGGGGGGCTGCTATGTTGATGTGGGGGGGGGGGGGGGGGGGGGGGGAGGCTAATGCTTCCTGGCCACCCTACACCAGGATGATGAACACACAGCACGGACTCAGTAATGGGCCATAGGAGTAGCTTTATTGTGATCTGCTACAACGAGGGTGGTCTCGCTGACCTGAGGGGGGCACAGGAAACCGGGCCGTGGGCTAGCCGGGGTCGGGGCACGCTGCCGATCCTCTCCAGAGTTCTCCTGGATGGAGCTGATGGTCCTGGGCTCAGCCCGGGGGCCCCACTGCCCCTCCGTCAGCCCTTTGGCCGCAGCTGCTGGGACAGTTGTCCAAGGGCCCGACTACTCTGCTGGACTCTCTGCCCCAACTTTTGTTGCTGATCCCTGGCCTTTCTGTGGATCTCCTCTCTGGCGCTCTGGCACTTCCTCTGGATGGACTTCAGCTTGTAGTCACTCCCATCCATGGCCATGACTTTAGCCAGATCGATCAGCGGCTGCTTCAGATGCTTGTCGTACATCTCGATGTAGGTCCTAGCCATGGCCCCCAGGCGGTCCAGCATGGTGGACACCTGCGACATCTGGTCTTGGTACTCCATCACCTGCGACTCGTCCGCATCCTTGCCGTCGCTGAGCCTGTCCAACATCCTCTGGCACTCTGTCATCAGCCCGGGGATCAGGTGGATGAAGCTGAGGGTCTGGGACCAGTTGGATTGGAGGCTTCCCAGCAGCTCCAGGGCCTGGGACATCAGCAGCATTGTGGAGCCAATGTCCTTCTCCTGTGTCTGCTGGCCAGACATATCCTCGGACAACTGCGCACTGCGTTTGGTCAGGTCCTCCATGTGCCGGAGATGGTGGTCGTACTTCTCTCCTGCTTGGTCCACCTGCGACTGCACTTCTCTGATCTTCTCCGCAGCCTTCTCTTCCACCTCCGCCAGGAAGGTGACCAGGGCAGAGCTGGGATCCTTGTTCTTCAGGGCCGTGATCTCGTTGACGACAAACTTGGCCGCTCTGACCAGCTCTGAGGCCAGGGCTGCCGGGTTGCTCACATTGCGTGCCAGGCCCAGCACCTGAGGCAGACGTTCCTTCAACTCGCTCAGCACCTCCTCCGCGAGGGTCTCGGTGAAGGCTCTAGACTTGATGTCGTTCAAGGCATCCCTGATCTTCTCCCGCTCCTCGGAAACTTTGGCCCACTCCTCCTCCAAAGCTGCCTTCTTCTCCTCGATGTACTTGGAGCTCTCCCTGCTCGTGTCCAGGGCTCGCTGCACCTCCTGCTGCTGCTCCTGGCTGCATTTCCGCGAGGCTGCAGCTCGCTCCAGACCCTGAGAGAGCTGCAGGTTGAGACGGGAGACAATCTGCTCCACATCTCCAGCAGCCACCTTGCACTGGGCAGCACATGCCTGGGTCATGCCCATCTTCTGGCGAAGGCCCTTGCCCTGTCTCCAGTCCTCGCTCACCCTTCTCAGGACCACTGGCATGTCCTCACAATTGGCCTGGATCTCGATCATGTCGGCACAGATGCCCTGGAATGATTTTGGAGCCTCCAGGCAAATCCTCAGGAGCCATCCTCGGAATGACGTGGGGTCGTCCGAATGGGAAGTCTGGTGGTCTTGCTGGAGAGGGAAGTCGTGGCCGCTCTTGGCCTGGCGGATCAGGTCGGCGAGAATGGCGACGGAGGTGGAGAGGGGGGTCAGGAAGGTCTCCCAGTTGAGCTGTGTCTGCAGGACCAGGTCAAAGCTCTCCGAAATGTGGCCGGTGGCGAAGGGGTCCTGCAACTGTGCGCCTGACATGGTGTCACCTCCTGTAATGAGAACACATGATTACAATTACATCCGACGTGGAGCACAGCACCATACGGCACGGAAACAAGCCCTTCGGCCCACAATGACGCGCTACACATGAAGCCAAGATAAACTAATCCCCTCTGCCTGCACGCGATCCATATCCCTCCTATCCCTGCATATCCGAAAACCTCTTAAACACCACTATCGTACCTGCCTCCACCACCATCCCTGGCAGCACCTTCCAGGCACACACCACCCTCTTTTTCAAAAAAGATTTGCCCCACACATCGTATTTACACTTTGCCCCTCTCACCTTAAGGGAATGTCCTCTAGTCTCTGACACTTCCATCCTTTGAGAAATATTCTGCCCACCTGTCTCTGCCTCTCATTATTTTAGAAACTTCCATCAGGTCTCCCCGCCACCTCGAGTATCATAGAGAAGTAAGGTTGGACAATCCAAGTCCAACCTCACTCTGTAGCTAAAACCCTCTGATCCAGGCAGTATTCTGGTAAACCTCCTCTGCACCCTCTCTAAAGCCTCCACATCCTTCCTGTAATGGGGTGACCAGAACTGCACGCAATACGTAGAAACATAGAAAAAAGGTACAGGAGGAGGCCATTCGGCCCTTCGAGCCAGCACCGCCATTCATTGTGATCATGGCTGATCGGCCCCAATCAATAACCTGTGCCTGCCTTCTTCCCATATTCCTCGATTCCACTAGCCCCTAGAGTTCTATCTAACTCTCTCTTAAATCCATCCAGTGACTTGGCCTCCACTGCCCTCTGTGGCAGGGAATTCCACAAATTCACAACTCTCTGGGTGAAAAAGTGTTTTCTCACCTCAGTCTTAAATGGCCTCCCCTTTATTCTAAGACTGTGGCCCCTGGTTCTGGACTCGCCCAACATTGGGAACATTTTTCCTGCATCTAGCTTGTCCAGTCCTTTTATAATTTTATATGTTTCTATAAGATCTCCTTCATCCTTCTAAACTCCAGTGAATACAAGCCTAGTCTTTTCAATCTTTCCTCATGTGACAGTCCCGCCATCCCAGGGATCAATCTCGTGAACATACGCTGCACTGCCTCAATCACAAGGATGTCCTTCCTCAAATTCGGAGACCAAAACTGTACACAATACTCGAGATGTTGTCTCACCAGAGCCCTATACAACTGCAGAAGAACCTCTCTACTCCTACACTGAAATACTCCACATACGGCCCAACCTAACTTTTATAAAGCTACATCATGACCTCGTGCCTATTATACTCAATGCCCGACAGGAAATCAATGTGAAAGCAAGTATACCATATATCTTCTTACCAGTCTCTTGTATTACCACCCTCATGTGAAAAAGCTACTTATCTTAACTACTAAACCAGGTTCGCTTCTTAATAAACAGACACCACACAAACTGTTTGGTAGACCAGTTCAAAACTTTACTTAACATCGGCCGATGGAAGGGAGGGAGAATTCCAGTCAAGTGACCAACACAGACACTTGACTGTGCTCAGCCACCTTCTCTGAACAACAGAATTACATTGCCTTAAATAGGGTTTTTTTGTCCCCTTAGCACATTCCACAGACATTACTCATGTCAGAGGTACAGGAAAAGGTTTCCACAGAATGCATCACATCAAAGGCCTTTTGTTTACATGGTACAAGATATACTAAAAACATTGCCCATTTTCTTTAGGTCATTTCAGCTCTCCACTTCCCTGGTTCTCCGTTGTCACTTGGTCCCTCATAAACATAGGCCATCTGCTTTATTGCCTCTTGCTTCAAAGATGTGACTGGTTATTTCTCTCTTCCTTTATTGCCTCCTCCCCATAAACATTGGTAATTTGGTTTATGGCATCTTACTTCAAAGATATCTCTAGCTCCTTCAATGTTATAGGATTTATTATCTCACACACCCACAACCTAAGGCAAGCCTAATTTGAGACTAAATATAAGCTGTAAGCTAGCCCAGAAGCCAATTTAATATCTTCTTATATTTTTAACTAAAATTCGACTTCATCACATGTAGTTATGGACCAAATCCATCAGTACATCAACGCTGTTAAGGGATCTGCCATTACCTGAATGCTTTCCCCTTGCATTCAACTTTCAAAAGTGCTAAACTTCACACTTGCTCGGGTTAAACTCCATCTGCCATTTCTCCGCCCATTTCCGTAGTTGATCTATATCTCGCTGTATCTTCTGACTCCCTTCCTCACTGTCCATAACTCCACCAATTTTTGTATTGTCTGCAAATTTACTAACCAACCCATTTACATTCACTTACACGTCTGTAGAGATTGTGGATGCATTTGTAGCAACCTTTCAAGAATCACTTCCCCAACATTTAAGAAACAGTTAGACAGGCACATGGATGTTTGGAGCGATAAGGACCAAACACAAGCAGGTGGGACTAGTGTAGCTGGGACATGTTGGCCGGTGTGGGCAAGTTGGGCCGAAGGGCCTGTTTCCACGCTGTGTCACTCTATTGCCCTGTCCCACTTAGGAAACCTGAACGGAAACCTCTGGAGACTTTGGCCCCACCCAAGGTTTCCGTGCGGTTCCCGGAGGTTGCAGGTGGTTGCCGGAGGTTGCAGGTAGTGGAAGCAGGTAGGGAGACTGACAAAAACCTCCGGGAACCTTGGGTGGGGCGCAAAGTCTCCAGAGGTTTCCGTTCAGGTTTCCTAAGTGGGACAGGGGCATATGACTATGACACTGGGGTCAGGAATTATTCCAGAGGACTGGAAAATGACAAATGTAAGTTCACTGTTTGGGAAGGGCGTGAGGCAAAAGAAAGGACATTTTAGAGAGTTTTGCCTGACTTCAGTAGTTGGGAAGACTTAAAGTCCATTATTATGGATGAGGTTTCGGGGTAGTTGGAAACACAAGAACATTGGCTTTGGTCACTTGCCTGACAAATCTGTTAGAATAATGAGCAGGATAGACAAGAGAGTCAGTGGATGCTGTTTACTTGTATTTTCCATAAGGTGCTGCATGTCAGGCTGCTGAACAAGGTCAGAGTCCATGGTGTTAGAGGCAAGGTACTAGCATGGATTGAAGATTGGCTGAGTGGCAGGAGGCAAAGAGTGGGAATAAAGGGGGTACGTTCTGGATAGCTGCCGAAGACTTAGTTAAGAAATACAATGAGGAAACAGGCCCTTCGGCCCACTGAATCTGCATCGACCAGCGATATCTGCACATTAACACTATTCTACACACACACACACACACACACACACACACACACACACACACACACACACACACACACACACACACACACACACACACACACACACACACACACACACACACACACACACACACCACACACACACACACACACACACACACACCACACACACACACACACACACACACACGACAATTTATACTTTATACCAAGCCAGACTTCCTGAATTTCGTTCAGACTTTTGTTTGTTTGAATGACAATAAAAGCCATTCTATTCTATTCTAAATCCGCTCGTGTTTGGAGTGTGGGAGGAATCGGAGCACCTGGAGAAAACCCACGCGGTCACGGGGAGAACGTACAAACTGCGTACAGACAGCACCCGTAGCTAGGATGGAACCCGGGCCTCTGGTGCTGCGAGTGGCGTAAGGCAGAAAGTCTACCGCTGCGCCACCGTGCCGCACTAATGGTGTTCCGTATGGATCCATGTTTTAGTTTAGTTTGGAGATACAGCGTGGAAACAGGTCCTTCAGAACAACGAGTCCAACAATCACCCCTTCACGACAGTTGGCAGAAGGTGGAACAGCTGACAGAGGAACAGCTGGCAGAGGGCAAACAGCTGGCAGAGGGTAAACAGCTGGCAGAGGGTAAACAGCTGGCAGAAGGCAGAACAGCTGGCAGATCGTAAACAGCTGGCAGATCGTAAACAGCTGGCAGAGAGTGGAACAGCTGGCACAGGGAGACAACACCTGGCAGTGATTGGAACAGCACAAAATGGACTGCACTGTAAAAGGTATTTGGACAGGTACATGGGTTTCGAAGGATATGGGGCCAGACACAACAAATGGCAGCATCTTCGATGAGGCAGCTTGGTCAGCGTAGGCCAAAGGGCCTGTTTACATGCTGCACGACTGATCTAGTGCCACCTACCCACGATGGGCCTATAATATCCCTCTAAACATTTCCTATCCATGGACCTGTTTAAATGATGTTATAATCCCTGCCTTAATTATCTCCTCTGGCAGTTGGTCCCATACACCCAGCACCATCTGTGTGGAAAAAGTTGGCCCTCAGGTCTCTGTGAAACATAGAAAATAGGTGCAGGAGTAGGCCATTCAGCCCTTCGAGCCTGCACCGCCATTCAATATGATCATGGCTGATCATCCAACTCAGTATCCCATCCCTGCCTTCTCTCCATACCCGCTTGATCCCTTTAGCCACAAGGGTCACATCTAACTCCCTCTTAAATATAGCCAATGAACTGGCCTCAACTACCTTCTGTGGCAGAGAATTCCACAGATTCACCACTCTCTGTGTGAAAAATGTTTTTCTCATCTCGGTCCTAAAAGACGTCCCCTTATCCTTAAACTGTGACCCCTTGTTCTGGACTTTCCCAACATCGGGAACAATCTTCCTGTATCTGGCCTGTCCAACCCCTTAAGAATTTTGTAAGTTTCTATAAGATCCCCCCTCAATCTTCTAAATTCTAGCGAGTACAAGCCGAGTCTATCCAGTCTTTCTTCATATGAAAGTCCTGCAAACCCAGGAATCAGTCTGGCGAACCTTCTCTGTACTTCCTCTATGGCAAGAATGTCTTTCCTCAGATTAGGAGACCAAAACTGTACACAATACTCCAGATGTGGTCTCACCAAGACCCTGCACAACTGCAGTAGAACCTCCCTGCTCTTATTCTCAAATCATTTTGTTATGAATGCTAACATGCCATTGTCTTTCTTCACTGCCTGCACCATAGGGTCTGGGATGTGGGGGGAGAGATGTGGGGTCAGGTCGGGGAAGGGTGGAGGTGGAGGGGGGTGGGGGTTAGAGGAAGGGTGAGAGGAGGATAGGTGAAGTCTGTAATGGGGTCTGAAGAATAGAAGACTAAAACTGTACACAATACTCCAGTTGTGGTCTCACCAAGACCCTGCACAACTGCAGTAGAACCTCCCTGCTCTTATTCTTAAATCCTTTTGCAATGAATGCTAACATACCATTTGCTTTCTTCACTGCCTGCTGCACCTGCATGCCTACTTTCAATGACTGGTGTACCATGACACCCAGGTCTCTTTGCATCTCCCCTTTTCCTAATCGGCCACCATTCAGATAATAGTCTACTTTCCTGTTTTTTGCCACCAAAGTGGATAGCCTCACATTTATCCACATTATACTGCATCTGCCATGCATTTGCCCACTCCCCCAGCCTATCCAAGTCACCTTGCAGCCTCCTAGCATCCTCCTCACAGCTAACACTGCCCCCCAGCTTCGTGTCATCTGCATCTAGTCCACCTTTCACCTTAAACCCATGTGCTCTGGTTCTTCAATCCCCTTCCCTGAGAAAAAAGACTGTATCCGTCCTATCTGTTCACCTCATGATCTTACACAACCTTAAATCACTGCACGCCTAGCAATAAAAATCCGAGCCAGCCCAACTGTGGATAGAACACAGAGCAGTATATGACAAGAATAGGCCCTTCGGCCCACAATGTTTGCTCATAACATGATGTGTACTGGTCAACAATCCTCAGCACCCTTCCTGTAACGAGGTGAACAGACTACAGTAAAACTCCAACTACGCCCCAACCAAAGTCCAGCACAACCATGACTTGGACTCGACGGACTTTTCCAGCTTTATAATCTCACCCAAGGCCAGTGGGCACACGGAACCAGCAGCGCCCCTCTCCCTCTGCTCCAAGATCTGGGCTGGGGGTGGGAGACCTACAACAAGCCCCTCATAGCCAAAGATCTTCGCTATAAGATCTTTGCTCATAGCCTCCCGCTGCCCGGGGTCTGCTCCTGCTCCTGCTCCAGCTCCAGCTCCAGCTCCTGCTCCTGCTCCAGCTCCTGCTCCCGGCCTCTCCCGGCCAAAGTTCGCTAGAAGATCTTTGCTCCCGACAGGAAGAGGAGGCCCGGCCTGGAATTCTCCCCGCCCCCGGATCCGCAGCTGGAGAGCGGAGTCCCCGGGAAACGGGCGGAGGCAGGGACGGCACGGCTTAGGGTCTGGGATGCGGGGGGAGAGATGTGGGGTCAGGTCGGGGAAGGGTGAAGTGGAGGGGGGGGAGTGGGGGTTAGAGGGGGAGTGGGGGTTAGAGGGGGGAGAGGAGGATAGGGGGGGGGAGAGGAGGATAGGTGAAGTCTGTAATGGGGTCTGAAGAATAGAAGACTAAAACTGTACACAATACTCCAGGTGTGGTCTCACCAAGACCCTGCACAACTGCAGTAGAACCTCCCTGCTCTTATTCTTAAATCCTTTTGCTATGAATGCTAACATACCATTTGCTTTCTTCACTGCCTGCTGCACCTGCATGCCTACTTTCAATGACTGGTGTACCATGACACCCAGGTCTCGTTGTATCTCCCCTTTTCCTAATCGGCCACCATTCAGATAATAGTCTACTTTCCTTTTTTTTTGCCACCAAAGTGGATAACCTCACATTTATCCACATTATACTGCATCTGCCATGCATTTGCCCACCCAAGCCTATCCAAGTCACCTTGCAGCCTCCTAGCATCCTCCTCACAGCTAACACTGCCCCCCAGCTTCGTGTCATCTGCATCTAGTCCACCTTTCACCTTAAACCCATGTCCTCTGGTTCTTCAATCCCCTTCCCTGAGAAAAAAGACTGTATCCGTCCTATCTGTTCACCTCATGATCTTACACAACCTTAAATCACTGCACGCCTAGCAATAAAAATCCGAGCCAGCCCAACTGTGGATAGAACACAGAGCAGTATATGACAAGAATAGGCCCTTCGGCCCACAATGTTTGCTCATAACATGATGTGTACTGGTCAACAATCCTCAGCACCCTTCCTGTAACGAGGTGAACAGACTACAGTAAAACTCCAACTACGCCCCAACCAAAGTCCAGCACAACCATGACTTGGACTCGACGGACTTTTCCAGCTTTATAATCTCACCCAAGGCCAGTGGGCACACGGAACCAGCAGCGCCCCTCTCCCTCTGCTCCAAGCGCTGGGCTGGGGGTGGGAGACCTACAACAAGCCCCTCATAGCCTCCCGCTGCCCGGGTTCAGCTCCTGCTCCTGCTCCTGCTCCTGCTCCTGCTCCCGGCCGCTCCCGGCCAAAGTTCGCTAGAAGATCTTTGCTCCCGACAGGAAGAGGAGGCCCGGCCTGGAATTCTCCCCGCCCCCGGATCCGCAGCTGGAGAGCGGAGTCCCCGGGAAACGGGCGGAGGCAGGGACGGCACGGCTTAGGGTCTGGGATGTGGGGGGAGAGATGTGGGGTCAGGTCGGGGAAGGGTGAAGTGGAGGGGGGAGTGGGGGTTAGGGGGGGGGAGTGGGGGTTAGAGGGGGAGTGGGGGTTAGAGGGGGAGTGGGGGGTTAGAGGGGGAGTGGGGGTTAGAGGGGGAGAGGAGGATAGGTGAAGTCTGTAATGGGGTCTGAAGAATAGAAGACTAAAAGTGTACACAATACTCCAGTTGTGGTCTCACCAAGACCCTGCACAACTGCAGTAGAACCTCCCTGCTCTTATTCTTAAATCCTTTTGCTATGAATGCTAACATACCATTTGCTTTCTTCACTGCCTGCTGCACCTGCATGCCTACTTTCAATGACTGGTGTACCATGACACCCAGGTCTCGTTGCATCTCCCCTTTTCCTAATCGGCCACCATTCAGATAATAGTCTACTTTCCTGTTTTTTGCCACCAAAGTGGATAGCCTCACATTTATCCACATTATACTGCATCTGCCGTGCATTTGCCCACTCCCCCAGCCTATCCAAGTCACCTTGCAGCCTCCTAGCATCCTCCTCACAGCTAACACTGCCCCCCAGCTTCGTGTCATCTGCATCTAGTCCACCTTTCACCTTAAACCCATGTGCTCTGGTTCTTCAATCCCCTTCCCTGAGAAAAAAGACTGTATCCGTCCTATCTGTTCACCTCATGATCTTACACAACCTTAAATCACTGCACGCCTAGCAATAAAAATCCGAGCCAGCCCAACTGTGGATAGAACACAGAGCAGTATATGACAAGAATAGGCCCTTCGGCCCACAATGTTTGCTCATAACATGATGTGTACTGGTCAACAATCCTCAGCACCCTTCCTGTAACGAGGTGAACAGACTACAGTAAAACTCCAACTACGCCCCAACCAAAGTCCAGCACAACCATGACTTGGACTCGACGGACTTTTCCAGCTTTATAATCTCACCCAAGGCCAGTGGGCACACGGAACCAGCAGCGCCCCTCTCCCTCTGCTCCAAGCGCTGGGCTGGGGGTGGGAGACCTACAACAAGCCCCTCATAGCCTCCCGCTGCCCGGGTTCAGCTCCTGCTCCTGCTCCAGCTCCAGCTCCTGCTCCTGCTCCTGCTCCTGCTCCTGCTCCTGCTCCTGCTCCAGCTCCTGCTCCCGGCCGCTCCCGGCCAAAGTTCGCTAGAAGATCTTTGCTCCCGACAGGAAGAGGAGGCCCGGCCTGGAATTCTCCCCGCCCCCGGATCCGCAGCTGGAGAGCGGTGTCCCCGGGAAACGGGTGGAGGCAGGAACGGCACGGCTTAGGGTCTGGGATGTGGGGGGAGAGATGTGGGGTCAGGTCAGGGAAGGGTGAAGTGGAGGGGGGAGTGGGGGTTAGAGGGGGAGTAGTGGGGGTTAGAGCAGGGAGTGGGGGTTTAGAGCAGGGGAGTGGGGGTTAGAGGGGGAGTGGGGGTTCGAGGGGGAGTGGGGGGTTAGGGGGAGTGGGGGTTAGAGGGGGGGTGGGGGTTAGAGGGGGGAAGTGGGGGTTAGAGGGGGGAGTGGGGGTTAGAGGGGGGAGTGGTGGGGGGTTAGAGGGGGAGTGGGGGTTAGAGGGGGGAGTGGGGGTTAGAGGGGTGGAGTGGGGGTTAGATGAGGGAGGGGGGGGGTTAGGGGGGGAGTGGGGGTTAGAGGGACGTGGGGGGATGGGTGGGGGTTAGAGGGGGAGCGGGAGTGGGGGGTTAGGGGGGGGAGTTAGGAGGGTGGGGGGTTAGAGGGTGGGGGTGGGAGTTAGAGGGGAGTGGGGGTGGGGGGGGGGGAGGGGGGGTGGGGGGTAGAGAGGGGGAGTGGGGGTTAGAGGGGGAGTGGGGGTTAGAGGGGAGTGGGGGTTAGGGGGGGAGTGGGGGTTAGAGGGGGAGTGGGGGTTAGAGGGGGAGTGGGGGTTAGAGGGGGGAGCGGTGGGGTTTAGGGGGGGGTGGGAGTTAGAGAGGGGGAGTGGGGGTTAGAGGAAGGGGGGAGAGGAGGATAGGTGAAGTCTGTAATGGGGTCTGAAGAATAGAAGACCAAAACTGTACGCAATACTCCAGATGTGGTCTCACCAAGACCCTGCACAACTGCAGTAGAACCTCCCTGCTCTTATCCTCAAATCCAACATCGCCAGGAACTTTACAAATATCATCAATTACTTTGTTGAAAACCTGCAAGTTATTCACTAATGTCTCGCCCTGTTTCTCAAGGGAAGTGATAGCTTGTGGGAGTTTGCAAAATGGAAGCAATAAACACAAGATCGCGGTGGAGGGACTTTTTCTGCATGATTTCACTGACAATCCCAACTGCAGCAGATTCTTCTTCTTCAAAACAGTGAACAATTTATTTTATCTTTTCAAAATTTGCAGCATAGTAGAATACAGCAGAGACCTATGTACCCCACCTAGTCAAAATGGGCTGAGGAGGAAGCAGAATCTAGGGTGCCATTT
The DNA here is from genome assembly GCF_028641065.1 of Leucoraja erinaceus. NCBI lineage: Eukaryota > Metazoa > Chordata > Chondrichthyes > Rajiformes > Rajidae > Leucoraja > Leucoraja erinaceus. The sequence goes on along the minus strand of NC_073384.1, from coordinate 70,011,897 downwards.
CCTTGAACAACTGCACACGTGACAGTGCTTTGAGGAACTTTTTCTTGACATTGGAAACTAGGTGATCGATTAGTCTGAAGAAGGGTTTCGTCCCGAAACGTTGCCTATTTCCTTCACTCCATAGATGCTGCTGCACCCGTTGAGTTTCTCCAGCATTTTTATGTAGGCGATCGACATTATAGACAATAGACAATAGGTGCAGGAGTAGGCCATTCAGCCCTTCGAGCCAGCACCGCCATTCAATGTGATCATGGCTGATCAACCACAATCAGTACCTCGTCCCTGCCTTCTCCCCACATCCCCTGACACTGCTACCTTTAAGAGCCCTATCTAGCTCTCCCTTGAAAGTATCCAGAAAACAGGCATCCAGGCAGAGAATTCCACACTCATAACTCTGTGTGAAAAAGTGTTTCCTCGTCTCCATTCTAAATGGCTTACCCCTTATTCTTAAACTGTGGTCCTGGACTGTGGTTCTGGACTCCCTCAACATCGGGAACATGTTTCCTGCCTCTAGCATGTCCAAACCATTAATTTGGTTCATATATGTTTCAATAAGATGCCCTCTCATCCTTCTAAATTCCAGAGTGTACAAGGCCAGTCGCTCCTTTTTCTCAGCATATGACAGTCCCGCCATCCTAGGAATTAACCTTGTGAACCTTCGCTGCATTGGGAAACAAGCTACGTATGTGCTCGGCAATTCTATGGAGTCCGTGAGCTAAGCACGTCAAATGCAACATTTTGGGGAATAAAACTTTTTTTTTTTTTTTTTTTTTTTTTTTTTTTTTTTTATTATTATTGGAGATAAGTACATAGTCTATTACATCATTACTGTCTTACATTTTTAAAATGATAACATTGACAGTTATTATTACATTGTCTCCAATATTTTTTACATTTTTCTTCGTTTTTTTTTTTTATAACTAGATAGAACTAAAAGGATAGGTGAAATAGAGGGAAAGAAGAGGGAAAGAGAGGGGGAAAATAAAAAAAAAAAAATAAAAAAAAAAAAAAAAAAAAAAATAAAAAATAAAAAATAAAAAAAAGAGAGAGGGGTGAAAAAGGTAATTAAGGAAGAATGGGAAAGTTTGTTTAAGTTTAAAGACATCATTCGAGATATGTTCGTATATTTCAAAGTGTAGTATTTCATCCAATCTTTAGTCCGGGTGCTAGTCAGGTTCCTGTGCTGAACTATTCTGACCCTTTAAGTACTCAATAAAAGGAGACCATGTTCCAACGAATAATTCCTGTTTGTCCAACAGGGCAAGTCTAATTCTTTCCACGTTTAAGGTCTCCGTCATTTCTATAATCCACATTCTGATTGTGGGGGCCGTAGGGCCTTTCCAAAATTTTAGGATTAATTTTTTTCCTATTATTAAACTGTAATCGATAAAGTTTCTTTGTGTTATTCTAAGTGTTTGATTTAATTCTAATATTCCGAGAATTATTAATTTTGAGTTTGGTTCCAGTTGTGTTTTGGTTACTTTGGATATTATACTAAAAATATTTACCCAAAATTTTTTAATTTTTGTACAGCTTGTAAACATGTGCGATAACGTAGCTTCTGAATGTTGACATTTATCACATATAGGTGAGATATGTTGAAAAATTTTATGTAATTTTGTTTTGGCGTAATGTAACCTATGTATTACTTTAAATTGTATTAGAGAGTGTCTGGCGTTTAGTGAACACTGATGTATGTATTGTAAACTTTCTTCCCAAGTGTCTTTCGTTATTACCTGATTTAATTCTTTTTCCCATGCTTGTCTGTGTAGGTCCGTCATAGGGATGTCACTGTCTAATAAGATATTATATATAAAAGATATTAATTTTTCTGTATTAGGATGCTTATTCCAACATTCGTCAAGAATCTCTGGGTTTCTATTTCGAAAGTTTTTAGAATTTGATTTAACATAATTTCTAAGTTGAAGATATCTGAAATAATCATTCCCTCGAAGTCCATAAACCTGTTGCAACTCCTGAAATGTCAAAAAAGAGCCTTCCTTGTAAAGGTGTCCCATATTTTTAATTCCATTATTCTTCCATTGTGTAAAACCCCCGTCTAAACATGAAGGCTTAAACAATGAATTATTCACGATTGGAAGACAAAGAGATAAGTTATCTAATTTTAATGTATTTTTTAATTGTTTCCAGACTCTTATAACACTAAATATTATAGGGTTTTCCCTGTAAATTTTCTTGTTTAATTTAGACGTAGCAAATAATATCGAACCAATGTCATAAGGCATACAATCTTCCTTTTCCATTTTTAACCAGTCTGGTTGCTGGTCTATTTCTCCCAACCAGAAGTTCATATTTTTAATATTAACTGCCCAGAAATAAAACAAAAAGTTAGGTAAAACCAAGCCTCCATTATTTTTTGATTTACACAAGTGTCTTTTGCTTATCCTATGATTCTTATAATCCCAGATAAAATCATTAACAATAGAGTCCAATTTTTTAAAGAAGTTTTTTGCCAGGTATATCGGAATCGTCTGAAAAAGGTATAATATTTGTGGTAAAAAAATCATTTTTATGGCATTAATTTTGCCAACCATTGAGATAGGTAATGTTTTCCAGTATTGGATATTCTTATGTAATTTATTCAATAATGGAGGGAAATTTGCTTTAAATAATGATGTATATATCTTAGTTACGTAGATACCTAGATATTTAAATTTTTCATTTACTACTTTAAATGGGAATTGTTGTATTATCTGTTTGTTATGTTCCCTTATTGGCATAATTTCACTTTTATTCCAATTTATTTTGTATCCTGAAAGTGCACCAAATTGGTTTATTAGTTTTAATAGGTTTGGGATACTAATTTCTGGTTTAGTGATGTAAATTAATACGTCATCTGCATATAAAGAAATTTTATTCACTGTGTCTTTAGTGTTATACCCATATATTTCCGGATGCCCCCTAATTCTTTCTGCAAGTGGCTCAATTGCAAGTGCAAATAGTAATGGAGATAACGGGCATCCTTGTCTACAACCTCTAGATAGACTGAATTTAGATGAAAGTCTTTGGTTGGTAAGTATTCTAGCCGTAGGATTTGTGTATAGTAGTTTTATCCATGTGCAAAATTTCTCCCCTAGCTGCATCTTTTCCATCATCGAAAATAAATAAGGCCATTCGACCTGATCAAATGCTTTTTCAGCGTCAAGTGAGATTATTGCTAAATCTTCATTAATAATTCTCTTGGTATATATAATATTAAATAATCTTCTTAGATTATAATATGAATACCGTTTCTGAATAAAGCCTGTTTGGTCAGGGTGTATTAATTTATTTATCACTGTACTTAATCTACGTGCTAGTATTTTAGTTAGTATTTTCTGGTCTGTGTTCAGAAGTGCAATTGCTCTGTATGATCCCGGATCTTCCGGATCTTTATCGGCTTTAGGAATAAGCGTTATTATAGACTCATTTAAGGTGTCTGGGAGTTTCTGTTGAGTGTAAATGTAATCATATAGTCTTTGCAAGCGTGGGCTCAGCAGATCATGAAATTTTTTGTAAAATTCTGAACCTAGACCGTCTGGCCCTATTGCCTTACCATTTTTTAGAGAGCCAATAGACTCCTCAATATCCTTTATCGTAATTTCCCTTTCTAATAATTCTCTATCATTTGCATCTAAACCTTTTAAATTACATTTTATTAAAAAATCTGCTATTCCTTTAATAAAACTTTAAGAGCACGAGCAGCTTGTACAGAGCTGCATCAGTTACAAACAGAAGAACATTCTCGTGTTTTATACCTTCTGGCCAAAGTGTAGCATGTGAAGATGGAAACAAGTGAGCAATAGTTTAGCTGTTTGACTTCTCCAATACTCCAATGATGTCAACAAATACTCCTTTGATGGTTGACCTGCCTCCAGTGCACCGATGACCACATTGTCAACATATCTCCGAAACAGCATCGGTTGTCTCCTCTATTGAGATCCATATTTTGTTGCATACAACAATCTGCACAACAATATTGAAGTTGTTGTCCACATAATGTTTCCATAATGATGACTCGCTCGGTATTTGTCAGACAATAGGCAATAGGTGGAGGAGTAGGCCATTCGGCCCTTCGAGCCAGCACCGACCGCCATTCAATGTGATCATGGCTGATCATCCTCAATCAGTACCCCGTTCCTGCCTTCTCCCCTATATCCTGACTCCGCTATCTTTAAGAGCTCTATCTAACTCTCTCTTGAAAGCATCCAGAGAACCTGCCTCCACCGCCTTCTGGCAGAGAATTCCACTGATCTCTGGGTGAAAAAGTTTTTCCTCATCTCTGTTCTAAATGGCTTGCCCCTTATTCTTAAACTGTGGCCCCTGGTTCAGGACTTCCCCAACATCGGGAACATGTTTCCTGCCTCTAGCATGTCCAAACCCTTAATAATCTTATATGTTTCCATAAAATACCCTCTCACCCTTTTAACTTCCAGAGCATACAAGCCCAGGCGCTACATTCTCTCAGTGTATGACAGTTCCGCCATCCCGGGAATTAACCTTGTGAACCTACGCTGCACTCCCTCAATAGCAAGAATGTCCTTCCTCAAATTAGGGGACCAAAACTGCACACAATACTCCAGGTGTGGTCTCACTAGGGCCCTGTACAACTGCAGAAGGACGTCTTAGCTCCTATACGCAACTCCTCTTGTTATGATGGCCAACATGCCATTCGCTTTCTTCACTGCCTGCTATACCTGCATGCTTACTTTCATAGACTGATGAACAAGGACCCCCAGATCCCATTGTACTTCCCCTATTCCCAACTTGACACCATTTAGATAATAATCTGCCTTCCTGTTTTTGCTACCATAGTGAATAACCTCACATTTATCCACATTAAACTGTATCTGCCATGCATCTGCCCACTCACCCAACCTATCCAAGTCACCCTGCATTCTCATAGCATCCTCATCACAGTTCATGTGAATTTCCTTCAGTTCCTCTGTCACCCTAGGTCCTCTGGCCACTACTAGATCAGGAAGATTGTTTGTGTCCTCCTTAGTGAAGACAGATCCAAAGTACCTGTTCAACTCATCTGCCATTTCAATGTTCCCCATAATAAATTCACTCTTTTCAATCTTTAAGGGTCCAACTTTGGTCTTAACTCATTTTTTCCTCTTCACATACCTAAAGAAGCTTTTACTACCCTGCTTTATATTTTTGGCTATCTTACCTTCATACCTCATCTGTTCTCACCGTATTGTCTTTTTAGTTATCTTCTGTTGCTCTTTAAACATTACCCATTCCTCTTGCTTCCCGCTCACCTTTGATACGTTGTACTTCTTCTCTTTTATTTTTACACTGTCCCTGACGTCCCTTGTCAGCCACGGTCGCCTATTACTCCCCTTGGAATCTTTCTTCCTCTTTGGAATGAACTGATCCTGCACCTTCTGTATTATTCCCAGAAATACCTGCCATTGTTATTCCCCTGTCATCCCTGCTAGGGTATCTTTCCAGTCAACTTTGGCCAGCTCCTCCCTCATGGCTCCATAGTCCCCTTTGTTCAACTGTTATACTGACACCTCCGATTTACCCTTCTCCCGCTAAAATTGTAAATTAAAACTGATCATATTAATCATGTTCTGTGTATTTCTCTAAAAAACTCTTGAGAGATTTGTTTTCCAATTTCCACAGTGGAATTCCAGCATCAATGAATGCCTTGCACAGATCACTCGAAAATTCAGGTTTGCGACTGAAGCCAGCAGTAAATGTAGTGAGGAGACATGCTTGAGTATTCCCGCCTTCAGTTTCTCTGCCGCCGGCTTGTGTTTAGCTGTCTGTACTTGCTGGGAGATGAAATATTTTTTCTCATGATTCACTGCTTTCTCACATGCTTTGCAAAACAGTGCACAGTTATCTGTAGAGAATATATCACTCCTGTACACTCTCACCAAATCGTGCAGTTTTTTACAAGGCGTTGACTTGACTTTAGGCATTTTGACGCTTGCAGGGGTAGATCTTACAGGAGCGGGGATACAGACCTCTACAGGCAGGCCACGTACAAGCTGAGAAGAGGAATCAGAGCTGCCAAGGAAAAGTACTCTGAGCAGTTGAGGAGCAAGTTCTCAGCTAATGACTCTTCCACAGTTTGGAAGGGCTTGCAATAAATCACCAGCTACAAGAGGAAAACCTCCCACTCCTTGGATAATCGTCAGCTGACCAACGACCTGAACGAGTTCTACTGTAGGTTAGATGGACAGAAACTTATCCCCTCCCCAACTAACACTTCACACCTATTCACAGCCTGACTCCAGTTTGAAAAGGTAGACAAAAGTGCTCGAGAGACTCAGCGGGTGCGGCAGCATCTATGGAGCGAAGGAAATAGGCAACGTTTCGGGCCGAAACCCTTCTTCAGAGCCCGAAACGTTGCCTATTTCCTTTCCTTCGCTCCATGGATGCTGCTCCAGTTTGAAAAGACTAGGTCCTTCCCCACGCACCCCTCACCCACTTACAGCCTGACTTCAAAAGACTAGGGTCTTGTCCACTACCCACGAATGAACAACCGACGATGGCACCCCCGTTTTCGGCCCAGTGGTGGAAACGTTCTTGTAGGTTACTTTAACACGGCAAAAAAAAGGCTGATTTAGGCACTCAATCGTGAAAAAAGGCATTGTCTTGCTGAAATCATCAAAAAAGGCACGTGGCACATGGCCAAATCCTGGCTCTAGTGCTGGCACAACGATGCAAGGGAAAATGGATGGGAGGAGGTCCTGCTTCTCTCCCACTGAAGTGCGTGATAACATTTCGGCTTTGCAACGGAGAATGTTGCAGAATTGGATCTTAAACACCACACTGGGGTGGTAACACTTGGAGTATTGTGTTAAACTTTGGTCATATTGCTACAGGCAGGATGTTGTCAAGCTGGAAAGGGATCAGAGAAGATTCACGAGGAAGTTATTAATACTCGAGGCCCTGAGCTACAGGGAGAGGTTGAGCAGGCTGGGACTCTATTCCTTGGAGCGCAGGAGGATGAGGGGTGATCTTATAGAGATGTTTAAAATCATGAGGGGAATGGATAGGGTAGATGCAGTCTTTACCCTGAGACCACGGGTTCAAGGTGAGGGGGCAGAGATTAAATAGGCTGTGGCGCGTGGGTCTCAAAATGAGGCAAGTAGTCCAAAGTTTGAGAAGCACTTTTATTTTATTCCTCCCGGTTCAAGGGAAGACGAAACCAGTAAAAGATGGCACCCAAACCCTGCCTTTTAAACCCTCCGACTGAGGGCCGCCTCCGGACTGCACCACTCCTGTGCCGAGGGGTTCGGCAGTCTAATGGCACGACCCTTAGGAGCCGCCACAAGGCAATCTTTATACACAGGTGTATGGAACGGGCTGCCAGAGGAGGTAGTTGAGGCAGGGACCATAACAACATTGCAAACCCACTTGGGCAGGTATATGGGTAGGAAAGGTATGGGAGGGATATGGGCCAAAGGCAGGCAATGGGACTAGTGTTGATATGGGCATGTTGGCCGGCATGGATGAGCTGGGCCGAAAAGCCTGTTTCCGTGCTGTGTGACTCTATTCCCCTGGATATTATTTTCCGTTGTTGGTTGAGTCCATAATGTCCCGTCCGGTTTCTTGTTTGTGGGAGCCTCTCCCACTCACTGGACCAGCAAGTGGTCTATAGACTGCCTGCCCACCTACCTTGATATGGTCAGCACATTTAGCACCTGCGCCAGCGTTGTTGACACAGGGAGGATGCAGCAGTCGCCCAGAGCTGGGCACGTCACTGGTAACGTCAGGCAGCGAGCGGGGAAATGCAGGAACTGCCACGTATTACCTCCCAGCTGCTAGCCTGTTGTTTCTCCACAACAGTTCCCTTACCCAGCTCACACGTGACTTCCTCAACAGATTCCAGTCAAACCGGTCCATCCTGACGTGAGGTGTAGATCCGGTCTGACAGCCTCGCCCGGCCTGGTGGAAGCCAGCCAGGCTGCCCACCCTGGACTCTCGCTGCGTCTCCCGCAGGCAGGGCTAGTACGCTGCCACTGCCCTGTACACTGCTCTACCACTGGAGGCAGGGAGGGGGCAGTACCCCCACCCCCTGGGTCACTGACCTCACCCCCCTCCCCCCCCCTAACCCCAAGGCACAGGACGGCTGGTGACCCCCCACCTTTCATCTCAGCAACAACCTTGTCCCACTGCTGGGGGCAGGTCAGGAGCCCCACCCTCCATCTATCCTACATCTGCCCCCTCCGCCAGAGACCATTCGGCCCCTCTGTTTGCTGCAGATAGCAACCGTGTTGACCCATCTGTGGAGTTCCACCTTGCTGACCTCCAACCTGTGACCCTACCCCTGACCTGTGACTGACCCCTGACCTGTGACCCTGACCCCCGTGACCTGTGACCCTGTCCCCGCGACCTGTGACCCATGACCTGTGACCCTGCTCCCCACCTGTGACTCTGACCTCCGACCTGTGACCCTGACCCATGACCTGTGACCCTGAACCCCGACCTGTGACCCTGACCCGCGACCTGTGACCCTGCTCCCCACCTGTGACCCTGCCCCCACGACCTGTGACCCTGTCCCCCACCTGTGACCCTGCTCCCCACCCCCGCCTCAGGCTGCCCTCTCCCACTGTGGGCGGGACGGGTGAGGCAGGAGCTGAATCCCACCCGGATCGGGAATCCCGACTCAATCACCGGGAGATGATGGTGAAGGTAAATGTGAGCCGCAGAGTGTTACAGCACGGATGGGATGGGCCGAAGGGCCTGTTTTCATGCTGCATGGCTCTATCCAAGCAAGTCCCAGCTGCCCGCGCTTGGCCCATATCCCTCTAATCCTGTCCTAACCTTGCACCTGTCCAAGTGTCTTTTAAATGTTGCTATTGTACCTGCCCCAACTACCTCCTCCGACAGCTCGTTCCTCTCTGTGTGTAAAAGTTACCACTCAGGTCCCTATAAAATCTTCCCCCCACCCCCCACCCGGCACCTTAAAGCTCTGTCTCTCAGTTCTTGTTACCCCCACGCTGGGTAAAAGACTCTGTGCATTCGCTGTATTAATGACACAGAAAGCTGTAAATAGGTCTGATCTAAACCTTATTTCAGAAGCAGGGCGGGGGTGACAACTACAGTTTGGACAGTTGGGGAGGGCAAGTGTTGGGGACACTGTTAATGAGGGAAGGGTTAGGTCCCATGGTCCACAATCACCCCCACTCCACAGTTGGCGGGCTCCAAGTAGAATCAGTTTGTGTGCAGCTGGGATGTGGGGGGTGGAGCAGACAGCAGGAGTGTGAGACGGAGGGGCAGGGGGAGGGGGTCCCTGAATGGTGGCAGTGAGGCCTGTGGGGGAATTGGAGGGGAAAGAAGTCATCATGGAGGTAGAATCTACACACAGACTGTCCAAAAGTCGGGCACAGAGCCGTTTTTCCCTGGGTGGAAATGACAAATCGGTCCTGGTTCAATATGTTTAAGAAGGAACTACAGATGCTGGAAAATCGAAGGTAGACAAAAATGCTGGAGAAACTCAGCGGGCGAGGCAGCTTCTATCGAGCGAAGGAAATAGGCAATGTTTAGGTCCGAAAACCCTTCTTCAGACTGATGTGGGGTGGAGGTGGGGGGGGGGGGGGGGGGGGGGGGGGGGGGGGGGGGAAATAGCTTAATATCTTTGTTTTGATCTTTATTTTATGAGGGTGGAGGCGGTGTGAAGGGAGGTAATAGTAAGTTAATATCTTTGTTTTTGATCTTTATTTTATGAGGAGCGTTATGTCGAGGGATTACGTGAAGACCCCGTCAGCAACAATTTGTTCCCCGTGGAACAAATCCATGCTTCACTCACTGCCGAAGTCATCCAAGGGAGGAAGTATGTTATCGTATTCAGACATGAATCAAAATTTGAAACAATAACGATTTATTTTAACAAAGAAAATAATGCTCCCTCGGGCTAAATTATATTAAAGAACTTAAAATAGTTTCTGCAAACACCGCAGGTTTGGCGATCGGCTTATTATAAAAGATTTGGAAGGTCTTCTCCCTGGACCATCCTGCTGTTGCCAGGATATGGTCCATTGGCATCTCCATGGTTCTGGCCGCCGATGTTGCTGCTGCCCTGGTGGAATGAGATTTAAAAATGTCAGTATCCACCCCAGCAGCTCCCAGAAACTGTCTCAGCCATCTAGAGATGGTTTGTGCTGACACCCGGCCATGAGGCTGTTTAAAGCTGACCCATAGCGCCAATTTGCTTCCTCTTAAGGTTTTTGTAGTCTTAAAGTATAGCAGTAGGTGTGTTTTAACATACAGACGGGGGTCAGATGGGTATGCCCGGAATTCCAAATTCAGTCCCGATGTTCCTGGTCTACTTTGTTTGACCAACTCCAAGATCCGGAAGGTTATCTTGTCAGTTGATGTTTTTATATTGTCCAATCTTAATTTGTGTAGGGACTGGACCCTTTGAGCTGAGACCAATGCCATCAGCATGACTGTTTTTAGTGTGAGCTGTTCCAGGGACAGGGACATTGCTGGTGACCAACCCCTTAGCAATGTCAGTACAACACTGACGTCCCATATCTGGGAGTACCTCGGTCTGGGAGGGTTGGTGTTGTAGACACACCTCATAAGTTTGGCAACTAGAGGGTGGGATCCCATGGACTGCTATCCCGGTGCCTGCCACAAGTATGCTGACAGAGCACTCCTAGCACTATTAATAGCGCTGTAACTCAGTCCTTCATCAAAGTGAAGGCTGGATAGGAACTCCAGGACGTTGGTGACTGTAGCTGTGTTATACGCTACACCAGTCCTTCAGCAGTACGATTCCCATTTCTGAATGCTGCAGAGGTACTGCTTTTTAGTTGACTCTCGATAGGCCGCCGTGATCATGTTCATGGTCCTGTCCGTCAGTCCCAGATCCAGCAAAGGTCTTTTCAAATTCTGCAAGCCAACAGATTTATCCTGTCATGGCACGGATGACTCTCGCCTGTAACAGGATGGACCAACAGATCTGGTCTTTTAGTAATGGTCATATACGGTACAGAGCCCATGTCGAGGACCACAGGGAACCATGGCTGTGTAGGCCAATCGGGTACTACCAAAATACCTGAAGTTGAGTCCATTTGTATTTTGTGTAGGACCCAACCCGAGGCAGAAGGGGGGGAAAGGCATAGAAAAACAATTTTCCCCAATTCAGCGAAAAAGCGTCCATCGCTGCTGCCCCAGGGTCTGGCTCCCAAGCGACATATGTTGGCAACTGGTGATTCAGTCTAGATGCAAAGAGATCGATATCAGGTGTACCATACCGCATAGTATTATCAGCAAATACTTTGGGGTTTAACATCCATTCGGTGTTGTCATTACATTTTCGTGACCTGGTGTCTGCCACTGTGTTTAGCTTACCTGGTAGGTAAGTTGCTGATAGCCAAATATGTCTGTTGACACACCGTTGCCAGATTGTATTGGCCAGATTGTCACACAATATCGATTTTATTCCACCCATATGATTAATATATGCCACCACCGTGGTATTATCAATTTGTAGGTGGATATGCAGATGGTGCATAGCTGAACAGTAGGCTTTTAGCCCATAAAATGCACCCAACATTTCTAAATAATTTATACCCAGTGTTTGTAGTAGTGATGATTCTTGTATGTTCCATCTACCACCAGTACTGGACATAGTGTTAGTTGCTCCCCAGCCATGAGCGCTGTCATCTGTTTGTAATGTGAATGATGGGTTACTGATAACGATGGGGCTGGAACTATGCCAAATATTTTCCTTCCACCATTGTAACTCCAAAATTGCTTTGGCTGGTAATTGCATAGGTCGATCAAAATGACCTGCATGTTGTTTTAGCGCTTGCACCTTTACCCTTTGTAGATTTTGGTAATGCAAAGGTCCAAACTGAGTAGCTGGAAATGCTACTACTAGTTTCCCAATTACTCTTGCCACCTGTCGAATATATGGTTGATTAGTAACAATCAATTTGTTGCAGGCTTCCACCAAGTCTGCTGCTTTGTTCTTTGGCAAAGTTACAGATGTGTGGATAGAGTTAATTGTGAATCCCAGATAGTCCATAGTTGTGGATGGTGTCAACGTAGATTTATCTGGATGGATGATAAACCCCAGTGTTTCAAACAAATGTTTGGTAGCTAAAACTGCTGATTTTGCTAATTCCAGGGTTTTCCCCACAATCAAAATATCATCAAGATATGCCATGACAATATGTTTTTGTTTTCTTAGTATTGCCAAGGCTGGTTTCAATATCTTGGTAAATAGTCTAGGGGCTGATGTTGAACCATTAGGCAACGTTTTATATTGTCATAGTTGCCCCATCCAGTTAAATTTTAGGTATCGACGATGATCCTTATGTATGGGGACTAAATAGTATGCATCTTTTAAATCGATGCATGCCATGAAGTATCCTTCGGAAACTAATTGTTTGGCAGTAACAAATGTTTCCATTTTGAAATGAATGTACTTTACAAAAGTATTCAGTCTAGTTAAGTCAATGATGATGTGACATCCACCATCTTTCTTCGTTTTTGTAAAAATGTTTGATACAAATTCCAGAGAGTCATGCGCCGTCTTCTCTATAACTCCTTTAGCATGTAACCTCACTAGTTCTGCATGTCCTTCCAACTTCTTCTGTTGTGAGAGTACAAACTCCCTGTTAGGTACATGTTGAACTGGTGGCATATCTTTTTGGATGAAATCAATTTTGTATCTGCGGTTGTGCTGTAGCTGTTTTGCATAACCCTGCGAATTTGGTGTTGAGGGCAGGTTTGATAGTGTTCTTTCTCAAGCAGTTTATTTCGTATTGGGTGGTACATAGTAATGCCAGTGAATCCTGCTGATTGTCTGTCATTTCAACACCATCAACGTGGTGACTTGGTGACAACTCCCAGCAGCTCTTCCTGGTACTGCACCCCCAGCACACTGTCAGTATCTTCAGCCATGATCCCCTCTTCCAGGCCAGCCCAGCCCTGGCCCCCAATGCTCCCCTCTGTCGAGGGAGATGCGATGGACAGCGCCGAATACGGTGCTGTTGTGGGTGTGCGAGCACTCCCATGGCGAGCTTGCTCCATCTCCCGGAGCAAGTCACGTTGGAGCATCTGCTCCATCAACCGCTCCATGCGGGATCGATGGTCACCTCTGCTGCTCTCGTGCAGTGGGTCCTCCTGGCCCTCCTGGCCGGACTGACTTTTGCTTCGCTTTGCCTCCAACCCGCTGCGGTGGTTTGAGCTGAGCAGCTCGCGGCGTTGGACTCGGCTGAGCAGGGTTTGAGTCCGAGACTGTGGATCGCAGCGAGTGCGGTCCAGGTGCCGCTGGTCGCCCCCCCACTGCCGGAACCTTCCCGGTCCACCGCAGTCACACGGGACGCGACCCTCTTCAGTTTTCTTTCCCTTGTCCATAGTTGCTGCAACGCAAAACACAGCAAGGGCAAGAAACAAACGACCTCAGAATAAGCTTAACTTACCTGCAGTTCCTGTTTTAAACGTTGCCGCGGGAGAGCTCTTCCCCCGCCCATCACGCCCGTGCAATGCGTGAGACGCTATGTCGCGCATGCGTGCTGGCGGGGTCTTCACGTAGTCACTCGCGTGACTCGGAAGTAAAATATGGCCACTTGTACGGAGATGCAGTGAGCAATGTTGTTTTGCATGCTGTCCAGTCAGATCAGATGTACCATACAGCAGTACAGCATGTGCTCGGCAGAAGGGAAACAGAATGCAGAGTATCATGTCACAGCCAGGGCAAAGTGAAGATTGAAAAATCCAAAGGCTGCCATCAGGTAGATTGGGAGATTGGGAATACTGGTGCACATGTGTTTAAAATGGGGGAACGTTTTTAGGAGACCTGTCAATGTTCCCCACAGATGCTGATCGACATGCATGGTGACTTTTAAAAAAATTCATAAGTGTTAGGAGTAGAATTAGGTCATTCGACCCATCAAGTCTACTCCGCCATTCAATCATGGCTGATCTATCTCTCCCTCCTAACACCATTTTCCTGCCTTCTCCCCATAACCCATAACATCCATACTAATCAAGACTCTATCCATCTCTGCCTTGAAAAATATCCACAGACCTGGCCTCCACAGCCTTCTGTGGCAAAGAATTCCACATTCACCACCCTCTGACTAAAGAAATTTCTCCTCATCTCCTTCCTAAAAGAACGTCCTTTAATTCTGAGGCTATGACCACTAGTCCTGGACTCTCCCACTACTCCCACTAGTGGAAACATCCTCTCCACATCCAGGAGATGTGTGGAGCAAGTTTGTTTACACAGAGGGTGGTGGGGGCTTGGAGCTTGCTGCCAGGGGTGGTGGAGGCTCTTGGACGGACACATGGATGGGCACGTTATTGGGGGATGTGGATCACGTGGCGGCAGATGAGATCAGTTTACCTTGGCATCACGTTTGGCACGGACATGGTGGGCCGGGAGGGGGAGGTCTGTTCCTCCATTCTGCTGGTCTATATCTACTGAAGCAAAGTCCAAGCAAAGTGGTCAAGGATGGATTCGCAGAGTGTGCGAGCATTTCCAGGCCAGTGCAGATGCCGACTAGGAACTGGTCCTGGCCACAGGAACGGGTTCATCATCTGCGGCTGGGAATAGTGACTGGGATGGGATGGAATGTGATGGAAAGTTGGAAAGAGATGTTGAGAGTGGAGCCAGGATTTCACAATCAGCTGGCAGTAGCGAGGGGTGGGGGAGAGGTGGGGAATGAGGGGAGGGGGAGGGGTGGGGAATGGAGGGGGAGGGGTAGGGGGTGGGGGACAGTGAGGGGAGGTTTTGGGGGGTAGGGAATGAGGGGAGGGGGAAGGGGTGAGGGAGGGGGTGAGTGGTGGGAGGAGGTGTGGTGGAGGTGTGGGGTGTGAGGGGATGGGCTGGGGGGTGAGGGGAAGGGTTGGGCATTAGAGGAAGGAGTTGGGGTGAGTGGATGGGTGAGGGTGGAGCGGAGTGGTTGGGGTGAGGTGAGGGGTGGGGGCAGAAGTGTGGGATGGGGGAGAGGGTTGTGGGTGAGAGAAGGGGGTTGAGGGGGTGAGCTGAGTGTTGGGGAGGAAGGTGGGGGGTGAGGGGAGGGGGGTTGGAGTGAGGAGAGGGGTGGTGGGGGGGAGCGGTGCAGAGGGTGGAGAGCCAGTGAGATTGCACCCTTATCATCGTTACTCTTTTGCATATCGTTACTCATTCATTTGTTCTCTATCTCTCTACATCACCGTCTATATCTCTCGTTTCCCTCTCCCCTGACTCTCAGTCTGAAGAAGGGTCTCGACCCGAAACATCACCCTTCCCTTCTCTCCAGAGATGCTGCCTGTCCCGCTGAGTGACTCCAGCATTTTGTGTCTATCTTCGGTTTAAACCAGCATAGCCAAGGGGAACAAGGCGACTGTTTCACCAAACACGTGCTCGGTCCGCCAAGTCCTGCTGCATCTCCCCGTTGCTAACCATTTTAACCCCCCCCTCCCTTTCCCACACTGACCTTTCTGTCCTGGGCCTCCTCTATTGTCAGTGTGAGGCCACACGCAAACCAGAGGAACCGCACCTCATATTTTGCTTGGGCAGCTTGCAACCCAGCAGGTGAGGGGAGGTTTTGGGGGGTGGGAATGAGGGGAGGGGGAGGGGCGAGGGAGGGGTGGGGAGGTGTGGGGTGTGTGAGGGGAGGCTGGAGGGTGGGGGAATGGGTGAGGGGTGGATGGAGGGGAGGGGGTGGGGGGGATGGTTTGAGGGGAGGGGGGTGGGTGAAGGGTGCAGGGTAGGTTTTGGGGGGTGGGGAATTCGGGTGGGGAAGGGCTGCGAGGGATGTGAGGAGGGGGTGTTGGAGGTGTGGGTGTGAGGGGAAGGGTTTGGTGTGAGTGGAGGGGTGAGGGATGGGTTAGGGTGGACGGCGGAGGGGATGGGTGAGGTGAGGGGTGGTGGGCAGTCAGGTGTGTGGGGTGAGAGGAAGGGGGTGCGAGGAAGGGGGTGAGTGAGGGGGGTGAGTGGGTGATCTGAGTGGTTGGGGGATGAAGGGTGGGGTTTGAGGGGAGGGGGTTTGGAGTGAGGTGGTGTTGGGGTGGTGGGGAGGGAAGTTAGGGACCAGGGGTGTTGAGTGTGAGGTGAGTTGAGTGGTTGGGAGGTGGGGGTTTGGGGGCGGGGTTGGGGGTGAGGGAAGGGGGTGAGCGAGTCGTTGGGGAGTAGTGTTTGGGGGGGGGTTTGGTTTGGGGGTTCGATGGTTTGGGGGTTGGAGTTGAGGGGAGGGTGGTTGGGGGATTAGGGTTGCACGAGGGGGGTTGTGGGGCCCTACAGTTTTGAGGGTGTTGAGCAGCCTGGCCATGGACCATGCCAACACATCCCTTGCAAGAAGGTTCATGTCCGTGGTCAGAGGAGAGGCTCCAGAGGATGAATCCCAGCCACAGGCTGCTGGCGTTGCCAGGAAGAGCAGCTGGGACAGGGGCCAAGTCACATTCAGAAGAGGAGGCGGGATGGATGAACGGGGGGTGTGGAACTGATGATGAGGAACAAGTCGGCGATATAGGGAAATATGGAACAAATGAATAAAAGATATGCAAAAATAACATTGTCCAGGTGCTCCAGTGCAGGGTGGAGAGCCAGTGAGATCGCACCCTTATCATCGTCACTCTTTTGCATATCGTTACTCAATCATTTGTTCTCTATCTCTCTACATCACCGTCTATATTTCTCGTTTCCCTCTCCCCTGACTCCCAGTCTGAAGAAGGGTCTCGACCCGAAACGTCACCCTTTCCTTCTCTCCAGAGATGCTGCCTGTCCCGCTGAGTTACTCCAGCATTTTGTGTCTATCTTCGTTTTAAACCAGCATAGCCAAGGGGAACAAGGCGACTGTTTCACCAGACACGTGCTCAGTCCGCCAAGTCCTGCAACATCTCCCGGTTGCTAACCATTTTAACCCCCCCCTCCCTTTCCCACACTGACCTTTCTGTCCTGGGCCTCCCCTATTGTCAGTGTGAGGCCACACGCAAACCAGAGGAACCGCACCTCATATTTTGCTTGGGCAGCTTGCAACCCAGCAGGATGAACATTGAATTCTCCAATTGTAGATAACACTTGCCGCCTCCTCCCCTCCTCCCCCTCCCCCCACCAACCCGCCCCTTCCCAACCCTGGTACGTAACATCGAAACATGGAAAATAGGTGCAGGAAGAGGCCATTCGGCCCTTCGAGCCAGCACCGCCATTCATTGTGATCACGGCTGATCGTCCCCTATCAATAACCCGTGCCTGCCTTCTCCCCATATCCCTTGATTCCACTAGCCCCTAGAACTCTATCCAACTCTCTCTTAAATTCATCCAGTGACTTGGCCTCCACTGCCCTCTGTGGCAGGGAATTCCACAAATTCACAAAAACCTTTTTCTCACCTCAGTCTTATATGGCCTCCCCTTTATTCTAAGACTGTGGCCCCTGGTTCTGGACTCGCCCGACATTGGGAACATTTTTCCTGCATCTAGCTTGTCCAATCCTTTAATACTTTTATATGTTTCTGTAGATACCCCCTCAATTCCTTCTAAACTCCAGTGACTACAACAGCCTAGTCCTTTTCAATCTTTCCTCATATGATGCCAGTCCTGCATCCCAGGACACCAATCTTGTGAACCTTACGCTGCACTGCCTCAATCACAAGGATTTCCTTCCCTCAAATTAGACGACCCAAAACTGTACACAAGACTCCAGATGTGGTCTCCACCAAGCCTAGATACACTGCAGAAGAACCGCTCGTCTACTCCTATACTGAAAGCCTCTTTGTTATGAAGGCCACCATTCCATTAGCTTTCTTCACTGCCTGCTGACCTGCATGGCAACTTTCAATGACGGTGTACAAGGCACCCCAGTTACTGTTGCTGCACCATCCTCCCTTTTTACCTAACCTAACCGCCCGTTGAGATAATAATCTGCCCCCTTGTTTTTGCCACCACCCACCCCCCCTCACCACCCCCTCCTGTTCCCTTCCACCTATCTCACCCCACTGGGGCTCTTAACGGTCTCACTTCACTTCCTACATCTGACAATCCTTTTGTCTCCTTATCCCACCCACGCCTCTTTGCCACTTACTCCAACAATTCACACCCCCTCACCTGTATCCCCCCCTGTATCCACGACTCCTCACCCACCCGACCTTCCCTTTTCTATCCCCACCTCAAAATCCTTTTTCCTTTCTAATTTTTTAAGCCCCCCCCCCCCCCCCCCCGACTCACATCCTTGTGATGAAGGACCCAACCTAAAACGGTCACCTGTCCATTTCCCTTCCATAGCCCGATGCCGGCCTGACGGCTGTTGATTCCTCCAGACCTTTTGTTTTTACGTGGATTCCATCACCTGACAGTTCCGTGTGTCTCACGTGTATAAATAATCGCCGCATCCCCAAGCTCTGTGCTCAGCTTTTGGTCAACATCCCCTGCTCTCGAGAGATGCTCTTCAGCTGGAAACCAGTGCCATGGAATATTGATGAGGATTTGGCCAGGATTTTTGCCAACTGCGTCTTGGGCGTTGAATGGCCATCACAAGGTGAAAATCATGGGAACTCAGCGACATCGAAGCCTCACCTCTCTAACGATCTCAATGCGATTCTACGACCGCTTTGATGAAGAGAACACTGATGTGGTCTTCCCGAGTCCCCCATACAGGTTTTACAGTGCGCATTACAGATACAGTTACAGATGGTATATTACTATGTTACAGAGGCCGACCTCGATGTCAGAAAACTTCAGGGGGGTGTTAACCCCCTTTGAAAGCACCTAGGACCTGATGGTCTTCCCCGATCGAAATCACCTCAAACCTGTTGCGTGACCACACCGCTGGATTTTTTTTTTCTTGTTGTTTTTTTAAATATTATATTTTTATTAGCAGTACAGTAAATCACATGAATACATCGCATACATCTTATTACATTATGTTGTACCACTTCATGTTGTTTTGAGCTTTCAAAAAGATAGAAAAAAGAAATAACGGAAAAGTAATGCAATAATCGTGAAGGTGCAGGAAAAGTGTTGGGAGAAGAGAAACCCCTTAGGGAAGGAATTAGAGAATGAAGCAAAGAAAAGAAATAAAGACCCTAGAAAGAGGAAAGAAAAAAAAAAGAAGAAAAAATCAATCGCTCTATTTGTAACACAAAAACTCCGCAAAAAAAAAGGATATACCAACCGGTGTTTTTATTAAAACATTTATTTTATTACCCCCCCGTTTCCAGGTCTTGGTAGCCTTTATGTTATAACTTATTATTGCACCTTATGCTTGTAATAGTTCCATAAATGAAGACCACGTCTTTTGGAAGTGATCTACTTTGCCTGCTAGGAGGAGTCACCGGCTGGAGTTTTTGCGGACATTTTCAACCTCACACCACTGAGGTCTGAGGTTCCCACCTGCTTTAAAAGGGCATCAATAATACCGGTGCCCAAGAAGAGTAAGGTGATGTGCCTCAATGACTATCGACCAGTGGCACTAACATCCGTGGTGATGAAGTGCTTTGAGAGGTTGGTAATGATGTAATACAACTCCTACCTCGACAAGAACCTGGACCCACTACAGCTCGCCTACTGCCACAACAGGCCAACGGAGGATGCGATCTCACTGGCTCTCCACTCAGCACTGGACAATAGAAACACATACGTCAGGCTGTTGGACACTGCCCGGTCCATCACAGCTACCGACCTCCCCACCATCGAAGGGATCTACAGGAGGTGCTGCCTCAAAAAGGCAGCCAGCATCATCAGAGACCCACACCACCCTGGCCACTCTCTCATCTCACTGCTACCATCGGGAGGAAGGTACAGGAGCCTGAAAACCCTGACCTCCAGATTCAAGAACAGCTTCTTCAACTCTTGAACACTGCACAACACTGACCTGGATTATGAACTATGGGCTGGTTCTGGTTGCACTAAGGGCCTCAGGTTTCTTTGAAACTCGTGTTGGGGTTATTCATTTAGAATATTTGTGTTTCTTCTGCAGAATATTCTCTGTGTGTGCATTGTACTTCCAGGCCTATTATGCTGCAGGTAAGAATTTCATTGTTCCATTTGTCAATACATCTGTCAATTAAACTCTTCTGACTCTTGAGTTGAGGGCCTGAGCTACAGGGAGAGGTTGGACAGGGGAGGGCTTTATTCCTTGATGCGCAGGAGGATGAGGGGTGATCGTAATAACAACATCAATAATGACACTTGAACCGGTACATGGATACCAGCTCTCTCAGGCACCTCCTCCTACTTACCCTTGGACTATGAGCCCACAGATGAGCATCGGGCCATCATTTTGCAGACTAAATGATTTGTATCAATTCTGGCTGGCTGTCCTCCACAGCCTCCAACATCATCGTTCCTCAGCCCCGCAGGGCCCGTTTTTCCCTTCTCCCCAAAATCCATAAACGCAACTGCCCTGGCAGACCCATTGTTTCCTGCCTGCCTCTGCTCCTGCCCCATGAATCTATTTCCATGTACCCGCGACCCCATCGCCATTCCTCCCTTGTCCAACACCCTCCCGAACTACATGTCCAAAACACCCTCACTTCCTCAATGACTTCCTTCCGTTTTCCCCCCTCCCAGTTCTGTCATCTTTCTGCAGTTAGTATAGTTCTCTGGTGAGACCACATCTGGAGTAATTGTGGAGCAGGTTTTTGGTCTCCTATATAGTCTGGGAGGAAGGACATGCCTTGTGATTGAGGCTTGTCAGCGTAAGGTTCACTAGATGAGCGGATCCCCTGGGATGCGCGGGACATCTACTGTACATATGAGGGAAAGATTGAACAAGACTAGGCTGTGTCTTCACGTGAGTTTAGAAAAGGATTAGCGGGGAATCTATAGAACCTAATAAAATTATAAAAGGACTTGGACAAGCTGATGCCATTAAAATGTTCCCAATGTGGGCTAGTCCCATAACCAGTGGCCCGAGTCCTTAAATTCAAGATGAGGCCATTTAAGACTGAGGTGAGAAAACGTCTTCCACCCGAGCCTTTGGATTATGATTCCCTGCGCCCCGAGGGCCTGGAGGCCAAATCAACTCGTGGTTTAAAGAGTTCGATACTAGCTCTAGTGGCAGTGGATCAGGCGATATGGGGAGACGGCAGGCAGGGTTTAGTGATTTGGGACGCTCTACCATGATCCCCAATGAAATGGGCGTGCTCTTGCTTGAAGTCCGATGGCCCTCCTCCATGCCACCTCTTTTTCCATTTTCTCTAATGAAAGGCTTGGATATAGTGA